>NW_027185712.1:2696802-2729297 GCF_028583685.1 Petaurus breviceps papuanus
CTGTCTCTCTTTCTCCCCCTCCCTCTCTCTTCCTCCCTCTCTCTCCCTCCCCCCCCTCTGTATTTCTCCCTCTCTCTGTCTGTCTGTCTCTGTGTCTCTCTCTGTTTCTCTTTCTCTCCCTCCCCTTTCCCCAATATTCTGCAAACTTTGGCTCAATTAACATTAGGATTTAAAGTATAATTTATAGAGTACAGAGACACAAGAGAACTTTAGAACAAACAAGAGAAAGTCTGTTGAATTGAGGACCTAAAATATAATGTACAAATGCTTAGTGAGAAGTGTTTATAGAAGTTAATGTGTGTAGAAGGAGGAAAAATCTGACAGAGCCATGTACCCAGAGCTACTTGCCTTGTAGCTTCAGTGACTTCTCACAATTGGGGCTGTAAGATTTATTTAGTCCAGCCCGCCTGTTAAGCCAGGTCTTGTGGGAGGGAGGGGGAGGAAGGCAGGGCATGCCATGTGACTAGGAAATAGTCCATTATATTTTCTTCTCTCCCAGGAATATGAGGAGTTCCCAATCCATTTGGGAGGGGGAACCACTCAATCACACTAAGATAATCAAGAGGGCTGAAGGGGGCTGCTTTGAGGGAAGTCCTTGAATAAAGAACAGGAAGGACCATTCCTCTGTAGTTGATATCCCTTTCCATACTGGGAATGGGAACCTCTGCATTTTGAAAGAAAAGCTTTCAAAAGTATTCCTGTAGCTTGTTTAGATACTCAAAAAGGACAAGGAAAACCTGTTATGATTCTTATCTCACAAGACATTAGTTCAAATCCTACCTGTGACCCTCAGTACCTGTGTGACCTTGGTAAAGTCATTTAAGCTCTCTGAGCCTCTAGGTCTCCATCTACAAAATGAGGCATTTGGACTATATGTTATCTGAAGTCCCTTCTGGCTCCAAAAGCATGATCCTATCTATGACCTCTCTAAAGATAGTGAAGCAACTAAGAAAGGAATAACAAATCTCATACAATGTTATCTAAAAAGAAAATTTCTCCTCTTAATTTATAAAATCACATATTCAGAGGTTAAAGAAAACTTTGAGATCATTTCATCTAAATCTCTCAGTTTATACACTAAAGAATTAAGACTAGGAGAGGTTAAGTACCTTGCCCAAAGTCATAAGGCAGCAAGTAATTAAGGCTGGATTTGAACACAGCTCTTCTAATATTGTTCTGAAAATTTTCCCTTAGAACATTTTAATTCACTTCTTTTCTTCCATTTCATCAAACTGTTCCTCTCCCTTACATTGTTGTTGTTTAGTTGTATTCAACTATAACTCCATTTGCAGTTTTCTTGGCAAAGATCCTGAGAGGGTTTGTCAGTTCCTTCTCCAGCTCATTTTACAGATAAGGAACTGAGGGAAATGGGGTTAAGTGACCTACACAAGATCACACAGCTAGTAAGAATCTGAGGCTGGATTTGAACTCATGAAGATTAGTCTTCCTGATTCCATACCCAGTCCTTTATCCACTGTGCCTCCTATCTGCCCTTCCCTTACATCCTACCATCAATTAAATTTGACAGTGTTCTTTCCCCTTCAGAAATACTGTTCCACCAGTTTAGAAGAAAACTGGTTTGCCTAGAAAGGACCAAAGCCCAGAAAGAAATCTGAGGGAAAGCATGCCATGTTCCTGCCTTTCCATCCCTGCATGGTCACATTCCTTGGAAGAACAGAAGAGCAAGACAAGGAAGGGGGGTGGGGGTAAGGGGTGAGAAGAGAAGAATTCCTCCCACCTGACTCATACACTTGGAGCCATCTGACCAGCCTGAGTTAAAGATGAAAGCTAAATTTAGTTTGAGCATCTACAACTCAGGAGGCTAGGGAGGATGGAGATCTAGGCAGACTCACAGAAACAAGAGACAGAGAGGGGGTGTGCAAAGACTGGGGGGGGCGGTCAGAGTGCCTAGAGAATTAGGGGGCAACACTGATTGATACCAAATAAGGTTTTTGGCAGTGACACACACCAAAAGCAGACAATCACTTCCCCAGAAGATCTGACAGTCTACAAGACCTGAAAAAAATGCATATGCAAGAACACTTAAAAGGGCAGATCTGCAAGTAGGTAATAATTATAAGCAATCAGATTTTATAGTAGACATGGTCACATACATGGATGCTGAGGGCATACCAGAGTGAAAGAAACTTATGTGTGTGCACTGCAACAGAGATTGTTAGATGAGGTCATTATATTAGGAAGAGCTTACATGGGACACTGTGGAGCAGCCACAACTTAGGGAATCCTGAGCTGGATGAGGAGACAGACAGAAAGACCTGGGTGCAGCTGGACAAGTTACTTAATCTCCAATTACTCCAGGTACTTGGTCTCTAAGGTTTTCAAGTTGCAAAGCAACTACCTATCTCTATTTGGAGTTCCCTAGGTCAATAAAAAAAGAAGTCCAATCTTCCCACCTTACTCCCAGCCTCCAAAAAGAAGGCATAGCATAGCTGAAAGGTCACTAGGTTTGGGATAAAGCTTGTCATCTGTTTGTACTTCTTACTTGAAGAGGACCATGACATCAGGAAGGTAATGTCTTGATTGTAAGCAAACTGCATATAATTGAGGCAGGGGTGTGCAAAGTCACCAGCCTCACTCTCCCCTCCAGAGCTATCTGGGTCCAGTGGCAAGATACAGATCAGGACAACTGGCCTTTTTTCCCAGGATAAAACTCAGAAGTTCTGGGAATATCTAACAAGCCATGTGACTCTAAATAAGTTCCTTTCCCTCTCTGTCCCTCAATTCCCTGGTCTATAAAATGAGATGATTGAAATAGATGGTATCTAAACTCCCTCTCAGCTCTAAATTCTATGATTTTGTGATTCCAAGGCTAAACCATATGTTTCTTTCTTTCAGTCTAAGGCTGGGCCAGCAAAGTAAATTATATAAGGTCGTGTTTCTCATGCTGAGGGAATCTGAAGCTCACCCTGATCCCAACTGTCAAGTTCCATCTTGACTGACATGGCATAAATGATGAATGAAACAGCCAAAAATATTAGAGGTGAAGCAATAAGGATGGAAATACATAAGTAGGTGGTTAGATATTATTGCTTTTATGGCAAGAAGGTTAAAGCACAGATGGAAGAAAGAAAAGCTAAATTTTTCTAGAATCAATGGGCAACTCACAAAAGGTACAGAAGGCGAAACAGGGTTAAAAAAAACTGGCTTACCACATATAGCCAAGAGAAGCTTCTACACAAGAAAAACATGAAAATCCCAAAGAAGATTACTCCACCAGGTCTGAACTAATTTCACCAGATAAATTCCTATCCCAGTCAGGCTCTGAACTACCTTATACAGTGGATAATGGGGAGACATTTTCAGAAGAACCAAGTGAACTGAACTGAAGTTGGTCTCATCTATCAGGATTTACATCATCATTTTGCCAGGTACCATATCTTATGTGTCACCTGATAATGACCACTCGATTTACCAATAAACCATTATAGTATCCTGAGGCTGAAACTAACAAACTAAAATCCCAGGGAATTCTAGGCATCCAGAGAAGAGATTACAGGTCCTCATAACATTTGGGGGACACACCTGCAGAGATCAGCCTTTTTCTTTGCTTCCAAAATCAATGCCTCTGCACTAGTCTATATAGTGTTACTATAAAACTATATAGTGTTGTTATTTTAAAAAGACAATATAGCTTTCCTTTTGACGGACTTCATCCATGTTCTTATGGGAAGTTCCTGATATTCTTCCCTGGGCATCTTTTTTTTTTGCTTTTTAGAGGGTCATTTGTGGTTAAGTGACTTGCCCAAGGTCACACAGCCAGTTTTGAATTAAGTGTCTAAGGTCACATTTGAATTCAGGTCCTCCTGACTCCAGGGCTGGGGCTCTATTCACTGTACCACCTAGCCATCCCCCTGGGAATCTTTTTTTTTAAAGCAATTGGAGTTAAGTAACTTGCTCAGGGTTACACAGCCAGTTATTTCTGGGTGGTTGCCTGAGTGTCTGAGCCCGGATTCAATCCCAGGTCATCCCGACTCTGGGGCCAGTACTCTTTCTTGCTGTGCTACCTGGCCGCCCCAAGAGATTGTTTTTGTTGTTGTTGTTATTGTTTTTTAAAGCAATTGGGGTTAAGTAACTTGCTCAAGGTTACACGGCCAGTTATTTCTGGGTGTGGTGCTAAGTATCCGAGCCCGGATTCAATCCCAGGTCATGGGAATCTTTTAACAAGGCAATAAGCAGTTTGTTTAAAATAGCTTGTGTGCAAGCCCACCTGGATGAAAGAAGATTGGCTAGGTCAAACACGAAAATAGGCACACCCACATGATGTGGGAGCAAAACAAATCAGAATGGCTCTAAAAGAAATGAGGTAATGATCCTAAGAGGAATATATATTTATCAATTAACTAAAATATTAAAAGAAGGCATAGTCATCATGGGACTAGAGTAAGAAAAGACCAAAGTTAAAACACTATTTTGAAACTTACTTTTTATGAGACCCTGAGCAAGTCAATTAACCTCCCTTGCTCTCAGTTTCTTAATTTATAAAATGGAAATAATACTACTTTCAGCGCATGAGATAATCCAGGTAAAATGTTTTATAAACATTAAAATGGAAAAAAAATCAGATATTTATTTCTTTGACAACTGAAAGTAAAAAAAGAAAAAAAGAAAATCTCTTTGGTTCAATGTTTGTTAGTAACATCTTTCTCTCTCTGAATTTCTGCAAATCACAAGTATTTCCTTGATAACTGAGGGTATTTCAGGGATTTGGCTCATCATCATGAGAATCGGTGTATTAGCATTTTGTTTGTTTCTGGAGTACCATCCTTAAGGACTTAAGGACAAGCTGGAATCCATCCTGAAGTGGGGAAGCAGGGAGGGGAAACCACGCCATATGAAGTGATGTTTAAAGGAACTGGACTGTTTAGCCTGGAAAAGGGACAGACAACTTGAAGGAAAATGATAGCTGCCTCCAAGTCCTGGAAGGGCTGTCGGGTGGAAAAGAGATTAGATTTGTTTTGTTTGGCCTCAGGGAGTAGAACTAGGAGCAGTGGAGAGAAGTTGCAGAATGGCAGATTTCAGTTTGATATCACAAATAAAGAACACTTCCTAACAATGAGCCTTGTCCAAAAGTTGAGTTAAGGGCCTTGTGAGGTAGTGATTTCCCCAAGATTGGAGGTCTTTAAGTGGAGGCTGGAGGACCATTTGTCACAGATGGTAGAGAGAGGATTTTTACTCAATTACAGGTTGGACTTCATGATCTCTTAGGTCCCTTCCAATTCTACAATTCTGTGATTCAAAAGCATATATAAGTAGCAGAAAGTATCCTAGGCTGAAAACTGAGAGACCTGGAGTCCCATCTAACAAACTGTGTTACCTTGAGTGAATCGTTTGATTTCTTTGAGCCTCAGTCTCTCCATCTGTAATATGAGCGTCTGACTAGATTTCTAAGGACCTTTTCACCTCTAGCATTATATTATTATATAGTTATATGTCATATAAAATAAAGAGATATGTACTATGGCTATATATTAATGTGATAAAGATATATAAAGATATGAAAATTTGAGGCTGAAGTTGTAGAGAAGTTTATTTTCCTTTTCTCTGATTCTCTTTATTAAAAGCATAGGGAGACTTATATCAACTGATGAGAAGCAAAGCAAGCAGAATGAGGAAAACAACATAAACAAAAACAACTACCTCATGGTAAATGTAAACATCAACAACAACAACTAAAACTAAATCAGAGACTGAATGATGTTTAAGCTAAGTCCCAAAAATGTGAATGTGCTTCCCCCTCTTTTCAGAGGTAGGCATCTAAAAATAGGGAGCCCTGCAAACATTGTAGGACTTGACTGGTGTGTTGGTTAGTTTTTAATCAACTACTTTTTTTTCTATTTTTTTTTTTTTACAAAGTGATTGGTTATAAAGAATGAATGAGGCAGGGAGAGGGAGATATATATATATATATATAGATATACACATATATATAGATATATATATATAGATATACATATATAGATATATACATATATATATATGTGTGTGTGTATAAATAGAGATATAGACATAGATATAGAGACATATGGAAATAAGTTAGATAAAAACAAAAGACATCAATAACAAGTTTTAACCCCTTTTTAACAAGCAAAATATTAAAGAAATCTACCTAATCGTTTGCCCTTATTCATTGAGTTTTAGTTAATAGATGTTTACTATTAATATCTTAAGTCACTCTTCCACATTTGGTTTTCATGGGAATCTGCCTGGGGGCAACTCTGCATGTATTTCTAGAAACATATGGTTATGTTCTCTTTGCTTCCTATGGAGTAGTAAAAGATAATGGGCTTTACTGGCAGGTAGGTACCATAGTCAAAAGATGACAGACCAATAAAAAGATTGTGGCAACTTGTGCCTAACTGGTTTTAAGACAAGTTTACAAGTTGCTTATTCCAGAAATCCTTTCCACCACAGTGAGTCCAGGATTCAATTCAAAATGCCTCACAACCTCAGTACCCAGGCACCCATTATCAACCACTGCTCCTTCCAATAGCACTAAGCATTCTGAAACCTGCATCGACCCAGGTTCTCCTTTCTATTCCTGTGCTTATTCAAGCACTTAAGCAAACAGACCAAAGTTCAGATTTTGGATGTCAATCTGATTCAGTGAGTTTGCTTTCTCCTGACACTTATAAACAGTCAGGAGAGGAGATATGCTTCAAGCCACCTAGGAGCTGTGCTTTGTGCCTTAAATTCTGTCACTCTATCTCTGCTGAGAAATCAATGAAATAGCACATACATATGCACACAAGCCTATACACAGAAAAGAGTGATTAATGCTAACCTGGAATTTGAAGCATGAAACTGATTTTAAAACTGAAGCATTTTTAGCTTCCTGCGGCATCAGGCAACATCCTAGTGACTTCTTTTTTTTTCTTTTCTTCTCTTTCCTTTTGGCATATGTCAAGTACAAATAAGTATTTCAAAATTCCAAACATCCTAACAACCACCCTAGTGAGAAGTAGGAGAATGAATGCACCTATATTCCCAATTCCTAACAACATAACAAGAGAAAACTTTGCTGCAGTTGGTGTAGAAACTAAGTGCTCAGACAAAACAAACACCTGATGGTCAGTGGAAACTGGCTGATGGGATGATAGGCTAAGGAAATCGTTCTTGAATAAATGAATGAATAAATGAAAACACCGATTAAACTTATTATGTGCTAGTTAACATGCCAAGCAATGATGAGGCAAATGCAAAAAAGTTCCTGCCCTCAAGGAGCTTATATTCTAATGGGAAAAAAAAACATATATTAGGGAAAACTGAAAAGGGAAGTATATTTCAGGTTTGGGAAGTCAAAGTGGTAGAGAACAGGGTTAATAAGACAGCCAATTTACACACCCTTTCCAGAAGTAACAGTAGTTAGTGATTTGATTATTATTTGCAGAGCAAGAGGTAGAAAAGAGAAAAGAAAGAGAGTACATGGCATGGCATACAGCTTCAGTATATGTGCTTAAACATTGTGTCTGGCCATAAAGTCATTTAAGCACTGTAACTTATACAGCCATCCATTAGTTGGATCTGTCCAATTTCATGCCCCTCCTCTGTATCTTTGCTCTCTCTTTCTCTCTGCCGGTCTCCTAGAATAACAAGCTTCCTTCAAGATTCAACTTATGTCCCATCTCCTACTAGCTTTTGCCTGATCACCCCAGTTATTAATGTTCTCTGAATCCTCCAATAATCACATAGCCATTATTCATCTTTTTACAAGCTTTATGTCTTCAGTAGAATTCAAGTCACCAACGGCCAGACCTGGTTTTGGTTTTATCTTTGTATATCCTGTCCCCATACCTTGTTTATGAGTATACACTACTAAGTGCTTTTGGGATTAAGATTCTACTTTGTAGTAAATAAATGTAAAAGAGGGGCAGTGAGGTGGCTCAGTGAATAAAACACTGGTCCTGGAGTCAGGAGGACCCGAGTTCAAATCTGACCTCAGACACTTAACACTTACTAGCCATGTGACCTTGGGCAAGTCGCTTAATCCCAAATGCCCTGCCTTCCCCCTTACAAAAATAATAATAATAGTAAAAGAAGGCTCCAGTACAGGTTCCCAATACATATATACCAACTGGACCCAGAGTCTGAGAACACCTGAGTTCAAACCCAGCCTCAAACACTTAATAGCTATGTGACTCTGGGCACATTACTTAAGCATGGTCTGCCTCGGTTTCCCTCATCTGTAAAATGGGGATAATAATAGTACAATAATATTTTTGAAGGGCTTTACAAACCTTAAAGCACTATATAAATGCCATATTATGTTAAAGCTTTACTGATTTTCCTCTTTTTGTTTTACATCATTGCCTCTACCCAATGACTCCCCTACACCAACCTCAATACAAGCCTCCCCTTTAACAAAGAAGTACAATTAAGCAAAAAATAATAATAATAATTGTCCATCTCTGAAAACATGTGCCTCATTCCACACTTATAGTATAATATTTTTCTGTTGACAGGAGGGAAATAAGTCACAGTCAGGAATCTGATGATGAGATTTTGCAAATCCTTTCTCAAAAAGCAAAAATCTCATAGCCCCAGTAATACGCAAGTCCCTTTTCTTATTGCTTTCCTATCACCAGCACCAATTATGGAATGATTCTGAAGCACAATTAATGAACTGACATGTGAATAATCCAGATTTTCTGGGCCTATTAATTTGGGTGGGAGGAACACATAAAGAAGACTAACAATGCCTCTAAAAGGGAAGGTCATGAATCCACTCAGCTGCAAGAAAGTAAAGGAAGAACTAAGGATATGGAATAGGAAGTAAGTGTCAAGAAGTCTGCCATTTATCCATGTGCCTGTTTGGTTGAATGAATTCAGAAGGGTCACATTTCACACCACCAAGCTGTCTTTATTGACTCCTGGAGATGCCCAGCAGGATCAAAAGAGTTTCTTGCCAGGAGAGGTAGAGGGAATCTGGGTAGGCAGAAAAATGTACTGCCCAAGAATGGAATTTTCCTCCCTCTCTGGGACAACACCCTTATGAAAATACCCCCATGATCTTGGCGGGCTCAAAAATCATGAATGTTCTCTTTTCCTGACAATCAATAGCATTTCCAGCTCTCTTGGCTCCCCACTGGGCCCTCAGGGTAGACTGGACCCTGAAGAAATAGTATTCCACCTCCTTGCCAAAATGCCACCAATACACCATTCCTGTGTATCCTGAGGCCTCAATAAGACCTCTTCTCCAGCAGATGTGAGCTGCAGAGGTGTTTTCTTTTCCTTCTCTTATTTAAAGAAAAAACAAAGCCCACTGCCCTCCCCACATGTGAAATACCACTCAAACCTCTGCCAGATAATAATTTTTCAGTCACACAATGAACCCTGTGCAAAGCAAGGAGGAAAAGCTTGTGTTCCCCACCCAGTCCCCACCAAGGAGAACCTGCCTTTGGAAAAGCCCAGGTCAAAGAAGATCAAACTTACATACCCAGGAACAACACAGGGCGGGAGTGTGGGGGAGTATGGGGCATGGAGGAGAGACCAGGGGAGGAGGAAGCATAAAGTTTAAAGGTCAGAACAAATGTCAACCTAACACTAGTACTGTATGAACAGCGTGTAGCTTCACAGCTAGACAAATAAATGTTGGCAAGAAGGCAAAGTATCAAGAGACTTTATTAACTCTTTTCCTGGAATCACACACACAGGAGATGTGTTCTGCCATATAATCTATGGAGCACAATATTTATCCCTTGGGGAGGGAAAAAATTGCAGGACTTATCACTGAGACAATACAGAGATCTCATTTCATTCTCCTCCTGTTAGGGCAGTGACAACCTGGCACATAGTAGGTTCCTCAAAATAAGTGTTGACTTGACTTCACTTTAAAACCGCCTGGCATCAAGAAGGAACCACATCAACTTTTTACAAGAGGAGAAAGAAACACGTACTAGTTACCCTGGAGGAGCATGTTTAGGCATTACAGAATCAGAAGACCTGGGTACGATCATGGCTCTGCCATGTGGTTATCTAGGCCTGTTTTTCCATCAATAAAATGAAGGGGTTAAAGTAAATGATGGGTACTACATTTTCTGTCTCCTTCCCTCTATGCTCACCATTTCCCCATGACTGGAATGCACTCCCTCTTACCTCTACCTTATAGAATCCATCATATCCTTCAAAACATAGCTCGATAAGCACCTTCTACATGAAGCCTTTTCTGATAATCCAGCGACAGGGCCCCTCCCTTACTACCTTGTATTTTTTTTTATTTATTCACTTTATATTTATTCTGTATACACTAGTGTATGTACTTATATTCCCCATTGGAATGTAAATTCCTTGCAAGGATGATTTCATTATTTTTGTATCGCCATGCCTAGCATAGTGCCTGAGACAGAGTAGGCCCTTAATCAGTGGTTCCTTATTGATTTTTTCCAGTTGTATTATTCTAGAGCTTCTGGGAATTCTAGAAATTGTTTCTGGAAGGTGCTATGGAAAGGACTCTAGATTTGGAGACTTGGACTTGATTGCCAACTCTGTTACTTTCCACTTATGTGACTCTGGGCAAGTGCTTTGGCATCCCATAGCCTCAGTTTCCTCATCCAAAAAAATGAGATGGTCAGACCAGATGACTTCTGAGATCTCTCCTAATTTTACATCTATTTTCCTTTAGTCTAGGCCAGCTTTTGGCAAGATAAAATTTAGTATTCATGTTCCCAACCCCATTTCTATACCCCTTTTCACACTCTTGTGGTATTTCTCCTTTTCTCCCTTACTCAAACTTCAGGAGACTAGTTTACATAATCAAACCTCGTTCTGAGGAAAGATACTGTCCCAATCATTTATACCATGGGATAAATGCAAGGCTAAGTTTGTTCTCCCTGGGTTGGTTACATATTAAGCTTGATGCCTCCATTAGGAAAAAAAATTGACTGTCATATGGATCAGAAAGGGGAACAGTTACTTTGTTTTCCTTTGTTTTACAAAGGGAATGGAGCATTTGTCCCTAAAATCATCTGCAGCCCTGCCTTAAGGCACTTTTATGAACTGTTTGGTTTGCTTGAGTTTACATGGCATATGTCACATGTAGCCTAAATAGGCATGTAAGAGTCCTTGACTTCTGTTCTCAAAGATGACCCCTGTCACCTGTAGGTATGGTTAGAAGGACCAATGTGTCATCATCTATGGTCTTTTCCACATCACAAAGAGAAGAAGGGTCCTATGGAATGGGGAAGTGGAGTTTTCCTCTAGGTTTTTCTCCTAAGTGATATGAAGGAGGAATCATGTCTGAAATCTCCTTCCTCCTCTGCTTCTAATAAGCTAATTCCAGGTGTGGAAGGAAAAGGAAATTACTAAAAGACTAGTCCTTCCAGAGATATGTGACTTTGGCCATGACTAAAGAATTAGGTAGAATTTTTTCTGGCTCAGTCATTCTTAAGAAAATCATCACCTAAAAGCTAAAAAGACACAAAGTACATCTGAAAACTACTCTTTGTCCTAGGTAAACATCAGACACTCACACCTCCTTTCTCATGTCCCACAGAACCTGAAATTCCTGGAGACAGACTTTGAGGCACAGGAGCTCACAATCTGGTATCTGCCTGTTAACAGTTTATTCCAATGTCTATTTGGTAAAGGGGTCTCTGAGAGTTGAGCTATGAAGGGAGAATCAGTTGGTAAAGGACCCAACTTCCTCACCCTCTTCCTATCTGACTTTCCAATTGTTTATGCAAAGGCATAAAAAGGAGGCACATGTCAAGGTTGTGACTAGGTTTTCGAGTTGGATTCCAATTCTGTGCTCTCTTGAACTCTCTGCGCATTGAGGCTTCTCTTCCAGACGAGCAGAAGAATGCAACTGGAGAAGGTGGAGAAGCCAAAACAACCTCACTGAATCCCAGTAACCGCATGCCTTCTCTGCTGGGATGCTGCCGATTCAGTCGAATATACCAGGTTAGCTATGTAAAATACCAAGCTGGCTTTCTCCTTCCCTGGCTAAATCACCTTTTCTCTTGCCTTAGCTCGGGCTAAATGGAAAGGCGTGAAGCAGGTGGAGTATACTTCCCTGTGGCTTTGCCCAACTCTTCCCACCGGCTCTTTCTAGAGATCAAAAGATTACACAAGGTTTGTTCGTTCCCTACTCCTGTCACTCCCCTGTGGGTATGAAAAATGAGGACGAGCTGGGCAAGAAGGATTTGGGGGCTCATCCCTAAGGTTTTCCATGGGATTTTCAAGAGCAACCAATCGTGATTGTCAAAGTAATTGAAGGGTATTTTTGAAACACATCAATGTGTTTGAATAGGGTTTGCTACATTTCGGGAAGGGTAGTTTCTGTGTACAAAGTCATTGTTTGATGGGGTTAAGAAATGATCACAATAAATCCATTAATGGCAGAATTAAACCTCTTTATAAGAAAAAGAACAAAACACCCTGTAATCACTGAAAATAATCAGTAAAAATGAACTAAATCTTTAGCTGGTCTCAACAGATCCTTAATGGGATAATTGGTAGTGTAACCATAGTAACCTACAACCCAAGACTGCTGAGCTGGAGAAGAAGATGGTGAGAAATTAACCCTTTTTTTCAGAATTTTCAAAATATTCTTTCTCATCAAAAATGAAGGGGAGAGATCAAGGGAAAGGAGAGCAAGCAGAAGGAAGAACAGTGAGAAAGAGATGAGGACAGAGGAATAAAAAGAAGGCAGGGGAGGAATTAAAATGGAAAGGTCAGTAGAATGTAAGCTCTCTGAGGGCAGGGACAGTTTTGTTGTTTTGTATCCACAGCACCTAGCCATGCCTAGTATATATTAGGAACTTAAGTTATTTTTTTTTAATTGAGGGAGAAGGGGAAAATAGAGTATATGTGCCTATAAGACGGGTAGTTACAAGTGACCTGGATATGAATCCCATCTCAAACACTTATTCCTTGGGTAATCCATCACTTAACTTCTCTGGGCCTTAGTCTTTTCCCTATGAAATGAGGGTAATAATAACAGCACCTACACCCAAAGGCTCCTGTCAGGAGCAAAGGAAATGAAGTGTTTTGAAAACCCTGATGAGCTATGTAAATGGCGTCTATTAATACTGAAAAAGAATCCAGGAGTTTGTATGATTCCAGTTCTTTATATATGTATATGTATCTATGTATGTGTGCATATATATATATATATATATACACACACACACACACACATATATGTACACACACACTACTGAGTTCACACTACCAAATGAAACTCAATTGACCTAAACAAATAAAGCCAGATAGTTGATCCCATACCAATGTTGGGTCAGATCCATGATATATTCAGGCCACAAGTCTGATTCTGTCAGATCCATCAAATTATGAATTATGGAGCAAAACTTCCTTGGCATCCAATTTGAAAATTAAAGGTATGGCCCAACCTCCAAAACATGCTTAATTTTCCTTGGTCATTCATCATGGCTATGTCATCTTTGAATTTAATAGGCCTTTTTCAAATTCTGCAGGGGTTATGAAAAGACAAGTATACTATTGTGTTATTATAGGTGGTTGTAAATTAGTACAATCACTTTGGAAAACAATTTGGAATTATGCAAATAAAGTAGCTAATGTGGATACCCTAGGCATATGTCCCATGGCGATCACAGATAGAAAAAACCAAACCTTCACAGAGACCAAATATGCATAGAAGTACTTAAGCACTTTTTGTAGGAGCAAAGGAATTGGGGGAAAAAAAAGTAGATGTCCATACATTTAGGAATGGCTAAACAAACTGTGGCACACAGATTAATGAAAGAGTATGACTAGAGAAAAGTAGGGAAAGCCTTCTATGAACTGATGCAAAGTGAAGTAAGCAGTGCCAAGGAAACAGTATGAATAATGACTACAACAAGTTAGAAGTGAAAATAAAATAATAATGACAAAACAATAAAATTGAAGGTTGTAAAGTTACAAAGAATAAGTTTGGACCCAAAAAAGAAAAACAAGACACTCCCTACACTTCTCTGCAAGGAGAGGAACACATGTGTAGACTATTGCATAGAATGTCATTTTTTTTAGACATATTAGGTTTTTTTTTCCTTTTCCACTTTTTTTTCCTTTTTTAAATCTTTGTTTCAAAGGATAGCTCTTTCAAAGGAAAAGGATACAGGGAGAAATTTAGGCAATGGAAAAACAGAAGATCATTAAAATTTATTTTTAAATATTAACAAGAGAATAAGGAGAAAGTTCTAGGTGTAAAAGCTAAGAGCTTTACAAATATTCTCTCATTTTATCTTCACAAACAACCCCTGCAAGGTAGGTGCTGTTGATTATCTCCATTTTACTGTTGAAGAAACTGAGACAAGCAGAGGTTAACTGACTAACTCAGGGTCACACAGTCAGTAAGTGTCTGAGACTGTATTTGAACTCAGGTCTTACTGACTCCAGACTGGGGCTTTTATTCACTGTACCACCCGCTTTTCAAAAAAATGCTTTCTATTTCATGTACCATGCAAAACACTGGCTATACAAATAGGAAAAAAAGGAGGAAGTCCCTACTGTCCTAGAGCTTATCCTCTAATAAGAAAAACAAAACAAAACAAAAGAAAGGTCCTCTTTGAGACAGAAGGAAAGACCCAGTGGTGCTTGGTGGGCATCACTGGGGCATCCAGCAAAGGCCAGGCTTTAAATATTCATTTGCAAGTCAGGTTTTGATGTCAACAAAGAGTATAGAGTAAATAATGGAAGGCGAAAATAAGGCCTAAAGATATACAAATGGTCACTTGTTGCTAATCCTAGGGGTGTTAATGGCCATGAGGGAAAAGTTAAGGACCTTAGTTTGGTCTGAGTTGCAAGTCAGTGTGTATTTGCTGGAGGGAGATGGCAGCTGTCAAATAGGGCATCTAGGAGGCATTGTAGATAGAGCACCTGGCCTGGAGTCAGGAAATCCTTTCTTTGTGGGTTCAAATATGACCCCAGTCACTTACTAACTGTGTGACCCTGGGCAAGTCACTTAACTGTGTTTGCCTCAGTTTCTTCATCTATAAAATGAACTGGAGAAAGCACTCCATTATCTTTGCCAAGAAAACCCCAAATGGGGTCACGGAGAGTCAGATATGAGTGAAAAAAACGACAACAATAAAAGTGGAGGCCTCCCCTACTGCCTGCTGCTGATTAGTCCCTCCAGTAATTCCACTGACCAGAGTCCCTCAGCTAAAAAGTATCTGAGGAAAGATTTGAACCCAAGTCAACTAACTCCAAGTCTAGCACTCTCTTCCAAAATGTCTTTCAATAAGAATCAGGACCCCAAGTTTCTAGTCTTGTGATCAGAGGTGGTCAGCAACTACCTTGCTAAGTATTCTTAAAATCACTATTGTTACTTCATGTAATGTTTTCTTTCAAAGAACCCAAATTCTCAGGCTACTTTATCAATTCTGAGTAGAGGAAAGCACATCAGATACTAAAGATACCCACAAGGGTAAGGAAATAACCACCAACCAACCTCTAGCCTTTCAGCAGTGGACCATGTTTCACAGGTATTTATTTTTTATGTGAATGTGTGTTGGTCTCCCTCCTACCACAACAATGTAACCAGAGCTGGGGCCCAACTATTCCTAATGGTTATTACTTCTTAATAAAGAATAGCTCTTGGGAGAAGGGATGAGGTTACTGTCAGAGAGAGCATGATTAATAATGGTTAATCTGATCTTCACCAACATAAGCTGGATCCACTATTCACTAAATAATTACTCTGTAGGCTGGCATCCTGACTACCCAAGGTCCCCAGTGCTAACCATTTATCAGATGAGAAAAGCAAACAAGCAAACAAAACAGGAACCCAAAGAAAGGGAGAGAAGGTATAAAAGAAGGAATTTTCACTTTAAAAGACCCATATGTAATTCCACTAACCCTCCTATGAAAAAGAACATCCTGAGTCAGACTAAAGCCCACACCAACCATCCCCAGTTCCTCTCTGACACAGGGACCAAGGGTAACCTCTAGGAGTGTCTGGTAGCCAACCATAGCAAGACCTTTATGAATTATTCCATTTGGAAATGAGACTTTGAGTATGTTTTTAGAACATTCCTAAACAGAAATTTAAATGTTTAGGAATGTTCTAAAAACATACTTAAAGTATCATTTCCAAATGGAATAGTTCAGAAAGATAGTAGAATAATGGTTCCCCAGTTCTGGACTGCCAGTTGTGTAAGGAAGAACTTCCCAAATGACCCAAGTCAGTCTTTTACGTCAAGAAAAACAGTATTTATTACCCCATGCTTGCTTCTCAGGGCAAAACCTGCCCTGTGTCTTGAATCCTTACCACATACCTAAATGGGAGGGATCAGTTTCTTGATCCCCAGTTTAGACAAAAGCACCCTGAAGCACCAGGTTAAACAAATAAGAACATATTTAAGAAATATTTTACCACTTTGACAATTTATTCCCCTGTTTACAAACATTCAGGTACTCCCAACTGACTGACAAGGAAAGTACAAAAAAAGTCCATATGGTACTGTGGAAAAAACACTAGTTCTGGAGTTTGAGGACTCTGGGTTCAAATCTTCCCTCTGATACTTATGACGTACGTGACCAGAATTTCCTCGTCTGTAATATGAGGGGGTTGGATTAAAGGGCCTCTGAGGTTCCTTCTAGCTCCAGCTTATTATCTTTAGCTTGGTATCCAAGTCCCTTCGCAATGTGTCACCAAACTATATCTCCAGACTTATGTTCTGTCTATTCCTTATTTGATGACTTTGCTCCAACCAAATTAGTTGGCTTGCCATTCAGAAACACACCTTGCAGTTTCATAGTACCATAACTTTGAAGGGGCGGAGCCAATATGGCAAAATAAAAGCAGGAACTTGTTTGAGCTCCCCCCAAGCCCCTCCAGATACCTGTAAAAAAAATAACTCTGAACAATTTCTATTGCTTCAGAACCCACAAAATAACACAGCCAGCCCAAGACAGCCTGGAAGATAGACAGGAAGGGTCTATCACACCAGCTCGGGAGTGGAGTGCAGTCCAGCATGGGCCATGCAGGCACATATAGGGCCGGAGTAAGGGACTGAAGCACTGCAACTGTGGTAGTTTCCAGGCTTCTCAAATGCCAAAGACAGCATAGAAGGTCGGTGGGAAAACTCTGTGGGACCTATGCGAAAGAGGAGCGTGGTCCAGCTGGGGTCCTGCCCCAGCCCCGGAGCAGTGGTGGTGGTGGCAATGGTGATGGCAGCAGTAGCAGGGGTGGCAGCAACAACAGCAGCAGCTGCAGCAGCAGCTGCTTCCAGAGCTCTGGGCCCATAGATGGTGGGGGATCAAAAAACTGGGACCCATCCCCATCCCCACCCCCACTGGAAGCAGAGTCCTACCTTGACAAAGAGTTAGAAAGTCAAGTATTTGGCTGGGAAGATAAGCAAACAGCTAAAAAAAAATACAAATTCAGACTATAAAACCTTACTTTGATGACAAAGAAAATCAAAACATACAACCAGAAGAATACAACAAAGTCAAAGCTCCTACATCAAAAGCCTTCAAGAAAAATATGAATTTGTCTCACACCACAGAAAAGCACAGTATCACAACTTTGTGCCATCCCTACGGTTTTTCCCATCCCCTCACCTTTGCACAACTCACTGTATACTAAAATTCTGTCCACTTTCTAAACCCCAGTTCAAATGCCACTTCCTTGGGGCTCCTCTTACACTAATTCTTTGCCTATGTCCCTCATAAGGGATTTATCAAATGCTGTATTACACTTAATTTGTGTATATCCTATTTTACTAATGAACTGACAGGTCCTAAAAAAGACAATTTATTTATATCTTTGAAGGAGTTGATGAATGAGTAAATGACTAATTTGACAAGCAAAAAGTAGCATGGTCTGCCAAGGACCTTTCAACAAGATTAGGACCTTAATAAGGATACTCTGACACCTGGTCTTTCTCTTTAGTCATTAAGGCTTTCTTCTTCTTCTTTTCTCCCCAGCAGTTTTCTATGAGAGCCAGCAATGCATAAATAATGATGGGTCTGGAAAACATTTACAGTCATCCTGATACCCTGACATAAATATCTGTCTTGAAATGAAATTATGGCCATATCTATTAATTTTGAAACAAACAAATGAGTCAAACAATATTAGCCCTTTGTGATGCCTTTGATTTGGATCAGACATTGTGACTGCCATTTTGTTGGAAGGGCGCTGGAGAGAGTTATATAAGAAGGCAGTAAAAAGAAAATCCCAGACTGGGCATTTCACTTTAAAGCTAATGAAATCAGCAGGGTTTCAAATTAGGTCACTTCAACTAGGTGAAAATTTGGCTTTTTACTGGCAAGTGACAGTTTGAAAGGCTGGACTATGTTAGAAGAAGCAGTCTTTCTACCTAATTCCCTCCATAAGAATATAAAAGCTGGGCTGAGTTTCCACATGTGGAGATATACACATATTATACTCCATGAGGCCAACTTTCATGGAATAACTTCCTATCTGAACACACCAAGTATCCTCTACTATTGACCAAAACCCCAACTTATTTTTCTAATATTATCTTTCATCATTCATAAAACCACAGAACCACAGTCTTAGCTAGAAAACAGCTCCAAGACCATGTAGTGTAACCCTTACCTGAAGCAGAAATCCTCTCTGAGAAAACCTACAGAAGTAAACATCCAGTTTCCACTGACAGACCTCCAAGATCAGCCTATTTTACCTTTGTATAGTTCTAACTGTTGCAAGTTTTTCCTTAAATGAGCCTAAATCTGCCCTCTATAATTTGTGCCAGTTATTCCCAGTTCTTCCATCTGGGGCTAAATAAAAGAATATTAATCCTACTTGCACAAAATAAATCTTCAAATATTTCATGGTAGCTATCATGTCCCCCAGACTTCTCCTTCCCTTTATGAATCCTCTGCTCCAAATCAAATGGTTCTATTTACTATTACCACAAAGGTTTTTACTTTCTATTCACCCCAAATATACTTCCCTTTAGTCAATATGCACACATTTCTTCTCTTCCAAAGGCTAAGTCAAAAGCTACCACCTCCATGAAGCTCAATGATGTCTAACTGGGGTTTCATGGATGTTCTTCAAGATCACTACTTGCTGACCCTCAATCCCTTCCAAATCCTGAATCAATGACAAGGCTTAAATGGAAGTATCTAGAAAGACTACCTTATAAAAGGAAGGACAGAATTTCAGAATAGGGGTTAACTTCCTATAGTGTAGGGCTCATGCCCTATTCATCATCATACCCCACAAAGTATCTTTCACATATGAACTCAATGAGTACATGAATAAAGTAGCTCAACAGGAAATTTTACTAATGATACTAGAAGTATCTCCATGGCAAATTGTACTCTGCTATGACAAAGGCTGCCTCAACTGTCTCAAACCTAAGAGATTTAAAATCCCATCCAATTTATAGAGTTTTACTACCAAGAAAATGTCAGTCCAGAATTGTTGAATGACTTGTCCAAGATTATAAAAGGTGGAATATAAGGCTTAACATCAAAAAGAGTAATATCTCATTGTTTTACTTCCTATATTTTCTTTTTTTACATGCAAATGAAAAAAAATCTTTTATTCTGGATTTAAATATTTTCCTACTGGAACTGAAACCCCACAGTGCTAACCTGGTAGAAAGGAACTGAGAGGTGAAACTAACTTTAAATAGGAACGAAACTGATGAAACTTTGGTCACTGACTAAAATAAATGAAATGACGAAAACAAAAACAAACCACCTTATCGTGAAAAGCCAATTAGACCATGGAAACATTGTCATCTGAATAATTTAAGGTTTGAATAGGGGTTATGTCTTCCATTTTGAAAGTTGTCTCCTATTCCAGAAAGCTGAGTTGCTAGGTAGATATAACATTTCTTGCAGGGGTGTGAATACATAATAAACTATAGAATAGCTAGACTTAAAAAAAAAATGGTCACACAAAATAAAAGGGAAAGGAAACCATCAATGCTCATTGGTCAGGCTAGGTACATTAAGGAGGCTAGTATTCGTACTAAGTATAGAGCAAGAGGATATGGGTCTTCAGTCAAATCAAAAGCATGTAGTAAGCACCTATCATGTGTCAGACACTGCAAGGACTGAGGATACAGTAAGCTTAAAAAAAAGTCCCTGCCCTCAGGGAGCTCAGAGTCTTCAGCCGAAGTATGAGGGATGTAGGTTTGAAATAGCAAAGAACTTTCTGACTCAGAGGGCAGTTTCACAGAAGAATTCGGAAGGAGGCAACAGGGTTAAAGTTATTAGGCTCTAAGCCTAGATCATAGGAACCTGCATCTATTATAGTCTGCAATATTGTGGAAGGGCCAAGGGAAGAATGACCAAGTAGCCTGTTCGTCTAACTATCTGTGTAACCTCAGGAACAACAGTTAATTTCTGGACATCTCAGTTTATTTATCTATAAAACAGGGAGAATAAAACCTCCCCCCAATTTACCATAATGAATTAAAATGAGCATCCTATATAATAATGAGTACCAAGGAAGTTTCCAAATTTATCATCTAATTGGATGTCCATAATCTGGGATTTTAAAGAAATGTAGTTGCATTCACATGTCAAACATGTAACACATGCTATTCTTCTAATTGAGGTTTAAAGAATTAGAAAATCAGGATAAAAAAAAGGAACATGGAGTCATAGGTATCAAAAGAGGAAACTAGGCAATAGTTACTTACCCTGTTCCCTACATTAGGTATGGACAATGGACAATGACAAAGAGTTATGTTTTGGTGTGAAGGCTGCCCATTTCCTGGTCCTATTAAGAAGTCAAACAGCTGAATTACTTGGTCCCCCTGCCTAATTTGCCTCTAGATTTTCCAATCAGAGGTAGAGAGCATCTCACTGGAGTCTAGGGAATACTTCTGGAGATTCAGGAAGAGAATAGCAAGACGTTCTCCTCCCTAGGAGCACACACAGCTGTCCCCCTTACCTCCATTCCCATCTCATTTATGAACACAACCCTACGCCCACCCCAGAGACAACGTGCCAGACACTTCCCCATGGAGAGGGGAGTATGTTACAGTTCACAGAGCACCCCAGCCAGCAAAAGCGAGACATTCTGAAGAATGGCAAATTTTCAGAGCTGTGTGGTTTTATATGGAAAAAGGATATTGCATCATTAAAGAGGTTAATGAGCTTAGCAAGGCAGATGCCCTGAATGATAGGGAGGGGAGGGATTGGGGGAGGGGTGGGGAAAAGAGAGACAATTAAAGAGAATTGCATCTATTCTTCAACGTCAGGCATGGTCTCCAAGCAGCCTCCTGGTGGTGATAATTGCCGACAGAAGGATAAGCTCCATGTCTCCTGGTGAGCTTCTGGAGTCGACCTTAGTTGCTGGCCACAGACAACCCAGTTCACATATGGCCTTGGACCCTTAGAGCTCTAAGCAGATTCATCAGGCTCTACACCAGAAAGGGACCTTAGTGATTCTTCAGGGCCTTTTTACAGATGAGGAAACTGAGGCTCCAGAGAAATGAAGCAATTTGCCCAAGGTCACATAGAAGCTGCTATTTTTTATCAGGGTAATACTATAAAAATAATACATACTGATTTCAGCAAGGTAAGAGCAGTATCTCTTGTTATTTTCTTTCCTGCATAAAGTATTTTTGGTCCATTAACTGATTGAAATAACCATACCAAGAGAGCACTGAAAATGGACTGGTATCCCCCAGAGGTTTCAAGTGGAATACCAGCCAATCAATAAACATTTACTGTGTACCCACTATAGGCAGCTAGGTGGTTCAGTGGATAAAATGCCCAGTCTAGAGTCAGGAAGACTCATCTTCTTGAGTTCAGATCTGACCTCTAGACACTTACTAGTTGTATGACCCTGGGCAAGTCACTTAACCCTGTTTGCCTCAGTTTCCTCATCTGTTAAATGTGCTGGAGAAGGAAATGGTGAAGTACTCCAGTATCTTTGCCAAGAAAACCCCAGCTGGGGTCATGGAGGGTCTGACACAACTGAACGAGAACAGGCACCCATTATGTCTCAGGCACTGTGTTAGGTGCTGATGATATAAAAATAAAAACAAAATGGTACCTGCCCTGACAGAGCTTACATTTGACCACATTTGTCTCATTCCTGTTTAGCATCCCCACATGACACTAACACATTGGAGCATGTCCAGATGCTCAAAACTGGGATGGAAAGGAACACAGAACTCATGCCCCATGAGGAGAATGTAAAGGAACTGGGGATGTTTAACTGAAGGAAAAGAAGACTTGAGAAAGCCATAATCACTGACTCAAGACTCAAATCACTTTTAATTGCTCTTAAGTGGGAAGGGGAGGATGCTGGTTCTGAGGTCCTTCAGTAGGAGGAACTAGGACCAAGAAGATGAAGTCAGAAAAAAACAGGAAGAGCTTTCCACCAGTTAGATTTGTCCAACAAGGAAGGCCAAAGCTTGCCTCCTGGAGTACTAATTACCCTGAGACTCAAAGAATTCAAGCAGAGGTTGTGCGACCATCTAGTACAGGTTCAAGGGTAGATTCCTGCATGCAATTTGTACATTGGAAAAGCTAAAACTCCCTAAGGTGCGTTGTAACGCCAATATGCTGTAATCTCAGGTTACAGGCTCAGAGCTGGAACTAGAATCTGGGTCAAGATTCTAAGTCCTACTCAAGAGTCTATTATCCTGTCTTCTCCATCCCAATCGGAATCTCCACCCCCAAAAGTAAGTGTCTGCCAATACTGGATACTTAATCTTCTCCTCCCATCAACAAAACTTACTGAAAAATATTTACTAGAGAAGAAACAGGCACAAGAGAGGTACTGAAGAGATCTGGCACCACACAGGTAAATTCCCAGAGCCTGCAGAAAACTTCTGCAGTCTTCACTTAGGACACCCCCCCCCCTCAATATAAACTGAGTGGGTAAGGCTTCCCAACAGGGGATCAATCTCTAATCTCTTCTTAACAGCTCATCCTCCTCAGCAAGATTTAGGAAATAATCCAAAAGTGAAAGTGATTACTTAAACTGTCTCTACAATATAATCAAAATAGCTCCAAGAAAGAAAGGAAGATAGATAGAAGACCCGGAGTTCTGGTTCTAGCTCGTACAGGTCACCTTCCTTCTCTGTTTTCCGTTTCTTCATTCATAAAATGATTTGAAGGACTAGAAGATTCTGATGGTCTTGTCCAATTTCCAGTGAATCCTGCTTCCAAAGGATATTACTTTCTTTTTTGTCTCCATTCAGGCGATTAAGTGACTAAATGAGGGTTATTAGATGGAAAAAAAAATCCTCCCTCCACCCAATCTGAATACATAAAGATGGTGCTATTGATGTGCTGCATAGAGGGTAAGTGTAATTAGTTGCTTTCCAGTAGGTGGGAGAGGGTGCACAGATCCATCCATACTCTCTTCTCTTTTCCACCATGCCTCAGCATAAAAGCGTGGCTATAATATCTCCTTATGGAGTGGAGTAAAGCCATCTCCTGGTCCATATTGTTTTTAATTCGGTTCTTTGGATTTATCAGGGATCTCCCTTCAACTGAGGTAAGACACTATGCAGAATTACGTTAAGTCAAGCTGATCTATTCCCTGTTTCTCAAATGTGCCCTGCTTATTCCAGAAATGCCTCTTCTTTCCTCCTCTTTGTCTTTTTAAATTGTGTTTATCCTTATAGGTCGTTAAGTCTCACCTCCTCCAAGAAGCCCACCCTGACCCTCCCAGTCTGTAGTGAGTTCTCATAAATATAAACTCAAAGCATCTATTCTCTCTCTGTCTCTGTCTGTCTGTCTCTCTCCCTCCCTCTTTTTCACTCATTTATTTGACTTATAACCAAATGAAGCTTTGTGTCATCTCTTGTACAATTGCCTAATTTTGTGTTGTTATTTAACTTTTCTTAAACATATCTCCCTGAGTTCAGGGCTCTTCCTCCCTTTGGATTCAAGAACCAGGTCTTCCTATCATTAGGTTTTGCCAACTGTGTATCCTCTGTTTTGAAGAATGACAATCCTCAAAAGGGCGTGTTTAAAGATCGGAGAATTGGATCTGTGTTAGCCTGTTCTCTCTACCCCACCTTTACTGGAATTCTATGGTGAGGTGTGCTTGCAACAGGATTCCCTAGTCTACACAGTGTCACTTAGTCTGTGCCTCAGCTTCCTCTCCTATAAAATGGGACCAGTGATGTTTAGCCCCCTGGGGAGATATAAATGAATAAGTAGTTAAACAGATGAATGAGAACTTGGCAACCCATACATACCCAAGAGAAGGCTATGGAGGGTTAATACACCTGCCCCAGGGATGTGTTGCAATGCATAAGGATCTAAAGCAAGAGAGTACTTTGAGATCCTAGGTTAATAGAAGTTCTATAAACAGAGGGCATTACTATGACCCACACCTACTTGGTCAGTCATCCCTCTAGAATGACTAATACTCTCTCTGAGTACACATCAAGAAAGGCTCATGGGATGTGAGTTTGGAGGAGAGTGTGGGATAAGGAGGGAGAATGGGCCACCGAGGAGGGCAGAGACAGGGCAGAGACAAAGGGGATGTTCAGTGGAACAGATGAGAGGGTAGCTTATGGCAATGCTGTCAAAAGTTGAGTGTGTGTGTGTGTGTGTGTGTGTGTGTGTGTGTTTGGCATACCAGCCTCAATGCAGCATTCCAAATAAATAACAGACTCAATTTAAGCCAGCAACAGCAGCTTATCAGAGTTTGCTTTTAACATGTGGGCCCACAGGTCCAAGAATACCAAACCGCTTAGCGTGGAAGGTAAATTAGATCTGGACACAATTCACTACACCTCAACAATTCTTGTGAAAGGAGACACACATTTGCGCACAACGCACCACATACCCACATACACAGGGACCCAGGGGCACACACTCAGAGTTTATACTCTGTCTCTCACAGGGCTGCCATAAGCTCCTCAATGAATTTTTTTCAGGATGTTCCTTCTCAGGGACATTGCTGAGCAGAGTTAGACTTGAAACACATGAAGTAAAGAAGCCCTTTCCAGAAAATATGTGTGTCACTTGTGGCTTGGTTGGAACTGTACACAATGCATACTTTTCTTTTTCAAATGATGTCAGCCCTTCCCCCTCCCATCATTTTACAGAGGTAGGCAGTCCATAGGTGTGGAATACTGAATGTATTTTTTCCAATATTTTTCAATATATTGATTTTTTCCTAGATTTTTTCTTCTCTTTTTCTTCTTTATTTTTTTCCTTTAAAAAATGTGTTATATAGGAAAGATGGGAAGGCTATGGGGGAAATTCTGGTGATGTAAAGAAAAAATATCAATGAACATTTAGTTTTAAAGCAGAAGGTGTCAATATAACAGCAGG
This sequence comes from Petaurus breviceps papuanus, assembly GCF_028583685.1. Taxonomy (NCBI): domain Eukaryota; kingdom Metazoa; phylum Chordata; class Mammalia; order Diprotodontia; family Petauridae; genus Petaurus; species Petaurus breviceps. The sequence goes on from NW_027185712.1 coordinate 2,722,027, forward strand.
GTCATTGTAACTGCCAGGGTCTATTACGATTAGCTCCTTCTTCCTCCCCTCCTAAAAAATAAACATGAGTTGCACTTTGGATACTCTACATCAACTTAGACCATTCCTGCTTCCTGCACATATGTACATATTAGCACACAGAAACCTCACACCCTCCTCCTATCCAAACCAGACAGATGTGCACATTTTAGAGATCTTGGCTCAAGCAAAAAGTTCCTCTTCTCCTTCACAGATCTGAGGACCCTTCCCTCTCAGGTTCTAAATGTCTCAGTTTTAGTGGAAAAGGCCCAGCGAGGCAAAGATGCAGGATTCTCCCCACTCTTCTTACAGTGCCTGCTGCCATCCTCTAGATTTTTAAAAAACCACTCTTGTCTTGTGGGCCATATAAAAACTAGGCAGCAAGGTAGATATCTGGCCAATGGATGAGCTTTTGCCAACCCCTGACTGAGATCTTTGGAGTGCCATCCAGAACCCCAACTATACTTAAAAGTTAAAAACAATCAAATGTGTTGGAACATTCACCTGAGAATTTAGACAAAGTTTTCAGAGGAAATAGGCACTTATAAGCCTTTGCGGGGAAGGCTGCTGCATATGGAACTCAGCAGAATGTTCAGTGGAAAAAGCTTTACAGAATATCAAATCCAACATCCTCATTTTACAAAGAAGGAAACTGAGGGTTAGGATTGGGCCAGTGTCCTCCTTGTCACACAGCTAGCAAGCAGCCCATAATTTCCAAACCAGTGCTCTTTGCACAGCACCATACTCCTGAGGAGTTAGCAAGAACATTTCTTTTCTCACTCTTGTTCTGGGCCCTTCTTTTACTCTTTTAACAGGTGGAATAACAGTGTGATATGTCCATATATTGTTGTTAGCCCTTGAGTTACAGAAGAGTCTGTTTTTCTCCCTTGGAGATCACAGGATCAGAGACTCATGAACTGGAACCACTATACCCTACTGTCTCTTGCCCATTAAATCACACATAGCTGTGTCATGGCCAGCTAACTGGTGAAGGGTTGGGAGGCATGTCTTTCAGAGCACATGGGTCTACTCCTCTTCCTTCCATGGCCCATTTTATTTTGAATCACATCTTGGCTCCTTCTACTGGACGTCATTTAATTCTCTAGGCATCAGTTTCCTCATCTGTAAAATGAGGGGCATGCCTTAATTCTCTCTAAGGTCTCTTCCAGATCTAAATGTTATGACAACCAGTGGTGTTGTCAGTAATGACAAACAAGAAGAAGACCTCCTGCCCACTGGATGATCTTTGGAGGATTTATAGGAAAATGTGAACAAGAATTACTAATGATGACAAGGTACAGAGGAGTAGTGATCTGCTATTCCAAAGATATCATGGCTCTGCCAAAGTACTAGATTCTTGCTGTTTGCCCCGGAATCCTCACTGCAATTACTAAAGAGACATTCCTATGAAATTCAGTGCATTTCAGAAATGGAAGGGGATCTCAGAAACCATCTGGTTTATGCCATACTTGAAGAAGAATTCCTTTCTCCAACATCTCCAGTAAGTAGTCACTTAGCCTTCACATAACTAAGGAAGAATTAAGTATATCAATCCCCCCACCCCCACCATGCCCAAGGCTGTTCAGTTAGCTCTCACTTAGTAAGATTTTCCTGCCATTGAGCCTAGATGGACATACGTGACTGTCCCTAAAGTACTTCCTAATCTAAACTCTATGAATCAAAGAATTACCTAACTGAGACCTGAGAGGTCATTTAGGACAAGCTACTAATTTTACAATTGTAGAGCTGTGTAATGATTTGCTCAAGCTCACACATCAAGTTAGTGGTGGAGATGGGACTAGAATCTAAATCTTTTGATGTCTGGTTCAGTAGCCTTGAAGTGCTCTAGACAATTCTTTAAAACTAGCTCTCTCTCCCCTTCTCTCTCCAAATACATACACACATATATATGTATATATAAATAAAATATATATATATACACATGTGTATATATACACATACATTTTGTGTATGTATATACATTTGTGTATATGTGCATATACATATATATTTTTTATTCTGAAAAAAGAATTGTATATAATAATGATTGTATATATCTATACATATATACACATACATACACATAATAAACACACACAATATTGAACAAGGGCTTGATTTAAGGTGAAAGAAAGTTTTTTTTTTTTGAGGGGGGCGTTAGGATGGTTGGGTACAGTCAACCCAAGCTAGAAGAGGAGGAGGAAGAAGAGGAGGCAGGAGCGGCAGCAGCAGCATAACAGACAGCTGGTGTTTGGGTGGTAGTAAATCACCCTGAAATGAGCCTCTTCCGTGGACTCAATGAGGCCTAAACAACAAAGGGAGGCCCAGCTTGCAGCCGGACAGCCCGCTAGCCAGCCACAGACACACATAACAGCTTCATTCAGGAGCCCCGAGTCAATACAAAAGCTTCGAAATCAATCCGACATCCCGCCACCCCAGACAATGCCCCAAATCTTCTCAGAATCGAAGTCTCAAACGAGGGGACAGCATTCAGGAGAGATCAAACTGCCGGCCTGACATTGAAAGGGAGGCCAAAGAGAAAAAGCGAGGTGGGGGAGGGAGGAAAAAAGAATGTCCCTGTTTATTAACAGTAGTGGTTGTGGTCTAACTCACATACCCTTGGCTACATGCATTAAAAGGTTGTATTTTGTTGGTTTTCAAGCACATTACAAACCAGTGTGCAAATGTATGCATGTGCCAATATCTCTAGCAGGGCTCATCTCCCTACTTAGCATCTCTGTCTTATTCAGAAATGCCCCGTGTGAACCTTCCAAACAGCTCTTTCCCACTGGATCATCAGTTGCTGTACAGTACAGTACTTACCCAAACACAAGCACACACATGCAAATTCCACCAACAGTTTAGGGTGTTAAGAGTCAAAACCTTTTTGCCTGTGTCTCTCACACTTCACAGATGGGGGCACTTTTTCCCAAGCTGGGCCCTCAGGGTAATTATCTGCACCATTCTGAACTGCTTAATCCTGTTATCAGCTGCAGACTCAGTGTCCTGGTTCAGTTACATGAGCTTTACTGGTGTGTGTGTGTGTATGTCTGTGTGTGCAAGGGGGTAACAGAAAGGGAGATGGAGATTGCACACACTCTCCCCTCCCATCCTTTCCTAGGGTTATTGTTACAGCTTCTTTGCCCCTCTTCCCAGGGGCCCCAGCAGTTGAGAGCCAAGAGAACTCGTGGGTCACTGACCCCAACCCACACCCTAGGAAGCCTGTCACCAATAGTAGAATGTCACCTGCCCAGGACAGTGGGCCAGCTGCTAAGGCAGGGATGCCAAGCTCTGGGCTGTTAAAGAACAAAATGAATCTGATCCTGGCTTTCCTGGGGGGCAAGCTCAGAGAAAACCGACAAGCCACAGGTCAGGATAAACACAGTTGCCAGGGCTTCCTGAAAAGTCCTGGATAACACAACCTTAAAATTCTTGGCAGCTTCCAACATGGTTAAATAACCTTCTAGTGAAGCCACAGGGCTCATGGCACAGGCCCAGACATCCACAGCCTAGTGTCCTTCTCCTCCAAGGTCCTAATCCTCTATAGTTGTTTCTTAAAGAAGAAACAGAAGAATTGAAAACAAGGGTCTAATAAACAAGAACAGGGAAAATAATTGATTGGGGTAGGGGTGGAGGGTGGAGTCTAGAATTTGTCAGCAAAGTATTAAAGCTGTTAATAATAACAACAATAACAATAACTGCATTTACATAGTACTTTAAAGTTTGTAAAGAACGTCGTGTCCCTGATCTCATTGTGATGAACAATCTTGAAAATGACTTGCTACAAGTAGTATTACTCCCATTTTAGAAATAAGGAAACTAAGGTTAGCGCAATTAAGCAACTTGTCTATAGTCACCTAGCTAATAAGTATCAAAGGAAGGATTTGAACGCAACTCTTTCTGACTCCAAGCCCAGCATTCTATCACTTCTGCCACAGTGCCACTGAGGAATGGTGTATATCTGGGCCCAACTGTGCACCTGATCAATTCTGCAGGACTCCAGATATTGCCTCTTCTTTGGTTTCTCTGTTTGTAAATTGTAGGCAGGGCAGAATATCCTTCTCCAGTCAAAAAGTAAAAAAAGACAAATGCTTGCCACCGAGATGATCTAATGCATGTCAAATCCATTGCCACTGTGTTTTCCTAACCTTTCTCTATCTGCAATGATCTTTATGGACTTGCCAGGAAAGACCACAGAATAGGCTACACTCCTTCCCTACACCAAGCTAGCCATCTTTTTATCCACAGTCCCCATTTTCAACCACACACACACATATACATGCACAAAACATATGTATTGTTTCTCTCCCCCCTTTCTTCACTGTGGTCACTACTACCACTAACTTTTGAATTGCAAGCTCAAGATCAACCTAAAAAGCTAACACAATCTTCAACTAAATTAATGTTTAGTTGTTTCAGTTGTGTCTGACTTTTCATGACCCTGTTTGGGGTTTTCTTGGCAAAGATGATGGAATGGTTTACCATTTCCTTCTCCAGCTCATTTTACAGATGAAGAAATTGAGGCAAACAAGGTTAAGTGACTTGCCCAGGGTCACATAGCTAGTAAGTGTATGAGGCCAGATTTGAACTCAGAAAGATGAGTCTTCCTGACTTCAGGCCCAGCACTCTCTGCACTGTACCACCTAGCTGCCCAACTAAATTAATAGGGGCATAATATCCAGAATGAGGGACATGATATACCCACCATATTCTACCCTGATCAGTTCACATCTGGAGTATGGCCTTCTTCTTAACTATAACATTTTAGGAAGGACATTGATGAATTAAATTATGTCCACAGAAGGGGTAACAATGATGGTTAGGAGACTTAAAATCATGTCATATTTAGATCAGTTGAAGAAATTAAGAGTGTTTTTTCTGAAGAAGAAGAAGAAAAGAGTTAGGGGGTACTTAATAGCTATTTCAAAGTATTTAAATGTTATAATATGGTAGAAGGATTAGATTTATCCTGGTTGCCCCCAAAGGAGCGCTGTTGGAGACAGGAGAAAAACATAATAAAGTTACATATAAAGAAAGTCTTCCTAACAATTAATGTTGCCGAACAGTGAAGTGCTGTCTTTGGACAAGAGTGAGTTTCACAGTCACTCGAAGTCTTCAGGGAAAAGGTAAATGATCGCAAGTCAAGTATATTGTAAAAAGGACTCCTGATGAGGCACAAGTTGGATCAGACAACCTCTCAGGTCTCTTCTAACTCTGAGATTCTGAAATTCTGTGACTCTTGATTTTCCATCCAACTTTATCACAGAGTAACAAAAAGAAGAAACTGAAAGCTTCCCTAGACTAGCACTGCATACACAGTAGGGCTCAACAAATGATGGCTGGCTACTTGACTTACACAGCCCAGAATATTTCAGATAGAAAATCGCTATAGGGAATATCTGTTTGGAGAGAAAAAAAATTAAGGGTTCCAAGGTAGCACTGGCAAAAAGATGGGTAAACAGCCATATCTCAGAGAATCCAAGGATCTCAAAGCAAGAATAGACAAAGACCAAGTCTACAATATTACCCAAAAGTGACCATCCAGCCTCCACTTAGTGTGAGATCCCACTCAAAAGAATTAAAAGACTTTTCTGTTACTCATTAATGTGAGTTCATTTATCTCTTTAGAGTGTTCCATTTTCACTTCTCCCAGTTCAAGCCCCAAGACATATTGAAAAAGAAATGTTTATTGAACACCTACTATATGCATAATACAAAGAAAGGAGTCAACCAACAACTCTTGCTTACTGACTGCCTAGCTGACAAACCTACCCTTAACAAACCCTGCCAAAACAGTATTTTATCCCCAGTGTTGAATTAGGCAAAAAGACAGGAGCTCTCAGACAACTGAGGACAAAAGGAATAAGTAATTCTAAAATTTTCCTTTTCCACTTCTCCACAGTGACTACAACAACTGTCAGATGGTTATTGTCCATCCTTTAGGAGCAATCTGAAGAGCTGATGGAATTGTCCCACGGAGTCTATCTTGGTTTGAGTTGGAATTAAATCTAAAGCAGGAAGAGGAGTGGGGTACACTTAGTCTTTGCTTAAGAGCCGAAGATTTAGAAAGGGGCAGGGCTTTAGAGATCAACTAGTCCAACATCTTTACTTCATATGGTGGAGAGAGGGGAGGGTAAGAATTCAAAGTCCCAAAGCTAGTAAGGGGAATATCTGGGAGATTGATACAGTTCACCAGCCTCCCAATCCAGCCCTTTTCTCACTCACTGTACCATGCTGCTTGGGTGCAAAAGATTTTAACTAACACTACTCACTAATTACATTATACCATTTTTCTAGGTTTAAAAGAGAATATCAAAATATGCTCAGATTTGTATTTCAGGTCTTTATTTAAAAACACCTTTCTCTTTTTATTTTCTGAACCTCTCTACCTCCCTCTTCTCTCTTATATGCACTTCCCTCTTCCTCATAATAATAGTTGGCATTTATGTAACACATGAAGCTTTGCAAAATGCTTTCCATACATTTTATCATCTGATCCTCACAATAATCTTGTGATATGGGTACTAGAGGTGTCATTACCTGTATTATTTTACAGATATAGAAATTGCATTTCTGAGACTTGCTCCAGGTCACAAAGCTAGTGAGTACAAGACACAGGATTTTAGTGCAGGTTTTCCAACTCTGAGTCTATCTCTCTGCTTAAACAACTGGTGTTTAGAATACCAACTTCATCTAAGACTCAATTCAGATTCCATTTTCTTTAGGAAGTCTCTCTCTCTCTCTCTCTCTCTCTCTCTCTCTCTCACACACACACACACACACACACACACACACATCATTGCTGGTCTCTCCCTCCTCAAGCTGTCTTATATTTAATTTCTTATGCACATGTTATCTCATAGCAGAAAGTAAGATCCTTAAAGGCAGAAACTATATCATGTTTGTATTCCTAGCACCTCAGACAGTACCAGACACGAAGTAGAAACTTAATAAAAATTTGTGGAAATGAAGCAAATGGGCATGAGCATCTCAGAACAAACATACTCTATGGAAATATCAAATGCCAGATTCCCTTTAGCACCTTCACAAAGGGCAGAAGAGAATCAAACTAGGAAGGTATCCTAAGTTCAAGAAAAGGAAAGAAGTAGACACAGGTGCAAAATCAGAACAAAAAATGGGGCCTTTCTCCTATTACTTCTGACACTGCTCATTTTTAGGACTAACAGTTCTATCTTTATTCTCCCTAAATAACTAACCATATTTCTTCCTGAAACTAATGGGAAAACAAGACT
>NW_027185712.1:2729307-2792620 GCF_028583685.1 Petaurus breviceps papuanus
AAATAACTAACCATATTTCTTCCTGAAACTAATGGGAAAACAAGACTTATTTTGAAAGAAACAAGGCCAAAATTTGCTGGTCCCACCCCCACCACTCATCCCAAATCAACAACTCAGGGCCAAGCCCCTCAACAACATTTAGTTCAGGTGGGAGGTGAGGACTGAGAGAAGGGAACAGGATGGGCCGGATGAAAGTAGGCTGCTTAGAAGTGTCACTTTCTGGTTGAGATTCACTCCCACCCAAGAGATTCTGCTGGATAACAATAGTAAATTGAACCTGATTTCCCCCAAGGAAAGGTCAGTTGTTTGTCTCCCCCCACCCCTTTTCCCCTCTCCATTTTCTGCTTTTGTAGCTCACCTCCTCCAACCCACTTCCCAACAGGAGCTGAAATTAAACAAGCTCCCATATGCCATGCCTCACTTGTTGTCTGTTCCCCTTGCTACCATCTGGCCTATTTGCTCAGCCAGAGAGAGAGAGAGACAGAGAGAGACAGAGACAGAGACAAAGACAGAGACAGAAAAAGAGGGGGGGGGGAGAGAAAGAAAGAAAGAGAGAGAGAGAGAGAGAGAGAGAGAGAGAGAGAGAGAGAGAGAGAGAGAGAGCTAGACACAATGAGGCAGGGGGTGATGACGCTGTCTCTCCCATCTGCTCCTTGGCCAGAGTCCCGGATAGAGCAGTAATGGAGAGCAACAGAACCAATGATAATTAACCCAAACACAGACCTGTTTATTTAACCTGTTCAGAAAGATCGCCTTGGAGGCTGCTCTCTAGCAGAAGAGTCCTGGGACATGCTTGAGGAGCAACTAGGAGAGGCAGCAGGAGAGAAGAAAGGAGGTACCACTTCCAAGCAATCAGGAAAGTAGAGGGAATAAATTATTATATGGGGGAGTGGGCAAAGAGGGAAGAAAATTCCCATTTCCTGAAGACTAGTGATGAAAACCCACTCAAGAGTTCTAGAAAATAAAAAATTCTGGTCCTCATTTTCCTCATTTACCTTCCTCCAGTATCCCAAAACACAAGCAATCAAAGAGTTATCCTTGTTTTCCAATATCTTCCCCTTACACTCACTCAGAAGGATGTCAGGCCAGAAATCACAGAAAGGTAGGCTGTGATATGCAAGTATTGGGCGGTGGAAGTCCCAAATGAGTATGAAGACCAGGACCCTCACTAAGCCAAGAACAAACAGTTAATCAACAGTCATTATATGCCAGGCACTGTGCTAAAGCTTTACTTCCAAAGGCAAAAACCAGTACTCCCCTCAAGGACCATACACAGTAAAGCATTCCAAAGGAGCAATGCTGATCAAAATGATATTCAACATAGTAGGAAGCAGTGTATGATTAGGGCAGTCAGAAGCCTTACAGCCATTTCTACCACTGAAAATGATATTCAACATAGTAGGAAGCAGTATATGACTAGGGCAGTCAGAAGCCCTAGGACCATTTCTACCACTATTTTCTATGGGCATCAGTTAAATGGGAGGCATTTGTGAGGATTTAAATGATACAATATCTGAAAAAGTGTGCAGAAAAGATAAAAGTGATATATGGACCTTAAAACATATTTGTAACACACAACTGATTTTACTGTGTGTTGGGGGTGGGGGGGATCCACAAGGAGGATTTTCTACTAACAAGGAATCTGTGCTTTTTGAAGTGAGTAGTGGGCTTTGTGTTCCAGAGTTTTAAGAAATGTCACTGCCCACAAAGAATGTAAAAGAAAGAAAATGCATACCTCATGCACTCGAACACACACACACATATTAAATTCCTGGAACATTATGACTCAAAAGAGAGAACATTCTTAGGACTGCATAGACGCAACAGATATGAACTGTGATTTGGGGAGCTGGCACCCAAAAGTGTTTTGGCTGAGTACATAGGGGTAAATGAAAAGGGTATCGTGGTGGGACTGGCTTCTCGTGATTGGAGAAACGCGGCATTTGGAATGGGTGAAGAGCTAGGATAAGGCTCCAAATGGCTTCATGCTCCTTACTGGAAGAAACACAGAGATAATTTGAACATGGCGATTTTCAAGCTCCTACAGCTGAGCTCCCTTGCTCTCCCACCCTACACCTCCCACCCAGCCTACAATTTGGCAAACCCTGTCTGCTGGCTGCTCTCATACCCAATATGTTGGGTTGCCTTAGCAACCAAGGCAATTATCTCCTTAGAGCAGTTAAAACAATGATCATAAATAATAACAATCAAAACTGATGATAAAAACTAATCTTGGGAATTCAGAATTGGGAGTTAGTATAGATCTGAAAATAGGAATTTGTATAAGATAAAGAAAGAGACAGTCTCAATCAATCGGGTCATTTTTTTGTCATCAAAAGAAAGATACAGGCAGATAGCTAATGATGAGTGAATAGCCAATTCTTTCTTGTCTCAATGCTGAAAAACCTCCTCTGAACTACCTTATTTGCAAGGTGCCTTCCATTACTAAAACTATGAATCTATGACTTACGAGAATAAGGTTCAAGTTGAAGTACATTCCATTTTTCTAATATCTAAGATAACCAAAAATTGGAATCCAAAGATATCCAGGGATAGGCAGGTGGTTCAGTGCTAGACTTTAGAGTCAAGATGACTGTGTGATCCTGAGTAAGTCATTTAACCTTGCACAGAATCAGTTTCCTTTGGAAAATGGGGTTAAAGACAGCTCTCTCACATGGCTATTGTGAGGACCAAATTTGATAACATGTGAAGTCCTTTACATGTTTGTGGAGGCTAAGCCCACCTGAAACTATACATTGGGAAACCCAGCTCTCAACTGAGTTTGTTCTCCTTAAGGCTGAAATCTTTCTTTTTTAAAGATAATCCTAAGAATTACAAAGTTTTTGGGAGAAGTAAAATGTTGTGGCACTTTAATAATGCCATTTACCTAGGTGTCAAACCCTATACTAGGTTCTGAGGGATATAAAGGAAGACCCAATTCCTTCCCTCAAAACATGTTGATTTGCAAGAAGGGGGCGGGGCAGAGAGAAAGGGAACAACAGAGGCACAAATGAAACAGTCAAATAATAATTCAAGACATTAAGTGTCAATATGTGAACTGCAGAAAATGAAATATCACAGGAGTTGCTTCATGGGGCAATGGATCAGTGTAGGATATAACAACTGGTGAGCCCAAATCAGAAGAAATGCACGGTGTTCATTTCTAAAAAGCTGATTAAAAAGGAACTATCTTCAAACAGGAAACACTGGATCAAGGTAAGTTTCTACTGCTGTTTAAAAGTCTGTGGCTTTCTATTCAAAGGGTAGATAGCTTCAGATTTCAAAGAAGGGTCTAAGAATTAGGTTCCTTCCTCCTTTCCTCCTCCCCCTTCCCTTTTTCCTTCCTTCGTTCCTTCCTCCCTTTCTTCCTCTCTGTCCTCCTCAAAAGGATATCAAGCACCTATTACATTTAAAGTATTAGGCTAGCATAAAAAGAGGAATAAGATAGACTCCCTGACTGCAAGGAACATATAATTCATAAAGGAAGATTAAATAAGATATACAAATAACCACAAGAGAAGGCAGAACATAAGTATTCTAAGGAGATAGATGTACAAAGTACAATAAGACTTTGGAAGTGGGAGGAATCACATCTGATTGGTGGATGAGAGAGGTGGTGTTTGAGCTGAGCCATGAAGGATGTGTGTATCATATAATTGATACTGGGGTAAAGGAGGACAGAATTAATTCTAGCCAGAAGAAATAGTATGTACAGGAAGGTTGACAGGAAACAATAGCCCAATCTGTGTGGATCATAGAGTAGATGAGGTTATGCAGTTGAAAAACAAGGCCGAAATATAAACTGAAGTCCAATCAAAATCCCATAAACTGCACGTTATTGTTAGCATTACTATCATTATTGTTGTTATTATATCATTAACAACAATAAAATTAATATTTTATCACACATACATAGAGATAAGTGGTTTAAAAAGTACTTTCTTAACCCTATAAGATAGATATTATAGATATTAACCAATGTTACAGAAAACAAAAATAGTTTTGTTTTTACTCTCTACATTATTCAGAGCAATAAGAAAAGTAAAACTTCTTCAAGCCTTCATTACAGCATGGGGGACTTTCCTATCATTCTCTTAAATGCCTAAAAGAGAATATAACATGAGCTTTATCATCTACTCCTTCTTAATGCATCTACCACTCTTTCTTAAAAAAAAAAGTGAACAAAAAGACAGCCATTCACTCCTGCCACGTAATGAATATGTAAGCTTTCCCTCTGAATGTCCCTCAGTGGGAAGATTTTGTGCCAAGGAGAGGATCCATGAGATGCAAAGCACTGTCTTTTCTAAATAATTATATGCACATAAGCAGAAATTATCTAGTTTCCTGACATGCCAAAGGAGTTTTGGGCAGTCTTTCTAATCAACTAAGCCAAAAAACACATATTCATGAACTTCCATAGGCCTACTGTACTCATGAACATGAGGGCTTCTAACTTCCACTGATGTCAAATATTTACCCAATCACTAGACCAGCTCCCTGGCAGATTTTTTTTTTTGCCTGCTAAAACATGTTGCATACTTGCCTGCCTATAACCCATCAAACCAGTTTTATGAGCATTCACAAATACATTTTCAATTTCTTCTATATTTTAAAGACCGACTTAATTCTAATGACTTAATCATTAAATTTTCCTTTAAAAATTCCTTCTAAATATTAAAGTTCTGACCTAAAATTCAAATATCATTCAAAGTGAAAAGCAGATTTCCAGAGGAATGAAAATGATTGGCTAGGATTTTTTTTTAATTACTTGTATTTAGTTTCTTTCAAAGTACAATTCTGGTATTACCTTTGTATTAGTTTGTATACAACTTTACTGTACTTGTATACAGATTCTATCTCCATGCCTCCCCTAATAAAATATAATTTTCTGGAGAGCAGGAACCATTTGTTTTGGGTTTTTTTGCCCTTGAATCCTCAGAGTCTGGCAAAGGGTCTGACGCTTAGAGCTTAATATATGTCTGTAGACTTGACTTGAATTATTATGCCAAGATTCTGTGAAAGTAATTCCATGTAGTCTTTTCTAACCCCATGAAGAAGGGATTACAGCAATCACAAATTACAGGAATCAAAACTGACTGGGGGAAAAAAAAAACTTTTAAAAAACAATCTGGGCTTACTAGGAAAAGAGAATGAACTTTTAATGTCCCATCATTCGAGTTCCTGTCATTATTGATAATTTTGTGTATATTACGTATCCACATACACCCTCCCTGGATTTGTCATTCAAATTTAAAGAATTTTCAGAATCTGCATTGGTTTTAGGATCCTGAAATTTAATAAAATAGAGGTGATGGTATCATTCACTGCCCTGTTCTGTGAGGCTACTGCGGAGTTTTAATGTTAATAAAGATCTCTAGCAGCAAAGACACCCAGACTGTATTCTGAAAGAGTGGAAAGAGATGTCAAAACAAGGCACATTTGACTGCAGGGTTGATGTCACTCACCAAACAATGGCAATTAGACCATTAAGTGTTGTAGGAGACCCTGGTAGCTAGGACTCCTGCTGTGGAAGACAGCTAGGGATGGAGATGCCCTTGGTCTCTCCCTTCAACAACAGATTAAGCAACCAAGTGAAAAAAGACCACAGGTGCAGTGATTTTGAAAGAGATGAAGAGATGGGGGAGGGGGCTGAGGGAGAAGGAAGAAAGGGAGAGAGATGGGGAAAGGGAAAGGAAGGGTGAGAAAGGAAGAGACAGGAAGAGACAGAGAGAGACAGAGACAGAAGGGGAGAAGGTGGAAGAGAAAAGAAGAGGGAGAGAGAATATGTGCAAAGTACAGGAAATAGTATAATATTCTACTCAATTCTCAATTATCCAAGGGTATACAATGTTTTCCTCTCATCTGTCTCATTGTGAGCTACCTCCATCCTGACAGCAGTACAGTGTGCATGTGTATGGCATGTGCACATGCATGTGTGTGTGCACGCACACACACACATATTGATTTTATCATTATACTGGGTCAACAGTAATTTGAAGACTAGTAGAACATTAGAAGTGGAAGGGACCTTCACAACCGAGTCTGCTTCCTGAAGAGGAGAAAATTGAGACCTAGAGAAGTAAAGTCTCTTGTCCTAAGTCCCATATCCAGCTAATGGCAGAGCTGGGACTAGAAACCAGATACACCTAGGCTCTATTGTAAGCTTTTTCCGCTGTTTTATAATGGTAAATTAATCGCTACCCCCACCAAAAAAAAGAAGGAGAGGACAGGTGAAGAGAGGAGAGGAGAAGACAGGGGGGGGGAGAGAGGGAGAGGATAGAGAGAGAGGGGGGGGGAGGGAGAAGAGAAGGAAAGGAAGGGGGAGGGGAGGGGAAGAAAAAGAAGAGAGGGAAAAAGGAGGGGAGGAGAGGAGAAAGAGAAAGGAGGAGGGGAGGGGTGGGAGAAAAAGAGAGAAGACAGGAGTGAAGGAAAAGAGGGACAGAGAAAGGAGGGGGAAGGAAAAAGAGGGGGAAAGAAGGGGGAAGGAGAAGAAAAAGAGGAAGGGGAGGAGAAGGAGAAAGGAGGAGGGGAGGAGAGGGAGGAAAAGAGAGGAGAAGAGAATCATATAATACCTTTCAAAGTCAAATCAAAATCATTTCTTTTCTGACAGTCAAATGACTGGGAAGATGCTAATTCCCTTATTCCTTGGTTGATTCCTAAGAGTTTACTGTCTCCAAACATACAAACTGGTCTTCCCCTAATCCCATCCCACAATCCAATCACATAGCTGAAACCTAGCATGCTGCTTGCCTAGGCAGGAAGCCAAGAAGGCTGAGCCACTTGCTGGAGTGAAAGCTGCTATCTGCTATGTCAAATAAGTGTGGTTTCCCAAAAAGCCTGGCCCAGACAGACCCCTGGTGAGGAACAGCAGGGCAGGCTTGGCGATGGGCATGAACCTTTGAGGAGCTGCCAGGCTCACACCCGAAGCCTCAGAGGCTTCTTCTTTAGTCCTCATAAGGTGAACATCCTGAGCTCCCTGAGGTCCACTCAAGGTCCAAAATCCAGAAATGGCAAGGAGGGGTTTCCTTTGCAGGATGACAAACCAATGTGATATTCAGGACAATTATATCAAGCAATTAACCAATCCAGCAGTCACCAAAAAAAATTTTTTTTTTGAAACTTCTGTGCTGGGTGCTGTGAGGGGTGTAAGGGAAGACATGACTTCAGGAAATCATAGTCCTGATACAGTGACTAGACTAACAGAGACAAAGCCAATAAACACAACAATATTATATACAACAAGGAAAATATCATCAGTGGTTGCCATCATAAAAGATGATGTTCCAGAAGAGATGGCACTTCAATGGTACTAGGTTTTTGTTATTTCTGTCAAAGACTTTGCATTAATCTACATGAAACTGTACATTCACTGAAGTCAGAGATGATGTTCTATAATTCTCCCATTGCACCAATACCAAAGGGCTCCCATATATTCTTTTCCACTTTTTGAATGAATGCCAACAACAGTCAATTAACATTTGAGCATGTCACTGTACTACAAATGGGGATACAAATACTGTATCCCCCCCCCAAAAAAAAAACAGACATTTTCCTCAAGGAGCTCACATTCTAATAGGGGAAGATGACTCACACACAAGGCATTGGAGGCAGAAGTTACCAGACTTGGGGGATCATGGTGGTGAAGACAATCAGAAATCTCAAAGTGGTGCAGTCAGTGAGAAATGAGGAGATGCCTAAGTTGAGTCCTCTCCTTAAACCGAGCTCTGGAGGTCTGAATGTCCCATTTATTTTTTTAAACACCTGGCTTGAGCGTCTGGTAGAGGTCAAACATAATGAACAGATAATGAGACTAACCTCTTCTCAATCATGCTGAGGCCGCACTGACCCACAGATCACCAAACTGAAAACTAAGAGACACGGGTGCTGGTCCCTCCTGGCCACTTTCCCATGTGACTGAGCAAATTCCTCAACCTTTCTCTGCCACACAGCCTCTCTCTGTAAATAGAATGGAATATTATTTCCTGTCCCTCCCCAGTTCTTCTGAATGGGATCAAAGGTAAGTCTTTCTGAAGGAGAGTCTAGAAACTGAATTATCATTAATTATTTTTATTTATAGGGGCAATCAGTCATTGAAGTAGCACGTGTACCCTTGGCTAAAAGAGGATGGAATCCAAGGGTGACCTCTAAGAAATTGAACTGCCAATCCTGCTCTATCAAGTATACAGTCGTTACTAATACAACTGTAGTGCTTTAGTTGGTATGGTCGTGTGTATATGTGTGTGTGTGTGTGTGTGTATGTTCCTCTGGCTTTTCTGTCATCTGTTAGACCGAATGCCTTGACAAGGCTTGTCTTTTCTTCTATACCACTTGTGAATGTGCCCACGGGCTACTAAACAGTGGGTGGGTGAGCCAACAAATCCTCTGAATACACAAACAACCCCAAGAAAATACCAGATCTCCACAAATTCTACTCAAGGGACTGATTTGGGAGTTTTAAGGGCTACTCAGTATCACTGCAGGGAACCCAAAGAACCTGGAGGAAGATTTCCCAAAGAATCCTAACAAATCCTAAAGGAGCTAAAAAACATGGTATGATGATTATTTTCACAATGGAGAGAGGGCAGGTGATTTCAAACCCAGATTCTCTGCTAAAGAGAGTTTTCAGTGTTCTGTTTGAAAGATATTCTGTCTCCTGCTATGTCAGATCCTAGGTGGTAACCAGGCAGGGTAAGCTAGGGTGGTTTGCCTAGCCAGAGAATGGCTGGAGGGCATGGAAATTCAAACAGTCTGGGTTGAGTCCAAGAAATTTAAAGAAGGTAATGAAGGAGAATGCAGAACCTAAAGATTAGGGAGAAGGGTGGCTAGGTGGTGCAGTGAATAGAGTGCTGGCCCTGGAGTCAGAAGGACCTGAGTTCAGATAGAACCTCAGACACTTAAGTCACTTAACCCCAATTGCCTTACCCTCCTCCCTGCAAAAAATAAAAATAAAGATTTGGGAGAAAGGGGAGTTTCTTTATGCCTCCTCATTTCACACTTCTTTAATTCTGTCACACACAGAGAGGTGACCCTTCTCCTTGCCAAGGCTAATCCCTCTACATGCACAAGTGATCCTGAAACATCTCCTCTTCTCCAGAAGATTACCCTTCTACCATCTCTACTCTCTCACTTATCTTGAATCTCTCCCTGTGCACTAGCTCCTTCTCTACTGCCTATAAACATGCCCATGTCTCTCTCATCTTCAAAAAAAACCCTCACTTGATTCATCCTATCCTATCCTATTCACTCTATCCCCTATCTATCTTTCCTTTCTGACTAACTCCCTTGAGACAACCATCTACAACAGGTATCTTTACTTCCTTTCCTCTCACTCTCTTAATTCTCTACAATCTGTTTTTTGAAACTATCATTCAACCCAAACCACTCTCTAAAGTTACCCATGATCTGTTTATTGCTAAATCTAATGACCTTCTGTCAGTCTTCACTTTTCTTGACCTCTCTGCAGCCCTCTGACACTGCTGATTACCCTCTCATCTTTGGTACTCTCTTCTCTCTAGGTTTCTGTGACAGTACTCTCTTCTGGTTCCCCAACTACCTGTATGATTGTTCTTTTTCAGTTTCCTTTACTGGGTCTTTATTCAGGCTATGCACCCTAAAGGTGGTTTGTCCTCTAAACTCAATCCTGGGTTCTTCTCTTCTCACTCTATACTATTCCAACTGATAATCTCATCAGGTCCCTTGGATTTAAGTATCTCTATTCTGATGATTCTCAAATCAATTTATCCAGCTCTAAACTCTCTCCAGACTTTCAGACTTGCATTTCCAACTAGCTATTGAAAACTGCAAACCAGATGTCCCTTAAGCATATTAAGCCCAACATATCAAACACCAAACTCTCTTTTCCCTCAAATCCTTGCCCTTCCAAATTCCCTTATTCCAACACATTCCCAGTTACCTAGGCTCCAAACCTAGCCGTCATTCTAGTCTCCTCACTCTTTTACACACAGTTGTTTTCATGGTCTCTTCCCCATAGGTCTGTGACTTCAATGACAGCAGGGACTCTTTTTTCCCTACTTTCTTTGTATCCCTAGCACTTCAGATTGGGCCCAGCACATAGCAAGCACTTAATGCTTACTAACTGAATTACCACTAGATATACTGTCCCATTCTTTCCTTTGACCAACACATTCAACTCTGAATCATACTAGTGATTCCTTGGGGGCAGGGGCTCTATCATTTTTCATCTTTGTATCCCTCCCTCAAGAAGAATCTTGCACATAGTAGGTTCTTAATCAAAGTCTGTGGAATTGAACTGAATTTAATCCTATTGATTCAGGAAGAACAGGGCTGATAACTGACCACCTTCAAAGGGAAAGAGAACATCTGGGAAGTGAATTAATAAATAAGACACACCTGAGCATCAGCCCCCTCCAGCATAATGACTTTTATAACGCCAAAAGGCATAGAAACCATTTATGTTTCAAAGTTTGATCTGACTTGGCAAATCACATATCTGACTAAAAGAGGCCTCAAGAGATCATATCCTTAAAAAAAAAAAGGAAAGCATTATTTCCCCACTTTACAGATGAGACAAAAGACAATTAAATGACATATCCAAGATTACACAGTTATTAAGTAGCAGGTGAGTTCCAGCTTTTCAATGTTAAGTAACATATTTCTATAGTTTTATAAAGGTTTAAAGTGTACAAGGCAGTGCACAAGGCAATTTCCTCACAACAATACAAAGGGGTAAATCAAACAAGTACTATTACCCTCTTTTAAAAAGTGTTAAAATTGAAGCTTAGTCATCTTAAGGGCTATTTAGTTTAAGTGTAAATGAATATTCACCTTCACTCCCCATCCCCCATCCCCACCCTAGGTCACAAAACCAGTAAGTGGCTTGGCAGGACTCAAACCAAGGATGTGACTTTAAATCTGGTACAATGAACAAATTACCCAGCATCTTATCAAGAAATCTGGGGTCGAATCTCAACTTTGACACTGACAGGGTGACCAAATGCAATTCATTTGAGTTTCCCAAGCCCACTTCCTTGTTTCTTAAATGAAGATAACAGTACTTAGCTCACCTGTCTCACTTGGTCATGAAGAAAGGGCTAACTCTGCAAGAGAGCCAGGCCTTGAATCCAAGTCCTTTGACTCCAAATTTGGAGTTCTTTGCCCCGTATGTTCCACATTAATTCAGTCAAAGAAGTGACTTTAATATTTAAATCATCCTGTGATCTTAACCAGGAAGATATTGTCTCCACTGGTACAAAATGAAAGCCATCCAAGTTTTCTCATCCTATGCAAATTTGTTTTGTTTTGTGTGTTTTTTCTATTTCTTTTCATAAATCTTTCAGGTCTATTCAATGAAGGCTGTCCCCTACTTCTTCCAATGAATCATGAATCTCAATGCAATGCTATGATTTCTCACTATCCCTCTAAACCAGACCCAACTCCTTTTCTAGTTATGGTGTCCTTAATATCAAGCTTAAGTCATCTGTAGTAATAGGCTGTCAGCCATTTAAACTCCCCTCCCAGTTCATCCTCCCCACCCTGCCACCCTTGCCCCATACATCTGCACACTGTTCTTCCAGTCACCTGAAGTTAGGAGTCTTCTGAAACCATGCATCTTTTCATGATTTGCAGCCATATGTAGCATCACCTGAAGAAAATACTAGTGTGATATACGGGGGCTTTTTTGTAGTGGGGAGCAGTTTGCTTTCACTGAGAGCACTGAAATGATCCCCCAAAATGTGATCCAACCTTCTCTCATCTCCTCTTATTCAATTCTGCGCCCAGCTCATTGTAGAAGTCAAGCAAACCTACCTTTCTGCCTAAAAGTAAAATGAAACAAATTAGGAGACACTGACAGGCTTAGTTCATCTTTCTGCCTCTCAGAGAATACTCTCATTAATCCATTGCAGATGATCAAAGATCTAGAGCTAAAGGAGGCCTTACAGGTCATCTAACACAACCCCTTCATTTTATAGACAAGGAAATCCAGGCCCAGAGAGTTGCAGTTACTTGTCTAAGCTAAAG
The DNA here is from genome assembly GCF_028583685.1 of Petaurus breviceps papuanus. NCBI lineage: Eukaryota > Metazoa > Chordata > Mammalia > Diprotodontia > Petauridae > Petaurus > Petaurus breviceps. The sequence continues at coordinate 2,741,308 of NW_027185712.1, forward strand.
ATAGCAAGTGGCAGAGCTGGGATTCAAATCCAAATCAAGTAACTCTAAATTCAGAACCCTTCACACTTTCCCACAATATAAATGCCTATCTTTTGTGTCTGGCCCTGTTAACCTGAAACCTCCACAGAATGACATTCACACCTCTGGCTACTCTGACTCCCTATTCATAGCTCAGAGTCCCCATCCAAAGTGCCCTTTGCACAGAGCTCTCCTTCAGGCTAGTGCTAGCTGGGCCACTCTCCTCTCCTTAATTGCTCCAACCACATATTCTCTTTCATTTGAACATCTGTATGCCTGACAGTTGTCACCTGTCAGGTCAAGTTGCTGGATCTCAACATTTTCTCTTCCAACAATGGGAGATATTCTAGTGAATGGAGTGTGTTTAAAAACCAGACAATCAATTAAATTATTCATCTTTCACAAAGAAGCAAGCAGCAGCTATCATCTTTCAATCTCAGAGAGGAACATGACAGTGTGCAAGAAGAGTACTGTCAAACTCAACACCTCCAGGTAGCTCATAAGGCCAAAGGCTGCTTGAAAATTTCACCACTGCTCAGGTCTTCCATCTGATGATCTTTGGAGTATATTGCCAGCAGAATCTAATATCTTCTTCCCCTGGTCTCTATACCAAATCCTCCTTCTTCAGGCAGCCTTCCCGGTTTAATACTAAGCAATCCACCCACCTGCCTTTCAAACAGTCTAGCCTCTGCAATGACATGCTGTTAGCAAGGCTCTCTGGGTAAAGAACTTGTAGGTTTTGTTTTGTGCAGTCTATTCATTGCTCTCCCAAGTCCCCTTCCCTCTATGAGACCAAAGTTCCTCGTGACCATGTGCCTAATGTAAAGTATAATACAGAAGAATAAGGCTTGGCTCTGGAGTCCAGAGGATTACTTCATTTCAGACTCCACTGCTGATGCTTACTACTTGGGTGACCATGAACCTCTCTCTCTGGGCTTTTAAAAAAATTTCCTCTGTAACATGGAGGGGTTAGACTAGATGGCCTTAGAGATCTTTTCCAGACAAGATTTATGATCCAATGAACTCAGTACATCCCACCAAGTCTAGTTAAATCAAATCAAATATTTATTGAGTACCTACTTCTGTGCAAGACACCATACAAAGTACTCTGGGGAATATAGAGAAATACATCCCAATCCTTGTCCTCAAGAAATGTATAATCTAGTTGGGGAGATGAGATAGTAATGTAAAGATTAACTGATAAAAAGGATTTAATAATATCTCAAGACAACAGCAGAAAAGCTGTTACAGATCAGCATATGACCAATTGATACAAAAAAATAAGCGCTAAAGGAATTCAGAGAAGAGAGAGATAAAAGGGGTGGCCTAGACTATAGCACAGTGTAGTAGAGGGTTAAAAATGGAGTATGGAAAAACGGAGTTTAGAATCTCACCTTTATGAACTGAGCAACCACAGACAAGTTATTTAGACTAAGACTCAGATTCCTCATCTGTAAAATAATTCAATTCAAAACATCATTAAACTCCTACTACGTACCAAGCATTATGCTAAAGATAATAGTATTTATAGTATCTGCCTCCCAGGATCACTATGATAAACAAATTGGATATTTCATATCAGTTATTATTATTGCCTCCCAATTAATTTGTTTCTCTTCCTCTTATGAGAATACTCAGGAAAGGATCTGCAAAGGCATAGGACCTGAATGGGCCCTTAAAGGATGGGCAGACTCTGGATAGATAGAGAAGAAAAAAGAAGACTCCTTGGGCAGGATGAGAAAGTCGTAAACAAAAACAGAGGATTAGAAATATATAAAGAATGTTTAGCAAATATGAGTAAACCAGTAATCCAGTTTGCCTTTGGGAAAGTATTCATATGAGGAATGATGGGAGTGAAGACCAGCAGTAACAAGGCTATGAAGATCCTTGAATGCAATACTTTCAGTTCTGAAAATGCTTCCCAAGTGACTTTTAGAGAGTGCTGGGTGTTGGCGAGAAAGGGTCACAAAATAGTATCTAAGATATTCTACCCAAAAGACTGAGAGGGGAAATATTCCCCAGCCAGCCTAAGAGCTATGGACCATAGAAGCTAGCTGATAAAGGAAAATACAACTTGAATGAGATGAATAATATAAGGTAAGGATAGAAAGGTGGGTCAAAGTCCAATTGTAGAGGGTCTTGAATGACAAAATAAGGAGTTATATGTTTATTTGCCAGGCAACGGAAAAGCATGAGACATTTCTAAGTGAGCAGAACACTATCAAAGGAAGGCTTTAGGAATATTATTTTGGCATGAAACATGGATTAGAACTGGGAAAAAAGACTAGATGCCAGGAGACTAGTTACATGGTTATTGAAATAAGCAAACAGGTAACAAAGACCTGAATTAGGGTAGTGGTAGCAGGAATGGAAAGGAGAGGACAGATTACAAGATCATAGAATTCAAAACTAGAAAATACTAGAGCAATTTCATAGATAGAATGGAGAGGAGTTTGTACCTGACTGGATATCTGGAATAAGTGAGAGAAGATTTAAAATGAATTATCTCATAAAACTCTCCTAAATATTTGACCTTTTTTTGCAATTTATTTTTAGACCTCATAAATGACCTGAACATGCTATAGCAGATTGAGAACTGGAATGAGAGTCACTCAGTGACCTAGGCTCTAGTCCTCAACTCTGTTACTAACTCATTGTTTGACCTTAGATAAATCATTTAAACTTTCTGGTCTTCAGTTTCCTCATGTTTAAAATGACAGGGTTATACCAGATGACTTCTTACAGTCCCTTCAAGCTCTGATGATCTATGATATGTAATTTATGACCTTTTCATTCACCATCACACGCCCCCCCCCAACCCAGCAAGCATTCAACTATTCGGTTCTATGATTCCAATAGATGAATCATGGTACCAGGATGTATGGAGAGAGGGGGGAGCTGAAGAAGGAAGATATGGATGTCTCCTGACAGAGAGAATGGGGTGGGCTGTGTCCTGGGGGTCTCTCAACCATACAGCTGTGAATTCTCAAATCATTCCCATTCCAATCAGTTTTCTCATCTATGAACAAGGTTGGCCATGAGGTCATAAGGGATCGATATGGAGAAAAATTGTTCTACTGATAGAAGAGAAGTTCTATCCCATCCTCTTCAGCAAACTGTCTATTAACCTTTGAAATTCAGCTAGGGCACCATGTAATTCAAAGGCCACAGCCCCCTCATCTGGAAACCAAGACAGGGTTTTCTTTTTCCACGAAAGGGCAAATTGAGGTTTTTGTGGCAAACGAAAAGAGATAGAATCCAGCCATGTAATGAGTTATTCACTTTCTTATCCCTAACCAAACCCACAGTGATATCAGAACACAGAGAGACTCATCTCTTTCTGGTGAATCATATGGACTTATATGTTCTTATTATAGAGTCATACTGCCCTTTGATCAGCATATTCAGACATTTCTGGGAACAGGGGTTCTGGGGACAAAAAGACCCACTTCCTTGACAATTTAAGCACAGAAAACAAAATGATCTGGCTTCACTGAGATCCAAAGGGACTTTGGATCTTTGAGTAGATACAACAGTACCATAGTGACATTTGGGGCTTGTCATCTGATCCTTTTACAACTGACTTTTCCACTGACATCTCCCATCTTCCAAATTAATTATTTAACCACTAGAGATTCTGCTATTTCTGATGGAAACTGTGATGGGAGATCGTTTTGTAATTTACCTGGACTGGAAAGAAAGTGTCAGGGATTGGACCACCCTGGTGGTCTAAGGAATGAGTTTTAGAGTTCAACATTTATAGTGCTTACAATGCAGAGCCTCTAAAATATATACTGCCTGACAATTTACTGAGGAAAGAGTGGCCAGATTCCCCAAATCTTGTCAACATGACCCCTGAAAATGATGTCACCGTGTAAAATGGACAATGGTGTTCAACTATCAAAACATGCAAAACTACTCTTTTTCTGGGTCTCTCTTAGTGAACAATCAGGACTGTGAACATTGAAAGAAGGGATAAAGTGTATCTTCTTTGTCCTGGAAAACACACACACACACACACACACACACACACACACCCTTTTCACCTCCAGTTCAGCTAACTTCCTCACTGCCTCCCACATGCTTCTTATCTCACCTCTGTTCATGTTGTTCCCCCCACTTGTACATTCCTCCCTCTTGATATCAACCATCTGAATCTTGCTACTAAAATCCCATCAGTTCCATGATGCCTTGATATATATCTTCTCCTCCTGAGTACCCATGGAAACTGTTTTTTTAAACCAGTGGTATCACACTCAAATAGAAAGGATTATGTTAAGTCACATATTGACTTAGAAAACCACAAATTAACATCATCTATGTTGTACTGTGCCTGTACAGAACAATTTGGTGTCATTGTACCAAATGTTAAACATTTCCCAGTTATAATTTAATTGAACTTTGCTGCATTGAGATTTTTGCCTGCTGAGGCCATGTGCTTCCAGTCTGATACCTCTGGCTAAACCATATACTTTGACATAGTATTATATTCAATGAAGCACTTGATCATATACCAACTTTCCCTGTTCTCTCATTGATTCCTCTGCTTAGGCTTTGCGCCTCTCCAGAATGATTATCTAAAGCTTCTTGGAGGTAACAAGCTACTTGCCTCATTTTTTTTTCCTATAATCTCCCCAGAACAGTGCTAAGTACACAGCTGATACTCAATAAGTGCTTACTAAATCGAACTGAAAGTAATTGGATTAAGTCTCCTGGAGAAACATATTCCCTTTAGCATCTGTGATAGCCTAATTTCTGGTAATTTAATATCGTATTTCTCTCCTTACAAAACTTCCTGCTATAAAACTTTAGTTCATGATATTTAAGCTAAACATCCCTTTATGGATTACCAATCTTTTTATCCTCCTTAACTTCCTTAGAAAATCCTGACTTGTCTGACCATAGTCCTAACCCATTCTGTAAAGATGCAATATTGCAATAATATTGATGATAGCGATGGGACTAATGAGTTCATTTGATTTCCTTTCTTACAATCCAAATTCTGGAGCTTTTAGTGAGTTCCTCACACACTTCTCCAAGTCATTTTGGTTTGGAAAAGCAATTGGCATTTTCAAAGAGTCATCCAGACATCACCCACTACTCCATAATCATGATGGGCTAGGGGTCAGGACACTCAGCCATCTCTCCTTCCTCCAAATTTAAATCACATTTATTACACATGATACTCATTTGGCAATTCATTGCCTTGAGTTGTCACTTAACTTGGGGCACTGATGTATTTTGCCTCCCTAAGAATATCAGTAGCTCGTAAGGGCTGGAACCGCATGGTACTTTTTTGAATGTTTTCATGGCACAGGCTCAGTAAATACTTAGTAAGTCACTAGCTATTAAGGAAAGGCTACACTAAAGAGTCTCCTGATTCACAGGTATTTCTAGTTATTAGCAGCTGCATCTCCAAGGCGATAAATAACAAGGCAGAACCTTAAATTGGTACAGTGCTCATTTGACACACCTAAGTGTGGCATTTAAAAAGGTTCAAGTGACATAGTTTCTGGATAATTTAATCATTTTATTAATGAGGTCAGCATGTGGATTAATAAAAGGATGGTCATTTGGACATCTCTCCCTTAAACCAAAGACCCCTCATGGTGGTGGGCTCACAGTTTATATGCTCTTAGAAAAGTAGTTATTCCTGAAGGTAGTAACCAACTCTATGTTTATATATATATATATGTATGTATGTATCTGTAATGGCCTAGCAGAAATCTTTTTTAAATGACCTATTGGTTCAATCTCCTACCATTATATATTCTTATTAAATATCATTGAGAATTTCACATGGAAGGGCCTCAAATTCAACATGCTGAAAATCAAAGAATAAAACTATAAATTTGTCCTTTCTCAAAAATCATAAAGCCAAAGTGGGGAAGTATCCTGTTATGTGAGAGTTCTGGTTAATCAAGGTTTGAAGCTATATTTGAGAAAGTGTTGAGCTGCTGGTACAGCTGGAGGAAGGAGTAGGGCCAGAGGACAAGCTCTGTTTGCCTGCAGAGGGGACAGGTATTAAATTACAAACTCAGAGAATGTGAGCACCAGAAAGACAGTAGGTAAGTGTGGGTCCAAGTAGCAAGGTCAATGCTTCTTTCTATACAGTCTCTTCCTGAAGAAAAAAACAACAAAAACCTGTCTCTTAGCTTCATATTCCTAAAAAGATCTGTAACTGCTCTATTTCTGGCTCTGAGACTTCAAGCACATCTTTCTAAAGCAACTTTTGGAGGGTGGGTGGGGAGGGGGGTGCATTAACAACTCCAGAGTTGTTACAAGAGTATTCTGGGAGTACTAAAGAGGACATGTTTGTAAAGCATATCAACCTCCTGTAGTCGACAAAGTACGGTATTATAGCACAGACTAGAAATATATTTGTGTATTTCCACTTAGTGGAACAACTGTACCCATTTCTGGACTTGTCAACTCACAAGTTTGGAGATTTTTGATCACTTCTGGTGACTACCCTGGCGTAGGAGCTTCTTGGAGCCCAGGACTTTGTGGGTATACATGATGAGGATGGCATGGTGGTTCTAGGGAACTCAGATGATGAGCCAAGTTTCAGCAAGTTTAAGAAAACAGGAAAAAAAAAGCCAGAATCTCAAAGCCTTGCTCATCTTTACAGGGAAACAAGCTAAATTCTGAGAATATCATATTTGGAAACAAGCTATGAATAGCTAAAGAGTCAGAAGGAGGAAATGATACAGAATGTTTTGTTTTGTTTTTTTACTAAGGTCAAATTTTACCCTATATCCGTCAGCCCTTCACTAACACGTCTCTCTCCCTTCTTCCTCCTCCCCCCCACATAGCAACTTTAGCCTTTTTATCAAGGACAAGATCTATGATTTCATACAAGTGGGGAACTCCTGGTAAGGAAACTTCCTCTATCAATGCAAACTGGCATCTGCTCTGCCATTTAGACTCTAATATAGTTTCCGGGGGCCCCAAGAGGTTAAGGTAGGTTAAGTCATTTGCTCAGTCACACAGTCACTTAGTGTGACATAGCACTTGAACTTGGGCTTTTCCTCCCTCTAAAGATGGCCTTTACTACTCCACAGCTGCCTATGTAGGAGGTTTTTAACCTTAATGACCACCTATTTTCATAGGATAGGAAGACAAGGAACACAAAAGGAGCTTAGAGAGGGCATATAGAGGAGGATAGGCCCAAAATACTAGAGGAATCTCCCCTTTTACCTAAGTGGATAAATATAAAATTTATGAACACACTAGGATTGTTTGAATAAATAGTCACTGGGAATAAATTATTTTAGTAACAGTCAACTCATGATCTTAAAAAAGGAAAATAAAATGCTAACACAAACTCCCTAGGATCAGCAGAACCTGTGGGTTCTTGGTGGAGGCAACAACAGCTCTAATTAATGTAGTGCTTTATTGTTTACAAAATGCCTTCCTGACAACAAATAGTATTATCCCCATTTTACAGGTGAGGAAACACAAGCACAGTAATTTGCCCAGGGTCACATAGCTAATTACTTGGTAATGGAGATGTTAATGACTCCCAACTCCCAATCCAGCATAAGCCTGCCTCCAAGAGGCTGCCTTCCAATTATGACCATTACTGATTAACCATAATGCATCCTGAACATTCATAGGGTATTATTAAAAAAAAAAGATTCAGTCTTGCTAGTAAAGTGCTAAACATAATCATTCAATTCAACAAACATCTATGGAAACGTTTTATGTAAGATGATTCACAAAGAAACTTGAAACCCAGGTCTTTTCCCTTTTCCTATAATCATCCTGTAGGTGCCCATCATGAAAAAATAGAAGAGTGATATCTATCTATACAGAACATAATAAATGGAATCCTGAGTTCCTAAGAGCAGCTTGGCCCACCAGATCTCATAACTTCCTAAACCAAGCCTACCACTACATTAATAAATGAGATACCCTGAGACCTACTAAGGTTCCTGGTCAATCCCAAAAGCGCAAGTTTAGTTCCTCAAGGGTAAACATTTTGAAATCAGAAGAGTTGGATTCATATCTAGCTCTAATGCTTGCTACTTGGGGTAACTGAGCAAGTTATCTCACTTCCCTAACCCTTGGTTTTCTTATCTTCCTAGGAGGATGTAGGATTGATGTTCCTTCCAGCTTGGGATTTTATGAGATCAATTAATGCATAGTGGTAGTGGTAGAGGATGAAGGGGTCTACAGAAGGTTAGTAGTGCCCTTGAAGTTTAGGAAAGGGTAGGTTATTGGAACGACAGAGATGAGCACACTCTTTCTCTTCCCATGTTAACAGGGTTCCATGAGCAACTTTACAGAACTATAGAAACTCTGAATCGGAAAGGTACCAATTGGTAACTAACCCCAAATCCCCTCTACAGCAACCTCAACACTGATTGTGCTGTGAATACCTGAAGACTTCTAGTGAAAGGAAATCCATTACCTCTCAAAACAGCCCATCTGTCCATGGTCAGTGTTTGACCACTTTCACATAACTATTGCCAACCAGCTCCAAAAGTCATTGCAGTACGGCAATATATAAGAGATAAGAAAGCAAAAACTGACAGCGGCTTATGTGATTTATCTAGTCACACAGTAAGTCTGTACATGCTGAGACCTGAGACCAGGTCAAGTACCAAGCTTTTTTTTTTTCATAGCACCATGCTGCTTTGCTGACTGACTCAACGCCCACAAACCATAGAGACCCTTCCCACTACCAATTCTGATAGCGAAAGGCTCACAAAGTTATGTTTGCCTTGTTTCCTGGCAGATATATAAGAGGAAGACGAGCTCACTAATTAACACAAAGCCGTGCCTTTCTCACACATGATCAGAAAGGAAGAAGAGAAGCACTCCTGTGTCTCCTAATGAGGGCTCCTAGTGTCACCCCATCATCCCACCACTAATTACTCTAGATATCACCAAATCTTCCTAATTCCTCTCCCTGTGTTTATGCCTTATTTCTTCTCTCTTTCCTTGCATTTACTCCCTCAAAATCCTTTTCTGGGGTAATAAGGAATATGAGTGGAAAGAACGAGTATTCTGAGATAATGTAAGCATGAGAGCTCATAGGCCGAGTCATAGATTTGAGAGAAAGGGTCTTAAAAGTCACCTAGTACAACCCCTCATTTTACAGATGAGGAAACTGGGACTCAGAGATTAAGTGACTTGCTGAGGGTCACACACCTAATAAGTGTAAGAAGTAGAATTTGACTGGACTATGACATTCTTATATCCCTGGCACACAGTAGGTACTGATTAAATGCTTTTTGACTGACTGATTTATCGAAGGAAGGTGATGTCTATAACGCTTGCCTATGATATACAAGGAACCTCATGGATAGAGAGACATGGGAGCATAGCTAGTTGGGGCAGTCCATAAAAGAAAGGTTGGGCAATAGGACAAGAGTAAGTGGAAATGGGGAAGAGGCAGATAAGGGCAAGAAGCAAGCAGTGAAGCTGACAAATAAAAGTCTAGCTAGGGGAGTTCCTTCTCCTACCCTCATTATCCCTAACCCACTCCATAGTCACCTATCTCCTTGGACCTTTGCTGATCTTCTTCCCCAATTACAGTCTCTATACCACTCCTACCCCAATATTTCAAAACCAACATCCTAAGACCAACTTTCTCCCAGAACTACTTCATGTCAGTGATCTCTCCTTCCCTTCAATGCTACTCTGTTTTCTATCACTTTCATCTGCTTAGCACTTAATTGCAGGGTTCTTGGTATTCTAAATTATAAACTTTTCAGATGGTAGATATTGTGATAACTCCCCTACACTTGGGTGTACACACACACACACACACACACACACACATACACACACACACACACTCACACAACTACCTATCACTAGGGATAGCACAGAATAAGTATATGCTGATGAAAGATCAGCATTAACTATCGCCCAGGAGAAGATGTGAGTCAGCTCCTTGAAGACACAGACTATTTTTCACTTTTTGTCCTTGCATCCCAAGAACCCAGGGCCATGTCTTACACACAGGAGACACTTAATATAAACACTAATTGAATTGAACCAAATCTTTCAGGCTCCAGCTCAAGTCTCATCACCAACTTCATGAAATCTTCCCTGCAGCTCTCAAAAATATCTCTTTTCTGATCTCTTACAACATTTACTGTCCCCACTACTCACTGGGACCCTCATTCACACCCTGTCTAGTACTATCTAAGTCAGTTCCTTGAGGTCAGGTAGGAAGAAATAAATGCTTCCATAATGACTTATTTTAGTTTGAGTCATTTAAGCCAAAACAGTGGGTCCAAAGAGTTGCACTATCATTATCATCCCAGCTCTATCATATCTAATAGCTTTTTCTGTGGTATATGCTCAATAGACCACCTTCTCAGATCTGTTCCTCAGGAAACTCAGTCATCATGCCCTGCCTGACCTGGGCTCTTCCTCTGAATCACAGCACCATTCCTCCCACTTTCCTTACCCTTTGCAAAGAGTTTCTGGATGTATCAGTGAGAAAAAGTTATGGCCCCCTCAGGTGAGGAAATTTGTTCTTTATAAGCCAAGGGCAATCTAGGACCATTTATAGACTACCTCTGTTAGGGTGCCCCATGGTCTCACTCTGCCTCTGAGGGCCATGATCATCTCTGGCAGTCTCCTTCACCTCTCCTCAGAATCCCATCTGCTGCATTCTTTCCACTTTCCATTCAGTCATAGAAGTGTATCTACCCATCTCTATTGCCTCAGTGCTTTCTTCAAATTAATCTGATAAACTATTGATAGAAACTAATCTGACAGACTGTCAGTGAGTGCTAATGTTTTAATAAGTATTATGTCTGTATTTAATAGAATCTTAAAGCTGGAAGAATCTTAAAGGTCATCAATCCAAATCTTTTTTTTTTTTAATTCTTGGGGAAACTGAGGCCCTGAGACCAGAACTGAGTTGTCCAAGGTCAAAAAAGGTAGTTAGCAGTGAGTCAATATTCAAATTTAAGTTGACTTCCTCCAGGCCCAAGGCTCTTTGCTACAGCCTCCATAGTTTCTGTTCACCTTCATTAAGGAAACAATACCTTACCCTAAAAGGGTGATTTTAATGCCAGATGTCCCATTCACTTTTAGAAGTTTGTTTGGGGTGACCATTGGTAGGTGTGGGGAGGGTATAAAGAAGCACAAATAATTTGAGTATCCTATCACTCCTGTGGTTACCAACTTTTGCTACCACAGGGTCAAATCTGTACATTATTCAAGGCTTCCCTTTTACCATCTGTCAATGAAGGCTAGGAGGTGAGGAAGAGAGGAGAAAGGGAGGGATTATTAGTTCTTTTCAACCTCTCTTTAAGTAAGGACTCAAGGATTTTTTTTTCAAATGCTTTATTAACTTCTGATTTACATCATTCATTTCTGCCAGATTTTGAGTTACAAATTTTCTCCCCGTTTTTCCCCTACCCACTGCCCCAAAATAGCAGTCCCACAGGATATCCCCACCTCCAATCTGCTCTCTCCCATATTTTCTCCCATACTCCTTTCAACTTTTCCAGTGGATCTCTATGCCCCAATGCCTGTATATCTTATTTCCCAATTACATGTAAAATAGTTTTAATTATAGTATATATATAATATATATATTTGAGTATTTGATTTTAAAACTTTGAATTCCAGATTCATTCCCTTCCCCCCTTGTCTCCCACCCTTACTGGGAAGATAAGCAATTCAGTATAGATTGTACATGTGTGGCTAATGCAAAACAATAACATAGTAGACATATTGTAAAAGACTGACTATATTTCCCTCCCTCCTATCCCACCTCCCACTTGTTCTATTCTCTACTTTGATCCCATACCTTTTCAAAAGTGGGTGCTCCCAACTTCCCTCCCCCCCAGTCTGCCCTTCCTTCCATCATCCCCCCTCTCGTCCCCTCCCCCCTACTCTCCTAGAGGGTGAGATCCCCTATTTAGTGTGTATTTCATTCCCTCCTCAAGCCAAATTCAATGGGAATAAGGTTGACCCATTCCCTTTTGCCTTCCTATTCTTCCCCTCCATTGTAAACATTTTCCCTTGCCTCTTCTATATGAGATAGTTTACCCCATTCTGTCTCTCCCCATCTCCTCTCATTATATTCCTCTCTCACCTCTTAATTTCACCTTTTAAGTATCATCCCTTCTTGTTAAATTGGTCCTGTGCCCTCTATCTATGTATACCTGTAAGCGTATATACACATATTCACATACCCACATACCCTCATGTATAGACATATATATGTGTGTGTGTGTGTGTGTGTGTGTGTGTACATATATATTTCTATTCCCTTCAACTACTGAGAAAAGTTTCATAAGTTACAATTATTGTTTTTCCATGTAGGAATATTAATAGATCAACTTTGATTCAAGGATTTTTTTTTATAGAAGGTTACCACCTTAAATACAAAATTATCATTCAAGGTGCTAAGGTGGCTGGTTATACAAATGAATAGGCTAGGCTTTAATAAGGAGGGTCCATTTTATTGACTACCTAGGCGTCACAGAAAGGAGCCCTTAGGATGTTATCAGATGAAAGAAACTAACCCCCACCTACATAATTTATGATGATCTCCACACTGTAGTGATGAAATCAGGCCCTGAGGAGTGAAATATTTCTTAATTGTTTTTGTGTGAGTGACTAAGAAAAAAATATCACCGTATACACTGCAATCAAGGATTTGGGTCCAATGTCCCCTTTCCTTCAATGAGTTAATAAAAATTTACAAATACCAACTAGATATGGATTATTTCAGCAGCCCAAATTAATAGCCTAGCCACAGGCCTCAAGGAGAGAGACTCAGGCAGTGGCCAAGTTTAGACTGTATAAAATGTTTATGTAATAAGTGCATTGCCTTTAGACAGTACTTTATATTGTTCAAAATCCTGTTACATTCATTAACTCATTTGATCCTGACAATCCCCTTATGAGGTAGGCAAAGCAAGAATTATTATCCCCACTTCACAAATCAGGAGAGACCCAGGATACTGTATACAGTAGATGACTGAGCCAGAACTACTAGAACCTTAGTCCAAGACTCTTCTCACTACATGATCCATGACAGAAGGGGAGGGTCTCAGTCACGATTTCAGCATACTGCTGATTATTTTTTAATTCATCTAAGAATAACAATTTCCACCCCCCATCCTATTGCACTGACTCAATGAGATCTGGAGTCAATAGTGGGATCTGTCAGGGGTGAGGAACCTGCAGCCTCAAGGCCATCCCCTTAATAAAAGAATTTGTTCTGTAAAACTTGGACTCATACAAAAGGTCACACCCAAGGACCTAGAAGGCCACATGTGGTCTTGAGGTCGCAGGTCTCCATCCCTATGCAAGACTATGGCAATAAAGAAGAACCTCTGGCAGGTCTTACCGAGGTAAAAAAGATTTCTGGTATGGGCTCAATCACGGACTGTGTATCTTCAGTCTGATGATTATAGCCTAAGTGAATTCAGAAAGGCTCAGCACCAGGCTGGCTATCTAATAAGTTATAGGTTGGGCTGAGATCATGGTGATCATGGCTAGAGTACCCACACTGGTTAAATCCACAGACTGTCTAAGCATTAAGAGCATTAGTTAACAAAGGATAGCTTAGGTTGTAGTTGTGGCAGACACAATCTGCAAGCAGCATTTAAAAGAAGATTTATTAGTTTAGGACAGTCATATGATATAACTGAGTACAATGGGTTCTTATTTCAGGCTCTGTCACAATGGAAAGATGGCAACCACAGACAAGAAGGAGAACTGGGTCCTCTGGCAAGCAACAAGTCTCTATCAGCTGTGACATGACAATTCAATTTGCCTCTAAAATGCCATTTATAAATTGTTCCTATCATACCTCAGTGATTGAATTTAAAAGAGCAAAGATATTTTGTAAAGTCCCTTCCTTAGAATAGTTGTTGTTTGGTTGTGGGGGAGCAATGGGGGGGAGGGAGGGGAAGAAGCTTGGAAAGATTTTAGAGACAGTTCAGTTCAACATCATTTTACAGATGAAGAAACCGGAACCCAGGAGGTAAAGTGATCTCCCCATGGTCACACAGCCAGCCACTGGCAGGTCAGAATTAGAACTCCTATCTTCTGCCTCTCAGTCCAATATTCCTTCCATTAGACCACACTGCCTTATCTGGTTTATCAACTAGTGTTTATGCCCAAATAATGCTATTGATTATTACTAATTTAATATTAATATTAAATTTATTTAATTATTTGATTCAATAATTATTTACTATAGTAATTATTAATATTATTGGGTATACAGGTAATTAATATTACCTAAAATACAATTTAGTAAGAACGCACACGTAATTTGATTCTTCTAACAATCCTATGAGGTGGGCAGGAGAAGAAACTAAGGCTGGGAGAGGTAAAGTAAATTATTCATGGTCATAAAGCTTTTAATGGACAAACCTGGGGCTCTAACCTAGGTCTTCTGACCCTAAAACCACTGTTCTTTCCACTAAATACTATGCCTTGTCACAAATGTTCTTGTACTACAGCCTGATGATGGGATGCTGCATCTTCAGGAAATATTCTTAGGGTTCTAGGGCCTGAGATGACAGGAATTCACATAAACTGGAATGAGGGTCTGCTTCCCATCAAACAGTTAAGGGATAAAGGACAAGGAAAGCCTGTCCCTTTGGCCCCTCCCCTCCCTGATTCTACTCCCTTCTCCTCCCCCCTTCACTAATCACAAAAGTCTGAGTTAAAAGTTATTTCCTTACTGGAAACTTTTTAGTCTATTACTAGATCTGACAACTTTGGGAAGGAAAGGGAGAGGGCCCAGTTGATTACCAAAGTTGGAAGGGCCTGAAGAGATCATAATGTACAGAAATCTGAATCATCTTGAGTAAAGTTCATAGCAACACAGAAACACACTGGAAGTCAGACAATTGGGTTCTTGTACTGCCTCTATCATAATTCTAGTTGTGTGACCTTATAGCAAGTCTTGACCTCAGTTTCTTCATCTGTAAAATGATAGGATTAGATAATTTCTATATTCCCTTACAATTGAAAGATTCTGCAACTACAAAGGTTTTGTGTAAATGGAAACCATAATAGCTGCAGGTAGTCAGAGTAATGACCACAAAACCTAAATGGAATTTTCCTCTCTGAAACACCTTTAGTCATCTATACCCAAGAGCAAGGAGGACTGAGCTAAAAGATTTGACTGTTTGGGGGTGATTCTTGGACAAACAGCTTTATCCCTCTCCAACACACACATATTTCTGGGGCACACAGTCCAGTTCCCTTTTTCTAAACACCCAACAAGAGTTCATATGTTCTCCAAACACAGCTCATTAAACAGAGTACACAGTTTGGAAGAATTCTCTCTTTTTGTCTCTCTTATGCGAGCGCACACACACATACACACACACACAGAGACACACACACATCATCACCACCAGATGACCCATATCAAGCCCTGGAGTTGCTTTCTGTTTTTCTATACAGGCTGAGAGGGCAAATTCACTATACTGTGAGCAGATGTTCACAGAATTTATTATAATGCTGTAATTATACTATAATGCTTACTAACCTATGCTTGGAAGGAAAAATTCAAAATCACAGATGTATTTTATGCTCTTAGAACCCTAAGCAACCTTAGTCCAAGGGTGGAAGGGGTAAATGATGAGTGGTCCAAAATGAAATACAAGGAAAGAAGTACTGTAACACTTACTGAAATTCCTAGAAGTGTATGGTGACTTTTGGCCTATGCTAAATTTTAAACTTTGTGACACCTCTCTCTCTCTCTCTCTCTCTCTCTCTCTCTCTCTCTCTCTCTCTGTCTCTCTCTGTCTCTCTCTGTCTCTCTCTCTCTCCTTTCTCCCAAGCTCATTATGCAGTCTGACTGAATACCACTCAAAATATTTTCTCAATTAGAGGAGAAAACAGGAATTTGCCACTTGTCTGCCTCTATTCTGTTGCCTGTCAGCATTCAGCAAATATTTCAATCCTAGGCTTTTGCCTACTGCTAACCTCTCTCCTTTAACCTTTGACCCTGCTATCCTCTAATCCAGTGACTTTTATTTTCTAATCTTCCCATCCCAGAGCCAGTGGCAGAAGAGGGCCCCACACTGGTATGAGCTTCTTCTCCATACTATGTTTAGCCAAAGGGAAAAATGACGACACCCCTCATAATTCAATTAGAGTAATAAACATGCTGCTGGGATTTGCTTGCATGTTCAAAAGATGATTAGGAAAATTAACACATTAAGTAGGTAGGGAAGCATCCTATATCATGGCTGGTCTAAATGATGGCCTCCAGCCCCCTTTCTGCTTTCCAAGTCTTCCCCTCCCCTTCCCCACTCCCATCACCCTCCACCCTGCACTCTCACCCTCCCCAGTTCCTGCATATCATCAAGATTACCAGATTGGGCCTGGCTTTCAGAGTCCCAAACACAAGATGAAAATAATGGTAGTAAAGGCAGTCGGTTAGATCCTACCATAAACCCTTAGCTCCATGTCCAGGCAATTCATCCCTGATCCTTAGCCCCCAGGCTCTGTATTTGCAAAGATTACAGCTGACCACTCCCCCAACCACCTTTATCCTATCTCTACCCCACAGTTCTCCTTAACTGTATCCCATGCTGATGAGAAATTGCTAACCTTGGCTGAACTTGGGAAGTTTTAATGGTATGCACTGGTATCTGTGTGAGATTTTATTTTATTTTATTGGGGGGCAGGAAGGATATATGTAGTAGAAGGATTTTTGTTGGGGATTTTTTTTTTTAACATGCTGCAATGGATAGTTTGCTGTCTGTTATCTGTCCTTCACATGTAATTAATTGTGCTGTCTCTTGGATCGTTAGAAACGAGACCCCCAAGTCCCAGCAAGCATTATGCAGAGTAAATCATGTTTAAGTAACTGCATAACTAGTGGGTCAGTTTTGTCTTTTGTCTCTGCTGAGACCGTTACTTAGCTTGGTTCTCAAAACGCCAGTCAGTAAGGCTTTCATGTCAGGCCCATATTGAAAGACAAATGTTTTCACCACCTCCCCCTCCCCATTCCTCTTTCCCTCCCTCTGCTTACCCTGTGAATGCTGCATACGGCAGCTGGGAAATAAAAGCCTCCTTTCTCTTGTTCTCTAGGGTACACGGGTGGCATGTACAGTAGGGTTCAACAGAGAAACGCCAAACTTTAATAAGACAGGCCAAGGAAAAAAACTGGACAAACCCTTGGAGAAGGTAGGTTCTGTGTCTGTTCACTAGGAATGCTGAAGAGGGGATTCCTGCTTGAGCACATACTGGACTCAGTGTCCTCTTTGGTCATTTACAACTGTGAAATTCATTGATTGCTGAGTTTGAGAACAGTCCATTCAATGTGGGCCAGTACCAATGCTGGTAAAAGCAATGTCATGGTGGCTGCATTTTATCTAGGATGCATCTAGAAATACGGCACTGTAGAAAGGGCACAGGAAGAAGAATCAAGAGACCTGGATTTGGATCAAGTAATTTCTCCTGTGGGCCTGTTTACTTCTCCATTTATGAGGCCCTTCCTACCTTTCTAGTCTTGTTACACATCACTCCCTTCCCCACACACTCCACAATTGTGTTGTTGTTGTTGTGGTTTGTCTCAAAGAGGACCATGACATCAGAAAGATGATGACATGACCTGCAAGTGAATTGGATTTGAGTGAGGGAGGGCTGTGCAAGGTCATCAGCCTTACTTTCTCCTCCAGAACCATCTAGGTCCAGTGGCACTGTCCTAACAGGAGGGAAATAAAATAAGATCTCCATATTATCCGGTTGGGCCATCTCCAGTTGTCCTGACTCCATAGTGCAGCCACCATGCTGGCCTTGACATTCCATATCTGAACTATGAACCAGATTCCATTTCTGAACTTTGTACAGCTGTGCCTCATGCCCAGGATGCCATCCTTCCTCACCTATGCTTTTGGAACATCTGATTTCCTTCAAGATTCAAATCACACACTACCTTCTGTAGGGGGCCCTTCCTATCCTCCAGTTCCTCCTGTCTTCCCTTCCATCTTTTCATGTATTCTGTATGCATCTTAGATATATACATACATACATACATATATATATATATATATATAAATATACATATAGCCATATACAAGCTAAGCTCCTTGAGGGCAGGGACTGATTTTCCCTTTGTTTCCTTGGTGCTTACAGTACTTGGAATACACGATAAATGCTTTAATTGTGTTGATTCATTGACTAATGCAGGGATTGGACTATGTGATCTATGGTTTATCTATGGTTACCCTCTCTCTCTACATAAACATCTATATCTCTTGCCTATAAACTAAATCAGCAGATACTGTCCAGAGGGGCCACATATTTGTCCCCAGGAAGTTATGGGGAACCTTGGCATGGGCTCCCAACATTCTACCTTTAACAAAACTCAAAGACTTTGGCAAAAGTTCTTCCACTAAGTCCCACCGAAGTTTAGCATTAAGGAAAGTTAGCCAAGGACTGGTAATCATATTAATGGTACAGAGAGGGCAACTGGGGCCCAAAAATCATTAATGCCAGAAAAAGATTTAAATAATAGAAAATACACTATTAATGCTGCTTACATACATACCGTGTTTCCCCGATAATAAGACCTATCCCGAAAATAAGCCCTCCCCTTACTGTGTAAGATTCCTCTAAAATAAGCCCTCCCTCAAAAATAAGCCCTATTGAGATTGCTAGTTTAGTGAAGGTGATCCCCTGCACTACACGCTACATTACGGTACCCTCTGTATGCACTGTCCCCCCCTCCCGTGAAACGCATGCCGAGCTGCATCCAATCAGAGCTGCAGCAGTGAGCATGTCATCTTGTTCTTCCCCAGTGATTTGCTTATTGAATAAAGGTACATTTTTTTGTTCACATTTACCTGTTTATTAAAATTGCTGTCAATGTTCATTAAAATAAGCCCTCCCCTGAAAATAAGCCCTCTGGTGTTTTTCTGTCCAAAAAAAATAATAAGACAGTGTCTTATTATCGGGGAAACATGGTATGTATATACATATATTTGCCAAGCTTCATTAATCATTATTATTCTTTGATATAAAGAATAATTATAACAAAAAACATCAACAATATATTATAATATTACTAATATTCAAGTCTTCATTTTAAAAGTTCACTAATATCTTTTATCAGTTCGCATTCCTCACTTTTTACTTTGGGAACTATGATCTCCATAGATATAACCCAGGTCACAGAGGCACGGGGAATTAATCTTTGTTGTCATTAAAACTTAGAACGCTTTATTCCTCTCTCTCTTATAACAGTCCAGATCTTGAGCTGGAAGGAAAGATTGTCTGATAGATTGTTTAGATGATCAACCTAATCAGAAGTGATTTCTAATTCCTCTTTATAGCACTTTGTAGAAAACCACTCACATCTCACCAGTCTCCTAATGTCTTAGTAATCAGTATACACACAAACAAAATAGATATATACAAAAATTATATATATGTAAATATATACATATATATCTGTATTTTTGTGTGTATATATAGGTGTATGGGTATATATATGTACACACATACATATATAAAAATTTCCTTAGTATGCCTAAAGCTCCTTGTGGCCAGGCACTTTGTGTTGTACATATTTTTACTATAATAATAAGGATTATCATTACTTCATATAATAACAATAGCAAATATTTTATAGTGCAATCAAGTTTGCAAATGAGATACAAACAGTATCTCATTTGATCCTCACAACAACCCTGGGAGGTAGGTGCTATTATTATCCTCATTTTACAGTTGAGGAAATTGAGGCAGACAGTTCAATTAATTTGTCCAGGATCTCACAGACAGTTAAGAGTCTGAGGCAAGATTTGAACTCTGTTATTCCTGACTCCAGACCCAGTGCTCTATACACTATACCATCTAGGGACACAGCAAAATCCTCAGTGAAGATCTCTTTAATGAATGAATGAATATAAGTCAGTTGCATTCTTAGGATTGGGAAAACACTTTTTCCGAGATGGAAACAAACATCTCTCTTAGCCATTCACCCACTTTTCAAACCACCAGGAGAAACATACCTTGTCCTTGGACCACATAAACCACTGATCAGTAATTTAGAGTAAGAAACAAAGATGGGAGAAGCAAGAGGAGAGAGAGAGAGAGAGAGAGAGAGAGAGAGAGAGAGAGAGAGAGAGAGAGAGAGAGAGAGAGAGAGAGAGAGAGAGAGAGAGAGAGAGAGACACAGAGAGAAAATGACCCCCCCCCCCCAAACCAGAAATAGGATTTCCCTATAGTCTGCCCCTCTTTTTTCCCCACGGTTACCAAAGATTAGAGCCAAGCCAAAACAACTCCTGAAATATTGATTTTAATAGAATATGTACCCCACACATAAAGGTTTACACAGATTCCCTTCTCATATATCCACACACACAGACACCCTCCAGTTGGCAAATAAGTGACAGTATGCAAATTCTCAAAAGCCACAAAGATTTGCTTTGGTGAGGAGACTGAACAAACAGGGAACAATTTTGCAAGTGGTCCCAGATGGCTCAGCCTCTCTGCTTACAATGGACACTAACAAGATTTGCCATAACTAATTCATTCTTTCACACCATTACCCAGTTCCCTCACCTTGGGGGGGGGGGAAGGAGGAGGGTGTTGAGAATGAGGTTGGGAATCCCAGTCTTGGCCATATGTATTTCTTACTTCCTTCTCACACAGGAAATATTTCACCCCAAGCTGTGTTGGGAGGGTTCCTATTTGGGTTGATTAAAATGGGTTCAAGAGGGGTAAAGGTGGAAGCATACATAGACTGATGAATGTTTTATTTTGTTTTGCTGAAAGCTTATTTGGGGAATCACTGGAGAAGAGAGGTTTAAAGGGTTCCCTGCAGCAATGGAGAACTCAGCAGCAGCCAGAGCATGGGAGCCAAAGACCAGCAAAAGTGAAACAGATTACTAAAAGAAAGTGAAGCTACGCACTAAGTGCCCCAATCCCTTATTTCTTGGCTATGGCTACTTAAGAGGTAGGAAGCAAACTCAGTAGTACCCTTCTAGGAAGGGGGAAAAAAACATCAGCAAAGATCTGATAAATTCCTTAACAAAGATAAAGGTAGAGCACGGTAGCAGAAATGTCATTTGAAGAAGAAACCTATAAAAACACACATTCTTATTCAGAAATTGTACACTGGTATTTTTTCTCCATATCCTAAGATGGCTATCACCTCATGGAGATTCTTCCTTACTTCACTGCAAGGATCTTTTTTTTTAGGATCTTTTTTTTTTTTAATCACCCTTTTTCAAATAAATGACATATGTCAGGATAAAATCAATGGGTCCTTAACGAAATGAAGAAGCTTTAATTCTACTGAAATTTAATTGCTGGAGACTACAATTTTTCATCCCCCTGATGGATCTCTTTCCATCTCCAATGGAACAGTGGCAGCCTGTGGTACACAATCACCACACTACTGGGTTCTTCCATTAGTCATTTAACATCTTCCTTCATCTAGTCTCTTTGCCCTCCAGTCTGGCCCACAGTCAACTGTCACATGAAGATTCTTACTACAGTAACTGGCAAGGGGTACTTCCTATTCAAGAGACTTGACTGTCTACAGCAGAGGTGGAGAACCTTCAGCCTCAAGGCCACATGTGCCTTCTAGGTCCTTCAGAGTTCGGCCTTTCAATTGAATCCAAGTTTTACAGAACAAATTCTTTTATTAAGGGGATTTGTTCTATGAAGGTTGGATTTAGTCCAAGGCCCCAAGACTCTACAAACTCTCCCTCTCCCTGGAGAGTCTTTGGACCTTTAGCCTGGCCTTCAAGGCCCTTCCAAAATATAGCCCCTAAAAATCTGTCTTCTACCACTTAATGCATCCATGAGACACTAATCTTTTGTTTCTTGCTTTATGCATTGATCCCTCCAAGCCTGACCAGAGCCAAGGTGAGATTGATTAATAATACTCGTGTTCACTTTCTTAAACCAAAACATTGCTGTCATGCTTTTTGATTTCTACGCATAACCTTGACTTAAATGAGACCGGTTTGCTGATTTACTTGTTTTTAACCTAACAAAAGTATATTATTTAGCCTCTTAGAATTGCAAATGCACCATTATTGCTTTGTAGGTAGATTGGTCAGCACCCTTGATTCTTGGAAGCAGGTAAACATGGGTCTGTTCACAAGAGTCTATAAAATACCAACACAGAGATGTGACAAAATCATGGACTTTTAGAAATGGAAGGAATCTCATCTGACTCCAGCTGAACCCCTTCTTTGGAGAAATAAGCAAAGTAAAATGAAGGTCACTCATCAAGTTGGTGGCAGAGTCAGAGCTAGAACACAGGTATTTCTGATATCCATTTCCAACCAAAACACAAGTTATCAAGTGTGTGCATATTTACACAGTATGTCCCATGGAACAGTCTGTAAAATACATGACACATTACAGACATATGTATCTACAGGATTCAATGTGGCCTAGTTATATAGGTGAAATACAGCAACAGCACTGGTCTCCATACAGATCTCTGGAGATGGCTGTCCTCCATATATCTGTCGATCCAGCTCTTCCCTACTATTGATTGGACATTCTATGCTTTTCCCCTTGCAGCAGGACACAGATGGGCTGCCCTAGGGAGGAGCAGAGGGCCACCAAGGGCCAACAATTATCTCTCTGTATTAAATGAGATGAACAGAGGGAACCACTGCTGCTTCCCAGGTCGAGGCCACAGACTGTGAGGAATCTGGTGCAAGAGTTAATTTGCAAGCCTAAAATTGGGAGCAAAGGTCACCTGTCATCTAAGAGTTAGGCAGAAAGGAAATTCAGTCATCCAGAAGGTCAGCGTTGGCCTGTTCCTTGGAGGCAGAAAGCAGGTGGACCAGGTCAGGGAAACCCCTCAGCCAGTGACACTACCCACCTGTATTGTGGGCCCCTCAGGGGCAGAGTTGTCCTGAACATCAGCAATGAGCCTGGGTTACACAGCACATCCCTGAAAGAGTCCCAGTGCTCCAGACCTAGCCCACTGCAATACACATAGTGCATACTCAGCAAATGTCCACTGACTAGTCTATTGGAATATGCCCTGGTCCCCTAATCCCTGGTGCTGAGAATACTGGAGAAATCTCTAAATAAAAATAAGGCAGTGAGTAGTACAGTGGATAGAGGGCCAGGTCTGGAGTCAGAAGGACATGAGTTCCAATCAAGCCTCAGACACTTACAGTTGGGCAAGTCACTTAATTCTGTTTGCCTCAATTTTTTCATCTGAAATAATGTGCTGAGAAGGAAAGGGCAAATCACTCCAGTATCTCTGCCAAAAAAAATTGGGAGGTCCTACTATAACATTTATTACCTGTATGAACAGAGAGTAAATCACTTAAACTTTCTGAGACTCAATTTCTCTATCTGGAGAATGTGGGAAATAGGATTTGCACTACTTTCTTTACCATTTTGCTATAAAGTATACAAATCTTAAAGTCATGTAACTGAGTTTGTTTTGTTGTGGGTTTTTTTTTCTGTGTTTTCACATCTCTTTTACTGATCATTCTTGGCACTGTATCTTCAAAGGAGATACTTTCCCAAATTCTCATTTCTGGCTAAATTCTTTCTACAGCTAGCTGCACAAGGATTAGCATGCTGGACCTGGAATCAGGAAGACATGAGTTCAAATCCTGACTCAGACATTTATTGACTGTGTGACCCTCTGGGTAAGTCACTTGTCCTCTTGTCTAGTTTCCTCATTTGTAAAATGCAAATAGTAATAGCACCTACCTCCCAGACTTTTTTGAGGATCAAATGAGGTAATATTTGCAAAGCTCTTTGCAAACCTGGAAGCACTTAAATAAATGCTAGCTGTCACAATTAGCTATTATTAACACTAGTGATTTCTTAGCGCAATGACCAACAGTTCAAGTAAACCATTTACATGAACCTTACCCCACATGAGTATGTTCCTTTTGCACTTTAATTGAACCAAATCTAGTCTTGTTCCAAAAAAGAAAAAAACTGCCTAATTTCTTTTTATTTCATTTTGTTTTATCTTATTTTTCTGTTCATTTTAGTTCATCATTGACTTTGCTTATCAACCAATTGATAATCAATCGACAATATTTACTAAACAATGCAGTTTAGTCCTGTGACAGCTATAGGTAGCAGAAAGTATTTAACACAGTCCCTATTCTCAAGTATCTTAAAAGTTGTATATATAAGACCAAAATCGATGGAAGAATGAGAAAAAAACACAAGTAGGGAAATACTCAACTGCTGAATTTCAAGGCACAGAAATGATTCTTCAATTGTTGTAGGGCCAGTCTTGCCCACCCTCACCTTTCATAGACTACTCCAGCTGGTTTCTATGATGCCCAGGGATGAAAAGGGACGTCAAAGGTCATCTAATGCAACTCCTTTCTTTAAAGATGAGCAAAGGCAAGCCCAGGAATTTTAAGTGACTTGCCCAAAGTCATACACTAGTAAATGAACCACCCTCTTCACCTCAGGTCAAATGATACCAGAGTCCCCTCAAATATGTATCATTGATTTCTCTCAGATATGTCATATTAGATCAGTGCTTCTTAAACTGTGGGTCTCAACCCCAAATAGGGTTGTGAAAAATTTGGTAACAGTAAAAGGTTTCTAAATGCATAATGACCAAAAATTAATTAAAAAATAAAACTTGTAATGAATCCAAGGTGTTTCTGGAAGCACTTACCTGTGTTTCATCATGCAACTTCACTGCAACCTTTGGTTCTGAATACCAAGCATGTGTACTTTGCACTGAACATGCCCTCAGGCCACACAATGCCAACAAAGCTACCGAAATGCAAAAAGGAGTCTGGAGTGGACAATATTTAAGAAGCCCTGATATAGATTTAATTGAATACATGGTATTCAATACTCTTTTTCTCTCTCCAATTCATTCTCTTCTGACATATTATTCTTCCCTAGGTCTCCTCAAAGTAAGAAAGTATGATGTGATATGATAACAAAGGTGCTGATTGGATAATTAGGTGATCCATCTGCCACTGCTGTTGTTTGTCCTAGATTTTAGAAGAGGATCAATGACATCACAGGGTGATATCTTGACTTGAATGAATTGGATTTGACTGAGGGAGAGTTGCACAGTCATCAGTCTCGTTATCTTTTCCTGAGTCACTGAGGTCCAGTGTCAAGACAAAAGTCAAGACAACTGGCTATGGGACAGGACACAGGGGATGACCTTGGTTTCTTAGCTAACTGACCAAACTCTAGGCCTTTTACCTACTCAGTCACCTTCATGGGCATTGGAAAAAATTGTTCTCATTCACACATTCTACTAGAGGAAGTCTTCTTCACATGCTTAGAGTAGAGACCCCCTCACTTATCAATGGGTTTGAGGCCTGCTGATTACCCTCAATCTGGGTCAGCCCGTCTGCCAAGATGGTTTATTGGGGTGTGGCCACTAAGCATACTACAGATTCTTAGAGTCACAGGTGATAGCCTAGTGCTAGCTAGACACCAAGAGTAGTGAGCAACCTGGAGAAGGGCTCAGCCTCACACCAGAGATTCTAGTTCTCCTTGAACATCTCACTCACCCCAGATCTGCTATTAAGTTTCTAGGCAGCAATGATCACCTCTATGAGCCTCAGTTTCTAATCTGTAAAACAGATGGGTTGAAACAAATGGTTCCTAAGATTCCTTACAGCTCTAAAAATTTAACAAACTTTTCTTGGCAACTACATGGATTGCCCTCCATTCTTTTTCTCATTACTTAGTTCTTCTCAAATAGTATAAACAGTCTCACCCTCCCCCTGTTAACTGCCTCATATTTCCTCTTCTCTTTCCTTACTGATTTTATGATTGAATGGTTACAGTTTTTGTTTTCTTTTGTTAACAACAGAGTCTTTGCATCAGCCGCAACTTGCTGGCACATGAGCTATATATTTTCTTGTCTCCCCATGCTCTTCAAATATCTTTTACCCTTTAAAGGTCAGGCAGGTATACAACATACCTTTAAAAGTGGGCAAAAGAAAGCCACACATTCTACAAGGTCTATCACAAGACTCAAATGAAACCTTATATATTCTAATCCACACTGATCATAGAGAACCCATAAACTTTTGAGTAGAAAAAGATCTAGTATGGAAAAATAGAAAGAACCCTGAATGAGGAGTCAATAGGCCTGGGTTCTAGTCCTGGCACCTTGCTACTCAAAAGCTATGTGACCACTCTGGACAACAGTTTTCTCATCTCCTCTGTAATAATAGCTAGCATCACTGTAGAGATTTAAGGTATACAGAGCTTTGTACATATGTTAACTCATTTGAGATAGGGAATGAAATGGAAAAATATTTATTAAAGTACTTTCTATGTGCTAAGTTCTGAGAATACATAAAGAAAAGAGTTAGTTATATCAGTCACATCTACCACTGTTGGGAGACTCAAATGAGATAATGGAAGTGAAAGTACTTCATAAATGTTAAATACCATGCAAAGATAAAGTATCATTTTACAAATATTGGGAAACTGGAGGTCCAAGAAACTAAACACCTGGTCTATGGTTTGCTGGTTGGTTAGTAGCAGAGTTGGGGCTGAAACGTAGAGAACATGACTCCTGGCCCAGGATTCTTCCCAGCATACTACAGAAAACTTCCTCCCATCTTCCTTTCATCTGTACCACATAACCTAAGGCTTCATTATGTGACTGCCTTGTACTATTCTCAAACTGTTTCCTGTCTTAATGTCTTATCTTCCCAAATATATGCTGTCAGAATCTAGGAAAGGAGAGAAATAGTATTTGATTTTCAAACATCTCATTTCATACAACAAGGGTTCAACTGAGGCTTCAACTAAATGGGCTTCTTTATAGACCAAGAGAGAAAATTGCCTTAGATGATTGCTAAAGTAAGTGTCTCAAGAATGTCCTTACCAGTTATGACATGCACATTTCCCAAAGTCTTCCAGTTCAAAGGAACAGAGGTGCTGTTACTGATGTTAACATCTATGTTTTTCCAGGTGTAACAGAGGGATCCCTGGAGCCAGATGTACAAGCTGCTGTACCATCTCAACAAGGTGTGTGACGCTCAGCGAAAAGCCAGCAAAGAGGCCATGGGCCATTCCTGGGATCACACCTCTCATATTTTCTATGAGTATCCCAGCAGGACTTTTAGACTGCCCAAGTTCTGGGTCTTTTGCAATTATCAGCATTGGAATGACAACTTTTCCCTTCCTGGGTCACTGTTCTGGAGAATTCCTTATGAACTGATTGAAATCTAGGGCACTGGCCTTCTCTACTATCTACTTCAGTGCATGAAAATAGATCTGTTTGTTTATAAACATCCAAGAAGTTTTAAAGTATACAAGCAAGAAATGAAGAGGCAAACACCCCCTCTTAAAGACTCAGGGGTGGGGAAATACCCATATGTGGTCCTCTAGGTCCTTGGGTGAAGCTTTGACTGAGTCTAAGTTTTACAGAACCTTTTATTAAAGGAATTTGTTCTGTGAAGTTTAGATTCAGTCAAAGGGTCACACCCAAGGACCTAGATGGCCACATGTGACCTCGAGGCCATGGGTCCTCCACCTGTGGCTCAGAGCATAGTATGATCAATGCTATACATAAAAAAGTCCAAGAATTCTGCCTGAAATACCACAAGTGTTTCATTACAGAAATTGTCACAACTGAAAGAGTACGAAGTATAGAACACCTCAAAAAGAAAAAAAAACAGTACTGCTGCTAGATTTAAAATTGTACCTTCTATCTTCTAGACCCATCTTAAGCTTTAACCAATCAGCTTTGATATTATTATTTAAAAAATCAGCTTTTTTAGCTTTGATATTATTATACATATTTCAGACAGATGAATGGAAGCATGTGTTAAGTGCCTTGTCCAATAGTTGAAATAAAAGCAAATTAGCATCTCTAGAGTTCCCAGCTCACTGCCTCTGGATTCATACCACTTGCAACAGGTAAGACCTACTCCAGGTTAGCTGTAAAGAAGTCTGGGATGTGACAGCCTTGTGGCTTGGCCACAAAAGTTACCCAGGAACCTGCAAAGCAGTGGTACACAGCACCTAAGGCAATCTGGTATTAAATTCTCCATAAAATTTTGTCAAAGAGGGGTAGTCAAAGAGGTAGTCATGCCTTTCTAATATACAGTTTAAGAAATCATGGTGGGAGCAAGCAAAGCTTGTACACCCAACCACTCATCCCTAAATTCCCCAAATGTGGCAAAGCCTAAACTAAGTGACCAAGGATTTCCAGTCACCATTGAGACTGTCTATGTGTTGGGAGGGGAGTAGGGGACCGGGAGTGGGTGGAAAGCTGTGTGTTGTTGGTAGTTTGCTTTTTTTTTCCTGGCAAAGGATTAACACGTAGGTTCTTAAACAAGGGGTCCCCCCTTCCACAGCTGACAGCAGCAGCTGCAACCTCTGACTCACTCACAGAATGGCAGGGAATCCAATCAAAGAGAAAAGAAGAAAGTGGACAACCTTTCCTCAGGGAGCATGAAACACAATACCAGCCCTTCTCCAAACCCTGCAGACACCAGTCCTGATTGGAGTTTGCGTTGGAACAAAGGGAAATTGGTATTTAAAAAAAAAATTCTTCTGAAAGCCAACTCAGCAGATGGTTTTTTTTTTTTTCCCCCTCCTGGGCTATACCAGGAAAAAGGGGGAGTGGAGAGGAGGGGGGAGGGGAGGGGATCAGGGAGGAACACAACTGCCACCAGGATACAGATGACTGAGAAGTGACAAAGATGGGCAAAGTGGGCTGACCTCTAACCCGGCGGCTTCACAAAGGGCAATTAAACCATGTGTAGGCGATCTGGACTCTGTTGCAGACTACACCCAACCTGCAGCTGTTGTTCATCACAACCCCGTCTACAGGCTTTATTAAAAGAGAGGCAAGCAAGGGAGGGGGAAGACAAATGTTGGGGGCTGGGAAAAGAGGAAGAAAACTAGAGAAGAAGGCGGAAGAAAGAGATCATAAATCCCCACGTAAAAACTGAATGAGGACTTGAAACTGGTTGGGAATAAACCGGGCGACCTCTCTGGAGAGCATGTAGGTCAAGACTGCAGTCACATAACAATAACAATAACTATGATGATTACACCTTACATTTATATAACACTTTTAACTTTTCAAGGTGCTTTCACAGCTTTTATCTCATTTATTGTCCTTAACAACCCTATACACTCAGTAAGAATTATCATGCCCATCTGCAAGTTGAAGAAACTGAATGAGGAAGAATCAGCATGAGAGTCAGGGGAAGAGCCAGGGCTAGAACCTGTATCTTCCAGTGTTCTGTTTAGTTCTGCTTTTTGGTATTATATGCATCATCCCTAGAAGGAAGCCTCCCACAAAATGAGGTGCTTTACAGGCTCTTACCTTGAGGTGAGCCCTTTCCTCAACAGAAAAAAATCTCATCAGAATCCAGAAACTCCCAAGGCACTTCGGATGTCACTCCCAGATTAAGTTATGGTTAAGGATAAAAATCACACTCAGCTCTTGGCTGCTACAAGACCATCTTGCTTCATGCCTCACTGCTGCTGAAGGCCTGCTGAGGATTGGCTTGTAAGGAAAGGCCCTGAAAGACTCAAACAGTGGGAGCTACAAAGGAGGTGAGAAGCACCAGGGACTGGACCAGGCTCTACTCTCCAGAGATGAATGACAATGACCACAATGATGATGATAACATGGAGGAAGATGTTTTATTTATTTTTTATGGGTGTTTTTGGAGGTGGGAAGGCAAGGCAATTGGGGTTTAAGTGGCTTGCCCAAGGTCACACAGCTAATAAATGTGTCAAGTGTCTGGGGATGGATTTGAACTCAGGTCCTCCTCACTCCAGGGCTGGTGCTCTATTCACTGCATGACCTAGCTGCACCAAGGTAGAGCTTTTAACCAAGTGAAAAGCATTCTTTACAAATATTATCTCATTCTTTCTTCAAAACAACTCTGAGCTAGGTGTAATTATTATTCCCATTTTACAGATAAGGAGACCAGGATAGACAGAGGTTAAGTGGCTTGCTCAGGTTAACACAACTATTAAGTGTCTGGGGCCACATTCGAACTCAGGTCTTCCTGACTCCAGACCCAATGCTCTGCACACTACAGCACCACCTAAGTGCCATATGAACTATTCCTTTTTTCCTGCTCTATCATAGTCAGAAAAGGAGGCTGTGGGATCTTCACTAACCTAGTCATTTCATATTCACAAAACCAGAAAAAAATTCTGTTCCTGCTCCCAACAGGACCTGAAGTATACACTGCTCTTATGTCCACTCATCATGCAAGATCTGGTTCAACTGCTATTTCTTTGTAAGACTTGTTCCTACAATCTAGGTAAAGACATATCTCACTATCCTCAATGCTTATTTTGCAGGAACCTCCAAATCATCTTGGGATGTGCTCCGAACAAGGAAGGTGTACAATAAATATTTATTATTGATTGAACCAATGAAATGCTTCTCAAAACAAAATGTTTGAGGAAAAATAGAAGATGCTAGCAATACCACTCTCTAAATCCAAAGCTGCTCTACTTGACTCTACTATGATTTAATAATGTTCTAGCCCTGGCATAAAATCACAGAGTCCAAGTTCATTCCCTGGTAATTAGTGGTGCCTGGAAGAAATGGATCTATCAGGTACAGCAAAATAACAACTCATTTCTTAAGGCTACACATAATCTTGAATTCTCTATACACATATTCAGGCTTAACAGCTACTGACTGCACTCTCATCTGTACAACACATCTGGGCACTTTAATAGTATTCTATTTGGTGTGGTTCTTTAAGTGATTTATCAGGATATAAATTCCGTCTCAAAGATAAGACTATAAACTGTTTGAGGGCTGGAAGAGACGTGCTGACCTGAATAGAATTAGTTGCACCTGGATGGAGAAGAAAACTGAATTGAAAGGAGTATTTCAGGTAGTTCCCAGCATCCAGTGCAAAAGTAAAGGGTACAGAATCAATACAGTTGTACTGATATAGGAAGAGGTTTTATCTGGGATGAGTTATTTTTGTTCTGTTCTGTTTTGTTTTGTTTCGTTTTTAACACTGCTGTCCTTCTGCCAGTCATAAAAGAATAAGTATGTTTGTATATAAAGGAGTCACTGGGAAAAACAAATGAAACTTATTTTATAAAGAAATTAAAAACAAAATTCCTGCTCTTGTGGAACTTACAATCTATTTAGGAAGATAATAATGAAACCTGACATTAGTAGAGTGCTTTGTGTTTTTGAAGCCCTTTTCCCATTTATTATCACATTTTATTATTACCCTAATCCTATGAGGTAAGGGACTGGAGCAGGTGTTATTCTCATTTAACAGATTTCCTCAACTGACTTGCTGAGGGGATCATGCCTAGAATTAGTAGGAAACAAATCCAAGTTCCCCTCATTCTTTGTCCTTTGCTCTTTCTTTTCGCCAAATGACAGATTCAAGCAGGGAAGCAGATCAACTTTTCAATAAGTATAAATTATATTCTCTTCCTCTATCTTGTTCTTTTCTTACCCTTATCTACCATAACCCAAAAGTTCAAAGTCCCTGCCTTTCATGGAGTAAAAGAAGCTCTTAATATGTCTTCTCAAACTGTATCACAAAGTAGATGTTAGCCTTGTTTTGCAGAAAGGAAAGTCCAGGCATATGAAGGCTGCTTCTGTCCTCAAATGCCTATGTGGTCTGTAATGCCAGAAGGGCAGACAGGTAAGGTCCCTGGCAAGCCATACTACATCTTCCTAAAACTTGGTTCTCATCCTGTGATTCCCATGCTCAAAAACCTGCAATAGCTCTCAACTGCCTCCTAAATCGTAGACTTAGTCTTCAAAGTCCTCCATAATCTAGAACTATTCAGTCTTGTTCCTTCCTATTTCTATTCCAAAATACTCCTTCTGAGTCAAGTCACTCTTACCTCATAGTTTCAGCCATGCAACTGTCACCTGTCCCAAAGACTTTCATGATGCTTTCTCTAATTACATTGATCTCTCCTATGGGGGGGGGAATGGTAAGGGAGAAGGAGGAGGAGGAGGAGGGAGATAGGACCTGGACCTGTGATTTTATTGGTATTGGTATCACTGGTAAAGGGAGCTCAAAGATAAAGACTACTCCCTCTACCAAAACAGGTCAATATCTCTTAAAAATCGGCCTAGAGCACTGAATGGTTAAGTGATTTATCCTTTAAGGCCAGCTTTCTAGGAGCTATGCTATTTAAGGGCTTCCCAGGTGCAAGACTCTTCCCAAGGACCAGTTAAGAGTTCCACATTTTCTAGCACTCCTTCCCTACAACTCCTACCAGTCACAGTCTCTCTAGTACCTGACTTTAATGTCTGTCCCATGAGTCTTGATACTCAATTATATTCGGTTGAGCATTTGATTATATACTCATTCCTTTCTTAAATTATTTTGTCTTATTACCCTGGAAAGACTATGTTTCTCAAAGTAAAGAGTCTAAAATGTTACTATCCTATTGATTTAAAAGATCCACTGCCCTGCCTGCCCCCCACCTCACATTTGGTCTGAGACCTCCCTACACCCCCCTACATACAGTATTTTTTTGTTTTACTTGCTCCTGTATTCTATAGCAGAATAAAGACTGATATGGAAGCTCTTATGATAAATTCAGCTGCCACAGACACTTTAGCTCTATGTAGGGCAGCTGGAAGGAATTATGAGGGCAAAAATTTCCAAGCCAGAACTCTGCCCCCAATTCTCAGTTGAGGAACTTAGGTCTGTTCCCAGGTGTCACCACCTGGCTCTTAATGACCCCACACACTCTTCACTACTAAGCATCTTCCTAACACAACTTGCCAATTCCCACCTCCAGATGATGGCCAGGCTGGGTTTTGCTAGAGAGGAGACAATATAAGATGTCACCAAGTCTGAAACAGGACTCGCCTGATTTCAAGCTCCCTTTTTCTATCCCAGGTGGCTTGTACCTACTGTCCTGTTCTGCTAGCTCAGCTTTCACTCACCGTTTTACTTCTGCCTCCAACACAGAAGTGTACTCCCTGGTCCCTGACCTCAGACTTGGCTTTCTCATCCAACAGCTAGGTTCTATTTTGACTAGAAATATAGCGGGGACAAATATACAATTATGAATATAGAGCCAAAAAAATCAATTGCACAAGACCAGGATGGCAGAGACCCAGCTTGGCCATAGTTAATGTGATCTTGGGATTTTCATTGGTCATAAGTTTAATATGAACCACTCTTATGATACAGTTGTCTAAGAAGAAAAAGGTAAGGTCCTCTTTCTCTCTCTTTCCCCATATATACACATATATATATATTACTATATAGTTATATATATATACTATATATTTGGTTATGTAGTATATATACTATATAATGTATGTGGTTATATAATATATAGTTATATACTATATAATGGATATACTCTTGAGTATGTATACTATACTATATATACTATAGGTTACTATACTTTAGTATACTATACACTATACTATAGTATATTATACTATGCACTATACTATAGAATACTGTACTACCGTATACCACATACTTAGTATACTATAGTATCTCATACTATCCTCTCTCAAGTGTAAAATATCTATAGTATAGTGTATACAGCTATATATGGTATATCATATATAATAATACACATATATGTGTGTATACATACACACACCCATATTAGATACTATAGTATACTGTCCTAATCATGGGAAGCAGTAAGCTGACCATACTGTTCATTCATCCAACAACATCTAGGATATCATGGGCAATTCCTGGCACCACACTGAAGGAACAGTGCTGAAAAGCTAGATGAGGGACAAAAGGGAGCAACATGAAGTCAAGCAGTGGGAACCGGGACTACAAGAGACTGTACTGGGGATAATACCCTGGTGAAAACACTATGGGGAGCCATGATGGCTCTCTTTAAATATCTGAACACCTGTCAAGGGGAGAAGAAAGCAGATTCATTCTCTTTAGCTCCCAGGAGCAGAACTAGGACCAAACCATAGAAGTTACAGCAGGCAGGGTAATTGACCCACCTGGGGAAAGAACCTGAGACTTTGGCCTCATTAGCACCATACTATAACCAATTAAGTTAAGTAGCCTGGCATAAACCACCAAGTCTTAGGCAAGAGGCTATCCAAAAGGATATATTCCCATCTGCAAATAGCTTAGGAATGGCCATGGACATGCCCTTCACAATTCTCTCTCCACCCAAAGAAAAGAATTTCACCACCAGTCCTATGTGCAAGTCAGAGACACAAGCTTTACAAAACACACTGAAGCAACCTGTATTTGATACTGATGATGATTATCAAACAGCTTACTGGGCCAGCCAGGAAAGTGGGATCACTTAAACTTTTCAAAGTAAATAAAAGCCTCCAGTGTTTGTCCCAGGGAGGTCCCAGGCCTTAAGGCAAGGGGCTGAGGAAGGCACTGTTGGAAGGAAGCAGGGGGAACAGAAGGAAAACTAAGGCCCTCTCATGGAAACACTAAACCTATGGCATTTTGGGAGTCATCTTCCAAAAATATGAGCCATCTTGGAATTACAGAATCTCAGAGCAGGAAAGGGACTTTATGTTTATCTAGTTTAACCTCCCATCCAAAGCAAAAGCCTTTCCATAGCATCTCTGACAGGTGTTTTATCCAGCCACTGACTGATTACTTCTATTGACTGGAAAAACACTACCACACAAATTAAGCACATCATTCAGTAATTTTATATGCCATTTAGTTGTGTGTGACTGAAGGTATGTGTGTGGGAGCATGCACACATAGTTTTGTGTGTCTTAATGTGTGTGTGGGAGCACGCATACATGAAGTACCCAGGAGAATATGAGTGTTAAGCTATTTATTCCCAGATGCATCAGTCTCTTGGGGATACCAAAGTATTTGTCTGGCTCATACAAATATATCTCCCTTTCACCTTCCTGCCCTAGGTTGTCTTCTCTGAGTATCTGTGGCTACCTGTTCTTGCACTCATTCACTTTAAATTCTTTTTTTCCAAGTTACATGTATGCCTGCCTTTTAATGCCAGTAAGAAACAAACATTTCATAGAAATAATTTCTTACCTGGGAAAATTTCATCAAGGCCTACATCTTGTCCAATTACAAAAATTAATAGATGGACAGACAAATAGATAGACTAAAAAAAGTTCCTCCCTTCCTCCTCAGTTTCCCACCCTATTTTTCTCATGATTTCCACAGCAGAATTTCATTTTCTATTAGTAAAGTCTGAAAGCTGAATCAACTTCACTAAAGCAGTGTCTCTGAGCAACTCTGCTGAATTCCTTTGCTCTCTGCCCCAGCTGCCCCTAACCGGTTCCAATTACTTCCTGGCCAAAGCCACTTGTGTCTAATAAACATGCAAGGCAGTTTGTGGGACCATTCTACATTGTTGTGTTTTGAAGAAAGAAAGCTTCCATCTTAAAGGTACAGGACACCAAGGGGTTAGGAGTGGAGGGAAGAAGAAAGGAATTTATTTATTCATTTTTTTTAATATAACTGAGGTCCAACAGGAAGCCTCGATATAGTAGACTTTTTGAGGCAATAAATGAAAAATGTTGGAAAAGAATGAGGGGGAAAATCCTATTCAAATAATAAAAG
The DNA here is from genome assembly GCF_028583685.1 of Petaurus breviceps papuanus. Classification (NCBI taxonomy): domain Eukaryota; kingdom Metazoa; phylum Chordata; class Mammalia; order Diprotodontia; family Petauridae; genus Petaurus; species Petaurus breviceps. The sequence goes on from NW_027185712.1 coordinate 2,776,779, forward strand.
AATGACAGCTGTTAGCTGGCAGAACCAGCTTCCAGTTCAGTTGCAGTACATATCCTTTTATATAACTTTAAAGTTTTCAGTTTTGAGTCATCCTTTGTTTTTGGCTATAAGTATTGGTTTGACAGATAAATGACCACAAATAACTTTGAACAATCTCTAAATAGATCAAGCATGTCAATCAGTATTTTCCCCCTACAAAAATTAACAATAACTTTGTTGTACTGAAAGACACAAGTATCGGGGTTGGGGAAAAAATGAAAAATAAAAGTAATTTGCCCTGTCCTCATCCAATGCAACCAAACAGGGAGATCTGAAAGGATAAAATGGGATATAAACAAAAGGAAGAAAGGTTAATGCGTCAAAACTCCTGAGACTGGGTCAGTTCAATCCAACAAGGTACTCAATGAGTAACTAGTTTGGGCCCATAACTGCTCTAGGCAGTGCTGTCTATCAAAAATAAGTATAGAGACAGAAATCTCTCCTTGGAGGGACAGTGCATCTGCACATGATGACTAAATGACAATATGAAATGGGATAATGCAGTGGAATGAACACTGGATTTGGATTCATTCATTCTATCCCAGAAAAAAAATTAAATATCTATTTGTGTATACAGCACTTTGATGCTAGTTTCTGCACTTATGGATTTGGAAGCTAATAAGTTGATAAGGCACAGGGAGAAACTATGATACACATCACTACTTGACACTTGCATTCAAGAGGGACAAAAAAAGAAGACTATCTGACACCAGAAGAAGATGGTTGTTACTTCCCAGGAAGATCAGGGGTTTGCCTTTAGGTCTGGCTTTTCAGGCGCCAGAGGATCTAGGTCCATATCCCAAGTAATTTTGTCTCTGCCTCTCTTACATTCAATGGCCCTAAAAATATGCACCTATATGACCAGTGTAGATAATAAGTGTGAGGGAGTTTAGAGGAAATAAGAGGTAACTTCGGGATGGAGATTGTCACAAATGGAGGGCTGAAAGAAGCTTACAGAACATCTTGTACAAGTCTTTTATTTTGCTACTGAGGAAAATGAGGTCTAGAAAGGTTATAACTTGGTCAAACTCAGACAGCTGGTAAGTGGCAGGGCTAGAATTTGAATCCAGGTCTTCTGATTCCAAATCAAGTATATTTTCCTGCCCTAAAATGAGAGATGAAAACTTCTGTTGGTGTAGGATTTCAGCTAAACTTTGAAGCATGAGTATTAATATTAAGGGGCATCCAAATAGCCCCTAAACAGCATGAAAAGGGGTCCTTTTCTACATTAGAAAGTTGTTTGTTTTGCAAAGGGTTGAACTATTTGCTTTAAGGCCTACAGTTAATTTCATGCAAATGAACCAAGGCTTTGAAATGAATAGGGCAACTTGGGTTGTTCATTAACAGAAAAATATCTCTGGGGAAATAAAAAAAAAGGAAATTAATAGAGCTTGTACTTTTACTTCAAAAATGATGTTGTATAAGGTTCAAACCCAAGACCAAGTGCTCTTTTGAAAAAAGTTGCACAGAAGGTCAGGCCCCACATGGGGCAATTCTCTCCTCTTCCTATTCTACCATAGATCTCTCCCAACCCTTCCACACACACACACACACACACACAGTCAGTTTTTCAGTCTTGTCCAACTCTCTGTGACCCCATTTGGGGTTTTCTTGACAAAGATACTGGAGTGCTTTGCTATTTCCTTCTTCAGCTCATTTTACAAATGAGGAAACTGAGGCAAACAGGGTTTAGTGACTCGCCCAGAGTCATACAGCTAGTTAGTGTCTGAGGCCACATTTGAACTCGGGAAGATTAATTTTCCTGACTATAGGCCCATTGCTCTATTGACTGTGTCACTAACAATTCTGCCTGCAGGTCCAGTAAATGGAAGATGTGGAGGCCCAAGCTAGGAACAAAGAACTTCAGTGCAGTCAATTTCCACACAGAATCTAAATTCTGTGAGAGTAGGGCTTGTTTCCTTTTTCTCTTTGCATCCCCCAATGTCTAGCACAGTGCCTAAACTTATAGTAGGCACTTAAAAAATGCTTGCTGAACCTTACTCTCATTGGATTTGGCTTATGAAGGGAATAACATACACACTCATTTGGGTATCTTACCCTACTGGAAAGTAGGCAGGAAGGGTATAAGAGAGGGGATGATAGAAGGGAGGGCAGACTGGGGGAGAGGGTAGTTAGAAGCAAACACTTTTGAAAAGCAACAAGGTCAAAGTAGAAAACAGAATAAGTTGGGGGGAGGGACAGGATGGAGGGAAATATAGTTTCACAATATAACTACTATGGAAATGTTTTGCATAACTACACATGTACAACCTATATTAAATTGCTTATCTTCCTAGTGGGGGTGGGTGAGGAGGGAAGAAAGGAAAGAATCTGGAAATCAGTTTTAAAAACAAATGTTAAAAATTGTTTTTTACATGCAAACAGGAAATAAGATATATAGGCACTGGGGTAGAGAAATCCATCTTGCCCTACAACAAAGTAAGGGGGGAGGGGGATATGGGAGAAGACATAAGAGAGAACAAGTTCGAGGAAGGGGTATTCAGTAGGCTTGCTATCTTGGGGTGGGGGGTAGGGGAGAGATGGGGAGAAAATTTGGAACTCAAAATCTTGTGGAAATGAATGTTGAAAACTAAAAATCAAATAAATAAATAAAATTTTAAAATGCCTGCTGAATGACTATAGTGTAGTGCCATACACAGAAGTAAAGAAATCTGGATTTTAATCTCCTTTCATCATCTAAGCAACTTGATGGCAAATGTGGGAGTGAAGAGTCTGAGTACCATAAGGGCTTTCTCTGCTATCATCTGCTTCCTAACAATAACTAACTGACCCTCTGGGGAAAAGAAAGAGACAATGAGTTCAAAACAAGGAAAAGAAATAACTGCCCCATAGAAAATGAGCCTTTACAATGCACAGAATCAGAAAATGTTTGAACCATACGACCTTAGAAATCACATTAATTCAATACCTCCCCCCATCCCACCTTCTTAGAGACAAGAAAATTGAGGTCTAGGAAGGGTGATTTATCTTGGGCCATATACACTATATCTACTTACTATCCCTAGTCTAGGCCAGAACCTAAATTCTTCTGATTTCCAATCCAGAGCTGTTTCCACTATACTAGGTTACCCATCAGAAATATATTTTTTTCTAAGGTCATTCCTACCCTGTAAGATAACCTGTTATTTTAACTATAAGAGAATGAAAAAAAAATGAAACTTTTCAGTCGCTGTAAGTGGGAGGAAAGGGAAGATACAGTACAAGGAATAAAAAACTGAGGAAAAAGAGAAATCCTCTGGAGAGAAAAAAAAAAAGAAAAAAGAAAACCAGCATCATACAAAGAAACACTAGGTGAGACACATGCAAATAGGGAATAGGCTGAGGGGTCCTGGAGAGAAAGAAGCTTATACTCACAGGGATACAAAGAATCCTGTGATGCTTCCCTAAAGATTTGAGTTGATAGAAGTTCCCAGCCAAGTGAGGGATGTATGTGTCTGTGTGTGTCTCCTTGGGCTATATGAAAGCAAAGTGCTTCAGGTGGCGGTTGAACTAGATGACCACAGAGGCCCTTCATATTCTAGGATTCTAAGACTCTATGATCCAAGAAGGAGTAAAATAGAGAGGGCTGGGAATTATCAGAGAAGCACTGGGACACAAACATCAGAGAAAAATCTAAGGGCAGTTAAATTCAAAAGAAGTGGACCCTGAGAAGCACTACAAACTAGGAGACAAATTTCAAGAGATGAAACTGTTAAATTTTCAATATGAGAATTTACATCTTGGAAATCAGCAAATGCTACACATCAGGGTTTTATTTATTATTGTTTCATTGACTGTCCAGATTTAAGAAAATTATAAAGAAGATTTTAATGACAGATTACATTTAAAAATTTAAAAGTGTGTCATGCATACACCCCCCCCCCAGCAATTAAACATTTACTAACATATGAAAGGAGACACCTGAAATTCAGAGGGAGGTGTGGTTGTACAAGGCCAAAAGGAAGAAATTTGTTTCTCTGGCTCCCACTGAGTAGGCCTGGCCCTAGTCTGGATCATTTCATAGCCACATGACTGCAACAATTCCCTAAGTGGTCTCCATACCTCCTTTCTTTTCCCCTTCAACCTATATACCACTCTGTACAGAGACTACACTGTCCCCAAGAATGACTTGGACCACTTCACTACCCTGTTCAAAAACTTTGAGTGACTCCGCAGTCTTATTCCTCTACGTACTAAAGTCATCTTCAGATGACTCACTGTAGCATGGATACAACCCTACATTCTCAAAGTGACAGCAAAAGTTAAGATCCAGCTGATCCTAGCTCAAGATGTTAAGGTTTTGAGTGTGGGCCTAGAAAGATGCAGAGGCTGTGACTGTCAGGAAGGCCAGCCTAGAGAAATGAAGCTAGTCCCCTCACCAGAAGGCATGAGATCTTCGGGTGATAAAACATTTTTAGCCACAGCAATTCATGAAGTTAAACCGATTAAAAAGCAAAGGGAGGATCCTCAGATACATAAGGCTCTCCTTTGGGGCACATATTGTTTTACTCTTGTCTTTTTATCCCCAGGGTTTAGCTTGGTACCAGGAATGTAGTAGGTGTATAATAAAGGCTTCTTATTTGATTGATTGTTATCTGCAGAGGTGGAGTGAGGACCCACATCAAAAAAAAAAAAAAATCAAGGCTCTTTTGAAGTAATGATACACAGGGAAATTGAGACTACAGAGATATTACCCACCTTCCTACAAGTTTGTGGCAGAGTAAGACCTAGAACCAACAGCTCCTCGCTCTTTGTGATCTGGCACAAAACCATTTCTTTTTTTTTGCTTTTTGCAGCGGGGAAGGTAGGGCAGTTGGGGTTAAGTGACTTGCCTAAGGTCACAAGGCTAGTAAGTGTTAAGTCTCTGAGGCCAAATTTGAACTCAGGTCCTCCTGACTCCAGGGCTGGTGCTCTACTCACTGTGCCACCTAGCTATCCCTACAAAACCATATTTCTATAGGTTATCATGGAATCTATAGTAGCTTCTGACCCATCTGAAGCTAGAAGAAGAGGCTAGGGAATGACTGCCAACACTCAAGGTAAATAAGACCCATTTGAGACCCTCCTCTGGACCTTGTTGGCACTACTCAGACTTTTTGTGTCAAAGTCTTGTCTGTGAAGTTGCTTCCAAGTTTTCATTACTCAAAACCTGTGTTATTTGTATCAATACTTTGACAAGCATGCTGGGGGTAGGGGCTGGGGAAGAATTCTATAAACAAAGGTGGCTAGACATGTGTCACAGTATTACATCATCAACCCCAAGAAGCTTTAGCACTAACTAATCTCTAGGGAGGTAATCAAGTTGACAAATTCTAAAACTGACATTATGCATAATCTCTGCTGAACTGAAAAGTACCCTATCTGGAGAATGATTCAGATAAGAGTCTCATAAATACAAGTCTGGATAGAAGACTAGCCTGAGGTAAAATTTTAAAGTCAATGAAGACTTCAGCACTTTACAGAGCAACTTTTCAGTACCCATTGGAGCTAGCATGTAGAAAAGTCATGGGCTCTATAGTGAGGAGATCTTCTGTATTCAAATATTGCCTTGTATGACCTTAGGCAAGTCACTTAACCTCTTTTGGCCTCAGTTTCCTCATTTGTAAAATTTGACAGTTCGACTACATGTCTTCTAAGGTCCTTCTAGCACTGAATCTATAATGTTCTGACCTCCTGAGGGATCTTTTTTTGAGTTCTTGGACCTTGAAGCTTCATCCACGCTTTGAGTCATGAAGATCTAAGTTCAAATCCAGATTTAGGCACTAGCTGTGTGACTCTGAGCAAGCTGCTTAACTTCCACCTGCCTCAGTTTCCTTGACTGTAAAATGGAGATAATAAAAGCACCTACCTCACAGGGCAGTTGTAAGGATCAAATAAGATCAAATCTGTCAAGTGCTTAGAACAGGGCCTGGCACAAAATAGGTACTAATAAATCCGTGTTTCCATTCCCTGCCAGTTCTTACCAAAATATTTTGACATTGTCATTTACAATTGGGCATGAATGTTAGCCAAAGAACTGTGTGGTTATCTGGTTTACTTCAAGTCCCAGGTAAAATTTACTTTCTACAGGAAGCCTTTTTTGATCCCCCTTAATTCTAGTGTCTCCCTCTATCAAAGAGATTATTTCCATTTCATCCTGTGTATGTAGTTGTTTGCATACTGTCACCCCCTCTAGACTGTAAGCTCTAAGAGTTTTCTGCCTTCTTTTGTACTCCTAGCATTTAGTACAGTGCCTGGTACCTTGTAGCCACTTAATGAACGTTTATTGATTGACGGAAAAGAAGATAGCTCCAGATCATAGAGAGAAGAGAAAAGATAACAGCAAGGGTAAACTAAGGGCTACACTAACACTTCTGAAATGTCTTCAGGTTTTTTAAAGACCTGGAGAAGAGTGTCTAGCCCAATAACTCACTCCTTAGTTCCTCTGGAATATTTAAAGGAGGGCAAAGGCAAGAGCTACAATGGATGAGGAAAAGGCATGGATGGGTCACAAGGATACTGTGGAAGGGAATGGGTGAGACTGGAGATCTGCTGAAGTCCTGACCAAAATGAATGGAAGTCACCAAACCCCCTCCCAGGAGACTGATGATGGCAGTCATCTCTAACTAGAATAAAAGACTTTGGTTAAGACATTTCTGATATGAACTAACAAATGTGTGTATGTCTGTGTATGGGCGGGTGGGAGGTGGTATTTTCATGAGAAAGAGGCACTTCTTGGAAACTCTAAAATTATCACTTCCTCCTCCCTTCTTCTCACTCCCTTTCTCCCTTCTTTTTCCCCCACAAACCACCTATAGGTTAGTCTAACTGTCTAAAAGGTCAAGCATTAAGACTGAAATGTGACATGAAAGTCTTTAACACACCTTTATTCCTATAATAGACAGAATTGGGAGAATATAGATGGCATTTCAGTCAGCCAGAAGATTCGTCATTTATGCTCCAGAGTTTTCTTCTTACTGAATTAAAAGCAATGGCAAACCATTTGCATCTTTGGTTGTCTCTATGGAGTTTGGGATCATAGAACCGGAACTGGAAGAGACCTTAGAAGTCATTTGATTCGATCCCCTCATTTTACAAATGAGGAAACTAAGGCCCAAGAAGGTTCCTAATTTGCCCAAGGTAATAAGTAACATAACCAGAATTTGAACTCAGGTCCTATGACTCTAAGTTCAGAATTAATTCCACTGCATTAAATTGTCTATTTTAACTAAATTAATTAATCAATCCTGCCCCCAAATGATCCCTTTTTGGGAGGGGGCGGGGGAGATGGTGTTGGCTTTAGAATAGATTAATTGTAAGGTTGAACAACACAAGAAAATCCAGTGCTATGCAGTATAAACAAGGTCTCCATGAAAAAGACCAGTATGTCTAAGTCTAAAGAGAGGTTGTAGGGGGAAAAGAAAAGAAAGGAGGGGAGGGGAGGGGAGAGGAGAGGAGAGGAGAGGAAGGGAAGGGAAGAGGATTGGTACTTCTGACTGTTTTTTTTTGTTGTTGTTGTTTTAAAGCAATCGGAGTTAAGTAACTTGCTCTAGGTTACACAGCCAGTTATTTCTGGGTGTGGTGCTGAGTATCTGAGCCCGGATTTGATCCAGGTCATCCCGACACTGGAGCCGGTGCTCTTACTCGCTGAGCCACCTGGCCACCCCTTGTACTTCTGACTGTTTAAAAGAAATCCTACTCCTCTCTATACAAATAACTAACTTCAATTTTATGCAAAAATGAACATTTGAGCTTTAAATTCACAAATACCAGTTAATATTTTTCACCTTTTCAAGATCCCATCTAGCCCCAATTTTGTTTTGGGTTTTTTTTTTAAATACATATTTTCAAAGCATACCAATGAAACATGTCTAATGCTAACACTGGGCTCACTTGCCTAAGCATGCACTCATACAAGAAAGGCTCCCATCAACCTTCAAATAATCTGTTCACAATGTTATGGAAACTATATCAGCAGCTCACCCACCCCACTGATAACCCTAACAGCTGTCTTTAGTCCTTCCCTTCCCAAAGAATCAGAAAATTCAAGCACAAAAAGAAAAAAAAAGCCAGATTGAGAAGCCTGCTAAAAATCAAGCCCCAAATGACCCTCTACCTTGTGTGAGAAGCCCCTGCCCTGATGATGGCTTGATCCAGTATTTTGCACTAAATTCCTGCTGCTCCCCATTCCTTCCAATCCCTGCTAAGTGCTGAAGCCCTCATTTGTCTGGTCACACATCAGAATGAGCATAATGCACCACAGACAAGGGAGCTCATCCCAGATTCAATTAAGATGCACCAGTACCTAGAGGAGGGCGCCCAGCTCCATGGGTGAAACTGGTTTGCCTGAGCATTGGCATATGTAAATGTATGCCACACAGCATTTGTTGGCACTTGTCATCATTGGAATCAGTCCCAAGGCATGGATTCCAAGGGGCAGCCTGTGGTACTCTGAGGCATTCCAACAGGCAGAATGGAATCTTGGGGGACAATTCTTTTAGCTTTAAGGAAGGTAGTAGAGGTACCCTACGAAAGCACAACTAATTGTTTTTTTTCAAGGCATAGAAATGGGGTTTCTTTATCCAAAACTGTCTTATGGGCAGCCATTCAAATCCTTCCTTTCCAGTGGGAATGGAGAGAAACAGACAGAAGCATTTATTCACAAGATCCCCACCTTCCCCACAACACTATGGAATATAATAGATATTACTGCAAAGAAACTGTGCCTTCCTTCCCAGAATCAGTGTTGCACACTTCCATCATCGTGATGTAAGTCCAAGTCCAAAGCAGATATGTACTTTAAAAGAACCTCATATGGAGCCATTTATGATTCTAGAAAGTTTCCAAAATGATTGAGACACCCTTTGGTTGTGGGGTGGTTTTTTAATACAAAGAAAATCCAGAAATGATCAAAAAGAGCTGATGAAAGAAAAAAGAAATACCTTTAAGCTGTGGGCATGAAGTCATAATTCTCAAGGGTCCTTTGTATTCACAAAATTTAAAGATTCTGCTATTATAGTTCTCTTGATCTTAAAATGTAGCAATCTAGCAACAAGCTCAAGCATTAGGAATACCAGGTTCAGACAGAAAAAATAAAGTGATTCTTAACTAGACAGTAGGATCAGTATTATAAAGTGCTACCCGGAAACCAAAGAGCCAATGAGGTCAAGATTGTTTATAGGTGCACCCCAGGTTATAAAAAAAGAGATTCCCAAGAACCTAGATGAGTGGGGACACTTATCTCTTCTAGTATCCTCAATCCCCAGAGAAAGAGGACTCTAAGTACAGGTGGAGATGGGGCAGAGTGAGCTCCTGACCTACATAAAACTCTAAGTCAGAAGGATTTATTTCAGAAACACTGGTACCACAAAGAAACCAGGAGTGGATAGAAATAAAATTTTTTGTTACATGAGATGGCTTTCTGGGAAAAGGGAGAAGGAAAGATATAGGGAGTAACATAAGTGATATAAAAACAAAATATATTATTAAAAATGTACTTAAAAAAAGAAATGGATGGCAACCTTGGTTCAGATGGCTATGCCATCATAATGGAAAGCCAAAGTATTATCTAATTTACAGATATCCTTGTAACTCTTATAGACCTATGATCAGCACAGTGAAACTTCTATTAAGTGGAATCCTCCTAACTGGAACCATCCAGCCTAGTCTTCCTTCATCCTTCATATGCTGACTTTTAAGGTAAAAGATCGGTGCACACCAAGAATTTAGTGTAAAAGCCAAGTTCAAGTTATGTCCTGGAGTTAGGACACTAGGACAGTCAGTAGACTATCCTATCTCCTCATTATATCCATCTTCACTTCTAGAAATCATCGCCTTGATGTTCAAAAGGACCAACCCAAGACCCTGGAAGATCACCCATCAAATATATAATCATATTCACCAAACTAAACTTAGTCAGGAAAGGAGCTATTAAGACCATAGGCATAATGTTGTAGATAGCTGCCCAGAAAAATCTTAAGAGCAATTCTCAATAAATAAAGATTTAAACCAACTCAGTTAACCAGAAAATTCATTTCACCAGAACTCCCTTACCCCCAATCTCACAATGAATTAAGTGTTCTGGTGAAATGAAATTTCACAGTTTCTTTGTCTACATTCTGACCTTTCTATCAGAAGAAAACCTTCACACTTCCCGTTGCAGTCAAAGGCATATCGCATGAGACTAATACAGTCATCAGAGGCTGTACAAGAGGCAGAGGCTCTGTTGTCAGACCTTCTAACATGAGGGTGACTGTGCTATTGGATCTTTGTGTTCTTCATAGAGAACAGTGGGTGAGAAATACATTAAAAGTCAAACCAAGTGAGAAATCAGTCCTTTCGCTTTGGGAACTTGCTAAAAGTAGGTGTTAATTCTACACAAACTCTGGTTTACTTCAAAGAAGCATAAGCAGTGGCCAGACTAAGAGCAAAAAAAGACACACACGGGCCCTTACCTTTTTTTTTGAGTGGCTTCGCTCCTCATCCTTGGGGGCCTTGCTATTTTTCCCAGCACGTGAAAGCTTCTGGTCCCCAGACTGCTTGATGGTGATCTTAATCTCAGGTGGGCAAATATAGTTCTCCAGGTTCTTGGGTGGCTTCTTAGCTCTCTTAGTGGTCTGGATCTTTAGTTTCAGGCTGCCCTCTGTGAAGTTAGCCTCCTTGATAGAAAACTCCTGCTCTTCCAGGCCATCTCCCGCCACCCACTTCTCACTGTCAGCATTAGAGTTAGAATCCACATCCCGTCCAGAGCCCAGCTCATCCTCCTCCTCCGGCTCCATCCGTTCTCCCCCTACTGGGATCCCTTTCCCAGATCCTGGTGCAGGGAGCAAAGATTCCCCTGGACAGCCCGGAGTGACTGGGGGCTTGGCTGAAGTGACAGACAGGAACTCTTTCTCAGCCCCCCTTTGGCGGGAGCTGCTTAAAATCTCTCTGGACTCCATGACAATCCAACAGCCCCACAGGAGTTCTCAGGAGGGGGGAGGGGAGGGGGAAGGGGGAGGGGAACTGAGGAGAGGAAACACCCAAAGTCCCAGGAGCAGAACTGTCCAGTTACTGTATTCAGAGTCCCAGGGGTCCAGACACGTCGAGATGTTCAGAAGTGATCAGATCTACAACTGAGAAATAGAGAGAAAAAGTTAGCAGTCAAGGCATGATATACCAAGACCTCTACATAAATAATGAGCCAACCCCATTGCACCTAACCAAGGCCTTAGAAAACAGACGTAGGAAAGTCATACTGAATTCTCCACAACCCAGGGACAAGAAGAGGAGAGGAGTCAAGGAGGGAAAAGACAAGTTTTGATATTTACTGATTTCTTGACTGCAGAGAGATAGAGCTGAAAAGTGAGTTAAAGCTGGCATTGCCACAGCTAAAACCCCAACCTCAACAGAAGAGAAGTTTAAGATGGTGATATTCAGGTGTAACAAGGTTAATATAAGTGTTTCTTTTATTCAGGCTTTCCACCACTACCCCCTGACCTTCAGCAAATTGTGCACAGGCTGGTTAACTTAGTGTTACCTCAATGCCTCCCCTTCTCAAAAGCTATTCCATTTGGAGGAAGAACATTCTACCACACCTTTCTCCCTTACTCCTTGAAAGCAATGTAAAGTTTAGATTTCAGGCCGGGAAAGGGAGAGAAAAAAAAGTTCAGCATGAAATTGTTGATCATATATAACACAAGGATTGATTTTGATTTTTTTAAAAAACTTGAGTGCATTTAAAATATTCCATTTTTAAAAGGAAAGGCATCTATTCATTGCAGCATGTGGACACAAATTTGTTTAACTCTCTCTTTATTCCCTAAATAAGTCATATAACATATAAACAGCCCACAAAGCTAAGGACAGTTACCAGGAATTTCTCCTCTCTCACTTGCTCCTGGTAGAGAGACAAAAAACATTTGCATATCATATAGTCCAGAAAAGGTTGAGCTAAATCATGTATTCATTTCCCTAGTTCAATAGTTTGGTCTCCCCTTTCTTCCCCACCCATAATTCAGAAGGCCCCCCAAGAAAAGCCCAAACCTTCACTTGGCAGAAGTTTTAGAGAGTCCCAGGGCTAGAACTGACCTCAAAAGGTCATTTTGTTAATCTCCTCAACTGAGGGACTGACCACATCTAAACCATCTTACCAGGGGCAAAGACTGGGCTTTCACTGTTACCCCATGGGTTTCTTACATTTTAAATCTAAAGACTTGACTGGCAAAGATTTCACACTCAGAGAAATGTATAATTATGCCTGAAAAAGCACTGATTCACTGAAATTCTGAGGAAAGATTTTCAGATCTCCACCGCCCTGCCACCACCCAGCAGCAAGCACCCTAGCATACCCAGGATGGCTGCTAGCACAGATTCTTTGATCTGCTTTTCTAAAGGAAAGCAACTCAATTTACAATTTACCTAGTTCTGGGGGAAAAGTCAGCACCCTGAACTTCAGAGAATACAACAGAAGTTACAAGCAGACAAAAAATACACAGAGAAACAAACCGACAGGGTTTCTAGGACCATTACATCCATACCTAGTTAGTCACCAGAGAGAGAAGCACCAACATCTGGGTTTTCAAAGCCAGGGGGTTCAACAGTTGCCCAGAGTCTCATCTGGCCAAATCACATAACTTCACAAAGTGACCCCCAAAGCAATAACTCACCTCAGAGGTATATATAGCCTTCTCCAGGGTCAGAGAACAGCACAACCCTAGTGACCCACTGCCCAATCACAAAGTAACAAGGTGTGGGCATTCCTGAAAATCAATCCTCCCACCACGGGTTCCATGTGACCACATTCAGCCTATTAGAAGGCAGAGTATATTTTCAAATCAGTGAAGGTCCTCAAATTCACTTAAGCCTATCAAGGGGCAAGAAAGATATTCAAATTCCCATTACCATTACAACCCCCCACCACTGGTATCAGTTAACTCTTAGCAGACACTCTTTTCAGGGTGCTTTTGGGGATGTCAGATGGGAAAGTTTCCTTGGTTTCAGCATTGCCCAAATTCCCCAGAAACACTGAAATACTTCCTGGCTCCTGGAAATATCTCATCTTGGCAAAAAAGCATTGTCTTTGTACCAGTCACCACCAGGAATGGGCAAGTCTATGGACAGAACAATCTATAAGTTTAATAGGCTGCTGTCCTGAGAGGGTGGGAGTTTCCCATCACTGGAATTGTTCAAGCTGAAACTAGAATCAATCCATCAGCAATGAGGTGTAGAGAAGAACTCAAAGGCCAGGAAATCATATATAAGAATCCCTGATAGCCATATATTGACTTAGAAAACCACATATTAACATTATCTATGTTCTTCTATTGTATTTTTAGGTATTTTGTTAAATACTTCTCAGTTACACTACAATCTGGTTAAGACCTACTCTGGAGAGTTATGGGTGGCAGGACATTTCTAATTTCTAGTGTAGAGCCTTCCTGCCTTGGTTGCAAGGCAGAACTAGACACTGGCTCAGGACCCTTTAAGTTCTGGATGCTATGAATCAATAATTTCCAAGCTCATTCAGACCATGAGTTACTCATTTGTCCATTTCTCTCTGCCTAGGACTTTACAAAAAAAAAAAAAACCAGTAAGAACAAAAACAAAATTTGGCCACACATTTCAGAGCTTTTCCTATCTTGTCTATAATTCCTATGTGACCCCAGGGACAGTATCATCTGAAAGCTACTATTTATCATTTGTAGAGTTTTCTAAGGCTTCTTCTACAATCTAGCAACAGCCTCAAAGTCACATCTAAATTCCTAGAGCTTCCTGTAAAGTCATGTATGAGAAGGGACCATGAATAATTCCTGGAAACTAAACTGGTTTAGAGTTCAAGATATGTACAACATTATACTATGTTATAGCAAGCTTTCCACATGCAAGTGGTTCCCACTTTAAGCATACAAAAAAGAATAGAAATTTGAATATCCACAATGGATGAATTGGTTGGAATTGCCTGGGCAAGATGACAGATAAGGTTGTACCCATTATAGAAGTATTCTTCACTTTAAACAGGGGATTGAGTTAAGGTGTCTTTAATCAAGGTGGTACCATCATAAGCTGAAGTGTTTGCTTATTTATAAATCAGTGACAGCCTTGGCATATAGGACATAGAACTGGGGTCTGAACCAGGAAGATCTGGATTCAAGTGTCACCTCTGATACATACATACAGGCTTCATGACCCTGGACAAGTCATTTAAAGTTTTGGTACCCCAGACAACTTCCTAAGACCATTAAGTTGCAGAAATAGATACAGACCTACATCATCAGTAGAGGGAGTTCCTCCTCTGGGAGTTCCCTTTAAGAATTAAATCACAGGTCCCATCAAAAGAAAAAACAGATAAGAAAAGGGTTAGTAGAGTCGAAAAGGCCTTGGGGTAAACTTCTGCCTTTGAGACATACAAACTGTAACTATGGGCAAGTCACAACCTCTCAGAGCTCTGGACAAGAAATGTTAAGACTAGAAGTTATAGGCAAGGAATTCCCTACACCAATAAAACCACAAATCTATATCCACCAAAATCAAACAACACAAAATTCACAGCTCACTAATTGACCAGGAGGCTGTAATTCACAAAACATTTTAAAATGTCTTCACTGTCCCTAGGACATAAGTTCACTGCCAACTCTTAGCTCCAATTCATACAGCTTTGTCAGCCTCTCTCCCCTAGCTACATCCTGCTCACCCTTTAAGGAAGGTTCCACTCATGTCCCTCCCACTCTTGGAGAAGTTCTCTCTCTCATTTCTGAATTCCCAAAGCACACATTTTGACAGTTGATTACTACTAGTCTTTCGTTGCTTTTTCCACTGTTTCAAGACCATAGATCTTGGCTTCCCAGGTGGTTTCCAGCCCTCAGCACACAGTTAGGCCCATGTAGGCATCCACTGTTAATCTGCCTCTAGCCAGCTGTTGAGAAGGCTCCAAACCAACCTACAGTGGCCACAGAGCAATCATCTGGGATTCCTCTGCTTAGTCTGCCTTATGCTCCAGCCCCTTGAAAACACACACACACACATACACACACACACACACACACACACACACACACACACACACACACTGCCAGCTAGGTAGGAAAAAAAAAAAATCTCCAAACAAAGAAACCTAACCTGTCTGTTCACTTCAGTAGTGCGTGGCATTCCTATACCTCCTCCACTAGCCTTTTCCCCAGTGTTTGCCTGATGGGCCAAGTTCATAACTCCAACCACTTAGCCAATGTCCTCTCAAGTCGTGGGAAAGAGCTGCCAAATCCAAATGTGATGACACATGGCCCCATGAATGAACACACCCACATGTACATAGACAAACGCACACATATGCGCAGGAATAACAACACAAGGTGAAAATATTTTTCCTTGTCACATTCCAGTAGTCAGTTACTACTTCTAAGAGAGAACACAATGAACACGCTGTGCTTTTCTCCTGCCTATATTTAAAGAAAGGCTAACCCTTTGGGGGGGGGGGGAATCAGTGGACCCTGGAATTCTGGGATGATGGCTTCTTAAAGCATCCTCTCAGAATAACTGAGTGGTGAGCTCAAGGAGTTGGGAGTGTGAAGAGAGAAAGGAGATTTACAGGATTTGGAGCTGGAAGGGACCTTAAAAACCATCTAGCTCAATCCTTTTATTTGCCAGATCTGGAAGTGGAGATCTGGATAAGTTAAAGGCCTGGTCTATACTCATACATTGAGTAACAAAGATTCAAACCTAGGTCCTCTGAACTCCCAACATTCTTTCTAAGATTCCATATGGCATTTCAGTAGCTGCATGGTGACAAGGGATTGGTGGTACTCTAAGGAGAACAGGCTAGAAACCTGTGAATGAAAGAGAGAGAGAGA
>NW_027185712.1:2792720-2800351 GCF_028583685.1 Petaurus breviceps papuanus
GAGAGAGAGAGAGAGAGAGAGAGAGAGAGAGAGAGAGAGAGAAATTAGCCCTGTTCTACTAAAGCATAGGGCTCACAACCTGAAGGGATTTGGAACACAGTGGTTCCAAAATATCTACAGGCAAACCACAACTAACATTTATATAGCACTTTAAGGACTGTAAAGTACTTTCTATATCCATTGGCTCATAGGATTATCACAATAAACTCGTAGGGTAGATGTTATTATTATCTCCATTTTACAGATGAGGAAATAGAGGCTGAGAGAGGATAGAAACTTACCTAGAGTGTATGGCAAGATTCAAACCTAGATTTATTGATCTATCCACTGAACCACACAGCCTTGTAAAGGCAAACAGAACACGCCAGCAGTCCAGAGCACCTATATTAGCTCTTCAGCCTTCTCCTCACATCCACTCATACTCATCCTTTCTTCTCCATTCCTAAAGCTACAACTCTACTCAAAGCCTCCTGATTTTATGCCTTGATTAGAAAAAGCAGGATGGCATCACAGCAAAAACTAAACTACAGTCAGAAGACCTAGGTTCCAGGTTACCACTTCCCTGGATAAATCACTTGCTTTCTCGAAACTCCACGGTCTATAAAATGGGGACAGTAAGACAACCAGGACAGGACCCCTATCCTGCCTTCCTCTCCGTGTCTCTGGGGCAGTCAAAGGAGGGAATGTTCATGAAGCATTTTAAAAACTGGAAGATCATACATAAACTTGAGGTATTATTACTATTATTGTTGCAACTGCCTCTTAGGATTATAAGATCATACAGTGGAAAGAAATTGAATCAGAGGACCTAAGTTCAAATTCTGTCTCCTGCCACTTGTTTAACCCAGTTTCACAACCTCCAAAGGCTGCAGTGTCCTCACTGCAAAATTAAGGGGTTGAACTAAATGGCCTCTGAGGTTCCTTTCAGCTAACTAGGATTCTTCCTGCCTATACTGCCTTCCAAAAATAACTACAACTAGTATTTACAAAGTACTTCATAAATATTATCTTATTTTACCCTTACAAAAAACCTGTGAGGTAGGGGCTATTATTATCTCTACTTTACAGGTAAGGAAACTGAGGCAGACAACAATTAGGTGACTTTCCAAGGATTACACACCTTGCAAGTGTCTGGGACAGAATTTGGTTTTTCCTGACTCTAGATCCAGTACGTTAATGCACTGTACCAAATCACCCAGAATAAAAGCATTAGATTAATCTTCCCAAAATACCACCTTCATCATGTTTACATCATTACACTCTTCTAAATCCTTCAATGGCTTCATGTTTCCAATTCCATCACACCTAAATATGTCTGACTGTATTTATCAAGGCACCACCATCACCTGGTCCCATTGCTGTGACAAAACCTTATTTTTCCCAATCATGCTCCCAACCACATGCCTTCTGTTCTATTCAGTACTGTCCTATGAATACACTATCCTTATTCCTATATTCAAGAGAAAGGATAACAGACATACTAGCTCTGGGGGCCAAGAAAACCTTGATTTAAGTCTTGCCTCTGGCATTTAACTGGCTTTGTTACTATGAGAAAGTACTTTAACTAGTCGGTGCCCCAGGAAATCTAAGATTCTACAACAAAGGAGCTGTGGATATGAATCTGTGGAGGGGGTTTCCATACCAGGAGTTCTCCAGACCAATGAAATGGTCCCTTCCAACTCTAGACCTATTGTTCTAGAGAAATCACAGGTCCCAACCATGAACATTTCCATTCTTTCAACTATACTATTCATCTAAAGTGGCATTTTCTGCCAGTTTCCCATCAGTCTATCCCAATTACTACTGTATCCTTTGGACCTAGTTCAAGTCTCACTTTGCCTTCATGAATTTTTATGCTAAACTGTTTTGACGCTATGCTTTTGCAATAGCTGTCTCCTGTGCTTGCAAAGCTCTGCTCCCTCACCTCTACCTCTGACTTTCCCTGGCCTCCCTCAAGACTCAGGTCTAATCCCACCTTCTGATGGAGGCCTTCCCTGGTGCTCCCAGCTGCTAACAGCATCATCCCCTCTGATGGCATTCCATCTACCTCCTATGCATCTTGGACATACCGACTTACTTACATGTGGTCTCTACTATTAGAATGCATGTTCCCTGAGGAAAGGTGCTGGTGTTTGCTTTTCTTTGTATACTGTGCACTTTACACTGAGCCCAAAGCCAAGTGAGTGTTTAATGAGTGCTTGTTGACTAAATAACTGAAGGAGACAGTATTGGAAATCGTCCTCCTCCACAACAGTCCCACTTTGGTTCTTTGCATACCCTTGGACTTTGGGCAAGACACTTAATCCCTCTATATTTTAGTTTCTCTATTCTGAGGATTCTTGACCATTTTTTCATCATAGACCTCTCTGGCAGTTTGGTAAAGCCCAAGGAGTCTTCTCAGAATAGTATATATTTTTAAAGTATAAAATAAAATGTAGAGAATTCCAAAGAAAAGCAATTATATTGAAATACCATTCTTCAAATATTTTTAAAACAAGTTCATGGACCCCAGGCTAAGAACCACAGCTCTAACAAGAAAATGAAAGCCTTAAACTGGATGATCAAGGTCCAGTAGACTCCAAGTTCCTAAAGGCAGAAACTTGTTCACTTCAGTCTGACTGTGCCCAACCTCTAGCACAGAGCCTTGCACTTAATCAATGACTATTGAACTGAACTGAACCAAAACTGAGGACCCTTCTAGCTCCAAGAATCTATGCCCTTTATGGAATTACACCTTTCCTTTAATGAGCTGTAAAGAACATTGATTCAATATAATTTTAATTCATTTTTAATATCCTCAGTCCTTATTAGTCTAACATTCTTCTGAATTTCTCCTCTTGACCCCAACTACTAAATAGCTATTAAACTCATCCAAAGAGAAGGCACTGATAGATTAAAAAGAGCACAGAGTTAGTCGTCAGGATAACAAGGTCAGTCCTCATCCTGCCTCCAACCAACTATGTGACTCTTGGCAAGGTATTCAGGACCTTAGCATTTAGAGACAGAAAGGACTTTAGTAACTAGGTCTATATTCTTCAGTTAACATAAGAAAATTAGAATAGGTGGTCAACAAGGTACCTTTCTGCCTTAAAAATATCCCATTCCATGTCTTCTCAATTCCTTATCATCCATAGAGATGAACACCTCACAGATGTTCGATGAATACTGGTTAACTGTTTGACTGCTCCACTCATTCTACCTAAGGATCACCAAGAGCACTATGGCAGGTCTGTCAGTCAGTCAATAAGTATTCGTTATTAAGTGCCTGCTATATGCCAAGTATTGTGCTAAGCATGGGAGCTACAAAGAAAAGCATGATCTATCTAATGGAGGGAATCCAACATGCAAACAACTATGTACAACCAAGATATATAAGGGGTAAATTGGAGACCGTTGCGAGAAAGAAGGCATGTAGAATGGGTAAACATGCAGTAACACTTGTGGAACAAAAACTATGACCTTTTGTAACTCAAAATCTTAACTTTTATTATTAACCCACCTATAGATCCTTATTATACTATATGGTCCAGACACACCAGCCTTCTTGATGTCTCTCATACTCAACCATCTCTATTTCCTACCTCTATGTCTTTGACTAGCTATTCTCCATTAAAGCTCAGATCAAGCAAAACCCTGTAGATGAAGCCTTTTCTAATCACCCTGATGCTAGTGCTCTCTCACTAAAAACAAAAACACCCACCTATCTTTTATTTATATGTATATATGTACATATATAATTCAGTATATACTATTTATGTGCATTTATCTCTACTGATAACCCATAAGTTCCATAAAGACAAGGACTCAAATTTTTGTCTCACTATCTCCAGAACCTAGCACTATGCCTACACACAGTAGATGTTTGTTGACTGATTGTCATTAGTGACTCTGGAAGCCCAGCCTACTATTTTCTTTTCTTTTTTTGGGAGGGAGGGAGGGGAAGAGACAAGGCAATTTGGGGTTAAGTGACTTTTCTAAGGTCACACAGATAGTGAAGTGTTGAGTATCTGAGGCCAGATTTGAACTCAGGTCCTCCTGACTTCAGGGCCTGTGTGACTATTTTCAGAGACAGAGTGGAAGTAATAGACCAAGAGAACTTCACTGATGGCTCCATCAGTGTTCTGAGTCAGCAAAACTAAGAACACCTACTAAAAGGAAAGGATGCTGAGTAGTAAGTTCACAGACTTTAACCCCAACAACACATGCCATTTTACATCTCTATATCCTGCCTCACCAACTAACATATAAGTATCTTTTTTGTACACTGACTCAGATAGGGAAATGCCACAAGCAGAGAAGATACTCAATATCTATCTGTTGACTGTCTGATGTCTTGAGATTTATTTCAGCTCTAAGATGTCATGCTAAAGTCTTCTTTAAAACTAGGATGAACCTTTCCTCACAACCTTTCAGATCATAAGAGCTGATGGCTGGAAGGAAAGGAAGCCTGGTCAGTGTTCTCATGTCTGCAGTGTCTTGTACATCAGGCTGATGGAAACCATATGACTGACCACACACTCAGCAGAACCCTATTACCCAAGCCATCTCCTACCTAGCAGCCTGATAACTGAAAAAGGAAAGGAGGCACCCTCATCTCCCTAGGGACATGGCTGATACAGTGTGATTTTCATAGGAACCCTTCCATATACACAGAGAAGCCTCTGTTTCAAGAAAAAGAGTCTTCTGAAAAGGTTTCACCAAACTTCTGGAATGGACCTCACAGAACTAAACAATTGACCCTTTTCTTACCTACTATCAAGGTCGAAGACACCAAAGTTCAAATTTGGCTTCTGACACTTAACTAGCTACAGGACCTGAGTAACTCACAACTTTTCAGCTTCAGTTTCCTCTGGCACAATGGAAAGATCGCTGCATTAGGGGTCAAAAGATTTGAATTCAAATCTTGACTTTTGCCATTTACTACCTGTGTGACCTTAAGCAAGACAATTTTTCTTTCCAGGTCTCAGTTTTCTCATCTGTAAATTTAGGGAACTGGACCATAGAACCTATGAAGTCATGTCTAGTTCTAAAGCTATAATCCTAAATTGGAGATGCTATTTACACATACTTCACAGAATATCAATGAAATGAGAGAAGGCATGTTTTGCAAATTCTTATAGCACTAAATAAATGTGAGCTGATATTATTTCTACTAGATCAGACTCCTCACTGTCCTCAGAAAATACTGCTTCCATCCTTGTACCACTGCTCATACTGTCTCCAACTAGAATGACCTCCCTGCTACTTCCCTTTTCTCCTATCCAAATTTCTACCCATTCTTTAAGCCCTACCTCTCCACAAAGGTTACTTTGATCCCCAGTCTCCCCAACCCCAGTGATCTATCTCCTCTCTGACCTCCTACTGCACTTAAGAGTCTGGAAAATGTCACTCAACACTTACATTCTGTCTCATATTGTTTTCTATTTCTCGTGTGCTAAGTCAGGCTCCCCAAGGGGATTTTAACCTTCCTGATTATGGGACAATGACTTGTATCCTTCACAAAATTACACAGGACCGGGCATGGAATAGATATTCAATAACTTTACTGAGTGATTAATCAATCAATTAATTAATTAATGACCACAGCAGGAATACTGAATAGTCAGAGCAGTGCTCCAAAGTTCTGGCCCTTCTTTTCATAATAAAAAAAGCAAATGGTTGCAAAGGGACAGGTATAAGGGAATCTCCCAATGAGCTAGTAAACAGTAAGCCTGGGATAGTATTCTCCTTATGAAAGAAGGTTAGTAACTCCTTGCTATTAATATATCCCTTGAATCAAGAACCTAAACCTCATTGAATACCACAAGACTTATAGATCAGGTTTACATTACATTATCATCTCTCCTCTCTCTATAGATAAAGGCGATGATCCTGATAATTCAAGAACAGCTCCAAGAGTCCTGCCCCATTTTTTTTCCTAGAGAAAGACTATGTACACACACACACACACACACACACACACACACACACACACACTGACTACATCCTTGGTCATGCCAGAAACAGCATGTTTATGCACAAGTTTTCTGAATCCAAGACCAATGCTTTTTCTACTACACCACACTGACTCATCCACAATAAAATGTGATGGTGCCATTTCTGCTGTCTGTTGGAGTATCCTCTTGATTCCAGAGTATAATCAGTTTTCAACTGGGTCAGAATAGGTCATGTTTCATTGCAGTGGCCCAGAATAATCCATTTAGGTTTTCTCCACTCTCATGCTTACACTGTTCACCCTGAGTGTAAGCAAGAAGGGCAGTTTCCCATGGCACAAAATGCAGGGAGATTGGTATTGGTGGTGTTACATCATTTCAGTCATGTCCGACTCTTCATGACTTTATTTTGAGGTTTTCCTGGCAAAGATACTTGGGTGGTTTGCCATTTGCTTCTTCAGCTCATTTTCCAGATGAAGAACCCGAAACAAACTTGGTAAAATGACTTGCTCAGGATCACATAGCTAGTGTTTAAGGCTGGATCTGAACTCTAGTCTTCTTGATTCCAGGCCCAGCACTCTATCCATTATGCCACCTAGCTGTCCCATGCAGGGAGAAGGGACAAAGAAATATTCCTTTTTTTAACATTGTATATATTTTTAACATCAGAAAATTCCACTGTCAAAGGTCCATATTTTATGCACAGTCAAATGGCATGTCCCATAGTCAGCCTCAAAGACTGTGCTGAATAGTAACATAGAGGAGGCACAATTCTCAAATCCTGCCAGCATTTTTTGAGTCACTCATACTTCTATAGTATTTTAAGGATTACAAAACATTTTCCTCAAAACCACCCTTCAAGTAAGTAGCACAAGTGTAATTATGTCCTTTTCACATGTGAAGAAACTATGGCTCTGAATAGTTGAATGCCCTGCCTGTGGTCAAAAAGTAAGAACAAGTCAAAGATGTGACTAAAATCCATGCCTTCTGATTCTCAGGTTCAGTGCTCTTTCCTGTCTTAGCTCTACCTGTAATGCCTTCCCCTTTCCATCTACCCTTAAATCAAGTACCATCTTGTCCATGAAGCCCTCTCTGACCACTCCAGACACTTCTCTGAACTTCCACAGTCTCTTCTATAGCTGGGACGGATCTCATAGTCTAAACCATGAAATTCACGCTTTTATCACCTACTATTTAATGCTGTTCTTTAACTGTTTCATGTGTGGTAGTCTTATATTTCCAACTATATTGTAACCTGTTAATAGTGTTTTATATACTTTCTTTACACATCTCACAGCACCAAGAATATTGCTGGGCAAACGTACTCAACAGCTACACTGTCAGGTATGATAGCACACGCCTCTAAGCCCTCATACTGAGGAGGTCAAGGATGGCTGATTTCTTGAGCTTGGAATTCTAAGCTGAAGTACAGCTAAAGTAGATCTGGGGTCCCAACTAAGTCTAGCATCAATAAGGTAAGCCCCAGGAGAGTAGAGACCCACACATTGTGTAAGAAAGAACTAAAATATCCTGATCAGAGCTCCTGTACTGATAAGTAGTGAAACTGTGACCATGAGTAACCCCTACACTGTTGGCCTGGAGGAAAGGAGGGGGAGGAGAGGGAGGAAGGAAGGGAGGAAAAGGAAGGAAGGAAGGAAGGAAGGAAGGAAGGAAGGAAGGAAGGAAGGAAGGAAGGAA
>NW_027185712.1:2805351-2816781 GCF_028583685.1 Petaurus breviceps papuanus
TCTTTCTTTCATACCCATTCAGACCTATAACATACAGCTAACACAAGAAATGGTTATATCTGCCACAGATGTCACTGAGGAGCCTATGGGATTACCTCTGGACACTCTTATTCTCACTCCATCATGGGTACCTCTCTTTACTCCTTTTTCACCTCCTCTCCCACAAGTCAATATACATTCATTAAAATATTCTTACCCCTTGAGAGGCCCTGTGAGTGATGCAAGAGAAGTAAATGACCAGACTGCTTCCTTATCTGCACTTTAGTCAAAGGTACGAGAACTACACAGATCAATAAAGACCTTTAAAAAGAGGTCTCTCCCTTCTCCACTTCTATCCTGACTTTGCCTTAGACCTGTCCAAATGTTTCTTGTTCCTTCTTAATAGATTTCAGAATTGAATGGGTTGACACCAGTAAGAGTAAGCTTCTAGGACCTGGGAGCCCATTGGATGACCCAGCACGAGCAGTTCTGTTCTAGACCCTGACTGAGTTCTAGTCTGGATCTAACCCTAAACCGCAGCATTACTTTGAGAAAATCCATTGATAGGCATGTGCTTCTGTTTGCTCATCTGTCAAATAATGATAATAATGCTTGCCTCACCTACCTCCTATGGACATTCTGGGCATCAAGTGTGATGAGTTGCAAGACTGAATTTTGGAGAAATATAAAGTGCCTTACAAATATAAGAGATTATCACTGATATGAAAATATGTTGGGGCAGGGGAAACTTTTTTCCCCCTCTGATTTGACAGAGCTCTGAAACGCTCATCTGTTCACCATCCCCTCATCCTTCCCTAGAACTACAAGAATCAGGCACCTTCAGTAACCTGGGGGTCAGCTCAACTCTGTTTGCCCATAATTATTCTACAAGGATCTGAGGGAGTTAATCTGTGCCTGCTGATCATAATCAGTCATCAGTTCCTGAGGAGAGTGGGGCCGCTTCCTCCAGCCAGAGAAACCCTTTGGACTTCAGGGCTGCTTATGTGGTTCATTAGACACCAGTATCATTCACTCTGGTCTGGGTCAGGAGTCACCAAGTGCTGGTCTTCAAACCAAAGGCCAAAGCTTTTTTTTTTCCTTTTTTCCCCCTTCTTTCAGTCCTAGGGAAGGGAAATTGCCTAAAGGAAAACACAAACAGCAGAGGAAAGCCATGGCCTGAACCACTGAACCCTGTGGAGAAGGCCTGTTAAGAGTCAGTGATTTCTCCATGATCTTGTCATCCAAGGTCAGAACTGTCTCAAAGTGTTACTTTTCCAGAGCTTGGTTCAGCCTAAGGAGGTGTTTAGATGCTAGTCAGAGGCCCAAGGAAAAGAAAGAAGGAAAAAGGAAATGAAAATTCAGAGCCAAAACAACATCCTAGGGCTGCTATTTTTCTCTTTTGCATGAAGTCCGCTCAGTGGGTGTCTGGTGTTTTCTTTTCTAAGCATATCACCCTTTTGTTCAGGCCAGCCTGAGTATTTGTGACCTCATGAGAGCTCCTATGAATCAAAGCAGGGGCTTAAAATAGGACCACAAAGAAACCAAATACCCATAACAATATTTATATGGCTAGAGTACCTTGCTCTATAGGCTACAATATAATTTATAGTTATTGCTAGTGCTCATATTATTCCACAGAATGAAGGTGAAGTAATAGTCCCATTCTATAGAAGAAACTGAGGCCCAGGGAAAAACAGTGACAAGTAATAGTAACAAATGCCTAAAGGTTTTCTTTTTAATCTGATCTGAATTTGTCTGATACACTGCAAGTAGGAGCATACCTATTCCATAATTATGTAAAACCAAAGCGATTCCCTTTTCTTCTGCCAAAATCTTTAACACTGTAGGTCTCTAAGCAAAACCAATACATCACTTCATTTTTTTAAAGACAATACATTTTCTTAAAAAATGCTAATGTATTAATAATAATTTACCTCCTCCTTTTGGCAGGAAACAAAGCTGAAGAAACTTAAAATACCATCAGCAAAAAATTATTTATTTCCCATCCCTGGGTTACAGAGGGGGGGAAAGAGTTTTATTGGCTGGGTCCCTTCTCAATAGCTTTCTGGTTTCAATTAAAACTTCATGTCTCCAAGGGGAAAATTGGCATTCTGGGAGGCTGAAGGAGAGCCAAGAGTCAGGGCTCCACAGGAACCCAGAAAGGATGTCCCATCCCTCTGACTTTCTCATCTTTCTCCTTTTGCATACATGCTGGTAGCTTCTGAGTACAGATGAAAGGACACTTAACAGAACTCTCTTTTCCTTGACTCTAGCTTTAGTGCCAGGGAACTATCGATTGGGCCCCTAATGGAATTGAAAGCCAAGATAACAGGAGGAATTGAATAGGAAATCTGGAGGGAAGGGCATACCTATTTATTTCTTCTTCAGCAAAATTCTATGTCTCCCAGTTAGTAATTTTTCACTTGCTCATCATAAAGATTTGTCTCAAATGTCCCTCTCTTCCCCCATCCCATTTCAAGACACTCAGTAAGTTAACAATATTTACTAAATATCCACTGTGTGCTAAGCACCATACTAGGCACTGAGAAGGGAAACAATTCCTGAGTTCCTGTAAGGGATGTGAGCTGAGTGAACTCTTGTGTCAATAATGGACCATTATTGGTGTCTGCTGGGTAAAGTGCAAGATGGGAACTCCCAGCAGTTCTTTACTGCATAAACTGCTGATACTAACATACAAAGGATCAGATTACAACCCTTGACTTGCCTAAACCATCTTAAAAATCGCATCAATAAACTTATGCAGCAGTTGATATTTTTCCCAAGCTAGCAACAGCCACCTTCCCAAGAAAGTACACTGCTCAAGAGATACTTTCTCCCTATCTATCTCCTCACCACCTCTTCTCCCCAACCCTACCCCCACTTATTTGTTCCAATGACACATCTATTTTCCCCTGTAAAAGAGAAATGTCGTTTATCCCTTCTCTGAATCCCTATTACATTTGCTCTTTACCTCCTCCTCTATGGGCTCAGCTCAGGTTACATGACTACTACCATCTTCCACAGCCTAGGCTTGACACCAGTCCAACACTGAGAATCAGAAATTACTTCAGACAAGAGCCACACACACTCTTTTGACCATAGCTCTTCATCCTCTCTGGAAATTTGCTAACAGGGTTCTCCCTCTAATTCCCAATACCTTGGTATTCAATAGACAGTCCAAAGAAAACACAGGACGTTCAGTCTGACGCTGGTGTTTTCTCTCTCTCTCTCTGTCTCTGTCTCTCTCTGTCTCTCTCTCTCTTCCTCCAAAGCATCCCAAATTGTCTGCAGAAGAAAGATGTGTTTCATCTCTCCAGGAGTTTAAAGGTCAGAGAAATAGAGGAAAGGAGGAGGAAAAAGGGAGAAATTGACCAGGGACTTATAAAAGCACCAGCTACATTTCTAAAGTGCTACTGACCCAGGTCCCCTCAGCCACACACCCTCACCCTTCATACACCCTTTAGTTACCTTACTCCATCTGATGCCAAACCTGTAACTCCAACAGGCAGAGTGGACTCTGCTCTCTCCATCCATAATGGAGTACCAATTTCTCAGATATAATTTTCCATCAACCTTCTGTCACATCCCACACTTGTATATTTCAAATGAAGAGGGTCTCCTCAAATCTAATCTGTCTGACAGAAAACCAGAGAAAAAAATGGGGATGGGTCAGCCTACAACTGACAAGCTGTTTCCTGGAAACTTCCTTTTCAGAACTATCTTGGCATAAACCCACAGAAAAATGAGAGGGAGAAAAGAGGGGAAAAAGGGAAGGTAAGGCAAGGCAAGGGGACAATTTTGACATTTCCTACTGACTGGATTTCCCAACCCAGAACTTTAGCGGAGAAAAAAGGTATGAGAGCTGGGGGTTTGGGGGGGGGAGGGGGGGGGGGGGAAGGAAGAGGATTACTATCTACCTCAGAAGAAATTGCTCTTTTGGGGAGAGTTTCTCTAGGGATAAGAAGACACACAAATTGCCCTTTTAGCATTAGATGTCAACCATGAGATTATCAGTAGAGTTTATTTGAAGCGGAAACGAATCGGAAATCTTTCTCTCAACTGCCTTTTTAGACAGATATCATGCACACTTGGAATCACATAGAGACACATGTAAAGAATAAACGCTACATCAGGGGGCAATAGGAAAAACCCCGGAGGCAATAGGTTAAGGTACCGTAAGCAAGACACATCTCCTACTACCAATCAAGCAAACTTTCAGATCTCCAATGAAAATATTTCCACTTCGGATCAGATTATGGAGTTGGGGTGGGGAGAGGGGAGGGTTGTAGTGGTTTGGTTTGGTTTTTTGGTGGGTTTGTTTTTTTGGAAAGCAGCATTTCAGCAGTAACTTCATTTAAAGAACCAACATTGCATGGAGCAGAGATTTCTAAACAATCCTTCTCCCCACACAACCCAAAAACCATCATCACCATTATCATCATTCTTTAAAATATCTGCATGACCAGTTTAATCAACTCACGTCTATAGGAAGCATCTAAAAGGTTATTTTGGCCAAAGAGTAGAGGTATCTAAATGAATAATTTTTTTTTAATGGGAGGGAGGTTTGTCTTGGTCAGTTGTTTCCTTCTGAAAATCACAGAAGGGATAATTCTGCCATTAATTTCGGAGCATTCTCTCTTGCCCTCTATCTCCTCATAGACACAAACACAGTTTATTATAGCAAATTGCTGTTTTTAGGGAATGCCTGTCCTTTCAGTGTCAAAGGAAATGAAAAAAAAAGGGGGGGGGGGAACAAATGTAAATCCACTCAATGGGATTTGAAGAGAAAGACACTAATACACATACACAACCACACACCAACCTTAGAGAACTGGACCACATCTACCCTGGTTCTTCTTTCTATTAACGACACGTTAGATTCTGATACATTCCACACACACGCCCCCCCCCCCCCCCCTTAAAAAACCAAATAGGTTACAATGTAGCTCTCTAGCTCCACTTAACCTGCAAGTTACAAAGGGGGGGAGAGAAAAAAAAAAAAAGGAAAAAATCCTACCTCTTTCCCACCCCCTTCTGAGCTCCCTCCCCCCTTTTTCTGAGTTCACCCCAACCCACACCAAACCCACCAGCCACCATCAGCAGGCAGCATGACCAAGGTTGGGTGGAAAAAAAGGGGGGGGGGCGGGAGAGAAACCAGATTATGCAAAACTCAAAAAGCTCCCAACCCGCCAAGCCTGACCCTTCCACAGCCACCGAGCCACTCCAATGGAGCCCAGCACCGCTCCCCACCCCCAAGATCCCGCAAGAATCGCGCCCCCCACCCCAGCCCTCCTGGCCAAGACCAGCCTCCCGCTGTCCACCGCCGCCCCTACCCTTATGCAAAGGCAACACCCCCCCCCCCCCCCCTAGGCGACATTAACTTTTGCATGCTGGAAAAAAATAATAATCATCATCCTACTGCTCATTCACATCCTTTTCAGGCAAATCACTCCTCAGGCGAACCCCCCTGGAAGCCCGGGCGATGGTTTCAGGATTCCTCTCCCGCTTCGAGGGTTTTGCTTTTTTGTTTTGTTTTGTTTTGCTTTTTGTTTTTGTTTTTTTTGTTTTTCAAGGTCGATGGTATTTACTAACCCATATCCCAAAAGGCCAGTGCGTCGCGGGAGGGGGGCTATCGCCTCGGCTCGATCTTCCTCCTCTCTGTCTCTCTCTGTCTCTCTCTCGGCTTTTAGATCCCGGTTTCAATCGCTCGCCCGAGCCCCCAAAGGTGCTGTTGCGGCAACTCCATCGCGATAACCATCTGTCAAACAGGGAGCCGCGGGCGGGCTACACACGCACGGGGGGCGCAGGAGGAGGGGGGCAGAAAGCGCATAGAGGCGGCGGCGGCGGCGGCGGCGAGCGCGGAGCCCCCGGAGCCCCGAGCCCCGCAGCCCAGCGCCGCGGCGGCTTCCCGACGCTGCCCAGCTCCGCTCGATAGATTTATAGAGAGAGATATCAAGGGGGAAAATGGCGTCTCCGGAGCTTGAGGAGTCCTGGAGTAATCAAATTCACACACACACACACACACACACACACACACACACACACACACACACACACGCACACGCACACGCACACGCACACACACACAGCAGTCTGGGCTAATTTTAGCAGGAGCCCATTAAAAAAAATTTTCGAGTCTTTCTGATCAATGCAATTTTTTTCCCCTTAATGGTTGAATTGATTTGATTTTCTTTAAAAAAAAATGTTCTTCCCCCTTTTTTGGCTTGCGGAAGGCGGTGCACGGAGAGCGAAAGAGGTTTTGCTGATCTCTGCAGTTTAATCAGCGCCGAAGCTTTTCTCTCCTCTCCTCTCCCCTCCTCTGCTCTCTCTCCTCTCTCTCCCTCGCCGGCGATTGCTAGCGCTGCTGCTGCCGCTGCCGCTGTTGCTCCATTGCTCACCGATCCACCTCCCCCCACCCCACCCCCCTTTGCCTCTCTCCTCTCGCTCTCTCTCTTCTCTCTCTCTCCTTCCCTCCCTCCTCCTCTCTCCCTCTCTCAGTCTGTATGTGTGTGTTTGTGTGTGCGAGTGTGTGCCTGTCGCCCGCTCCTTCTCTTGCTCCTTAGCCTCTCCTAAGTCCTGAAGCTTTAGGGAAAGGGGGTGGGGGGAGTGAGCAAAGGGGTGGGGGGTAGAGGGGAGAGAATTGGAGAGGAGGCTACAGAAAAATCAAGCGTGCTGTTCCAAGCCCTGGGTTTGCTCTTGGAGTAAAACGTTGGAGCGTACTACTTAGCAAACCGCTTCCCTTTAGCTTCCTTCCCTTTCATAGATGCGACTAAGTGGGGAGGGGGGGAAATCCCCGGGTTTTTCCCCCCTTCCTAAATGATGAAATGGGGGGGGGGAGTTGTTCAAAAGGGGGGAAAAAAGAAAACTTGGTAAATGAAACCTGGAACCTCTTTTTTATTTAGTCTCCCCTCCGTCTCTCACCCTGCACCCCCCCTCCCCTTCTTCTGTGTCTGTTTTTCTCGGAGTCCTGCAGTAGTCAAAATGGGAATGATCAGGCCCAGGGACGGCAGTGCTCAGAGCTGGGTTACTGCGCTCAACACTGCCACTACCTGACACAACAGAAGCACTGTTAGGAGGGGGGAGAGGAGAGGGAAAGGGGAGAGACAAAATGTGATAGGCTATAAAATTGGTTGCATTTTTTTTTAACCTGGTAATTAAATTTCACTTTCAGGGGTTTATTTTAAAAATACATGGATGCATTCAGATGCTCATTTGCAATTTCTCATTATTTATGATCTCGATTAATTCCTTCTGTTGGTAGAGTTAGTGGAGGAAGGGAGGGGGTTAGACTATTGCAATATTAATTAGAAATATATGTTCACGAGTAATTCAGCATTCAGCGGTGGTGGAAATGAATAGCCCGAAATCTCCTCAGTTCATCCAAAATGTGGTGTCATTTTAAAAAATTGATTTGAATATTTGTATTTGGGTTGCAAAACTCCATTTTCTGGATGACCTCAAAAAGAGCACCATACTTCAGTAGACTCTGGATGCTGGTTGGATCCAGGGCATAGACATGATGACCTCTAAGGTCCCTTTCTAGGGGACCTAATATCCTTAAGATATTATTTGACAGTATAATAATCAAGACAGCCCTCTTTGTGAACTTATCTATATGAAAATTTTATTTATGAAGAACTTTATTTGTGAACATTTATATTAAGAACTTAAGGCAGCCTTAGAAAGAAATGGGAAAGCAGATAGCATAGAAGTTTGGAAGGTACCCACAAAATTTCCAGAGCTATTATATAACTGACTACCTGAAGGAAAGGATGTTCCTCAGTGCATATACTCTAGCTATCTTCCTTCACTCCCAAACCACCTTTCCACATTAGTGACCTGAAGGACTAAGAGGAACTGAATCATATGATGCTTCTCCCCTGACTTCCTGCTGTGACCTTCTAAGTGGTACTTGCTCCCCCAGAGTGGAGCTCACCTCACTATAAACCACAGGTTTTACAACAACCAAACTGACCTGTTTCAGCAGGTCTTCAACCTGTCTTCTTATGAACATTCTCAAGAGTGTTAAGTGCTTAATTTTCTTTTTTTTTAATTAGCATCTGGAATCTGTGTACCCAAGTATTAGTGTACCCATTTTATAGATAAGGAAACTGAGAGGTTCACAGCTTGCCCAGTCAATAAGGAGCAGACCTAGGATACATGATTCTCAAGTCGAAATTCTTTGTATTTGAAACAAACTGCCTCTCTAGTAAACTGAGAGGATATTGTACAGGATCAGGCACAAAATACTATTTATTATTAAATCAGCTGTGGCATGAAAACACACCCTACTTAGAAAGTAAAGGCTCTGTGATGGGCACTCAAATGTGCCAGAGCTAGGAGAGATCTTGAAAATGATCTAGTCTACCAGGGATTTTACTGCAAACAATGTAAATAGTTCTCATTTTAAAATGAGAACGTAAATTTAAATTGAGTGATTATTGGGTAAAGTGTGGAGGGTTTTTTTGTTCATTTATGGGTTGGAACAGATGGCCTCTGAGCTCCCTTACTGGATCATAGACATAGCTGTGGAAGACAACCTTGAGATCATCGAGGCCAACCTCTTATAAATGATGAAAGAGAGGCCCAGAGAGGTTATGGTTTACGCAAGATCCCAATTTAGAAAGTAACAGAGCAGACATTTTCACTCAGATCTCTGGACTCCAAATTCCATGCCTTTACCCGACTCTGAGATTCTGTGACTGTGACCAAATACACATTCTTGGAAATTTGCTATATGGGTGGTAAGGAATCACACAATATGAGAGTTGAAAGGAAGGGTAGAAATGGACCAGATCGTGATGGAGGGGGAAGGAAAGCAAGAGTTCTGAAGTCAGAGAATCCAAGTTCAAGTCTTGACCCTGCTACTTACTGCCTTGGCAACTATGGGCAAGTCTTTTAGCTTCTGTTAGGTCACAGTTTCTTCAAAACAAAGGCATTAGATGAGATATCTCTAAGGTCCCTTCTTGCTTTAGAACCTATGAATTAGTCTAAATCCCTCATTTCCAGGAGGAGAAAACTAGCTCAGAGAGAGGCAAAGTGATTGATTTCAGTTCACACAGTGAAGGAGAGACAACTGCTGAACCAGTCCAATGTTCTTTCCACTTCATGGTGCTCCTTTATTTTTTATTAATTTCCTACTTTCCATCCTATCTATCTATCTATCTATCTATCTATCTATCTATCTATCTATCTATCTATCTATCTATCTATCCATCCATCCATCTATCTAGTATCTATCATCTATCTATATTCATATTTCTTAGATTTTTTTTCCAAACTTTTCCTGGAGGATCACTGGAAAAATGAAATCTCGTTTTGTTCAGGAATGTACAAATACTGGCAGAGCAAGGGCTTGTATTCAAATCTCAGTCAAACTAGCTTGGATTGCTGGATTTCTTTGGAGCCCTTCTCCCCCTAGTGGGCCACTGACTAAAGTGTCTCAGATTCAGACACTTGCCTTTAACTACATCAGTAACATAGCAAGCATAGCTCTTTGGAAGAGCAGCACCTTATAGGCCCTTTATCTGGTACTCCAGGATAGAAGAGGGCAGGCAGAGGCAGTTGGAGAAAAGAGCAGAAAGTGCTTATCTGGGCTTTACCCATCTCTCAAGGCCAGAGTAAGTCATACCTCCCCCTTGAAACCTCTAACAAATTGTCTGAACCCCTGAGCTCCTGAGGCACTTATTGATTGGACCTTTTATATGGTGAGACTATGGGAAGATCTGGATGTGATCTAGAGGTGGCCAAGTAGCCTGGGGTGACTGGGAGGTAAGGGAGAAGGGCTCTAGATGAAATTAAGGGTGGGAAGTGTCCTGGGGCAATCCAGGAAGCAAAAGACAATGAAGGACAAGGGTAGGTTAGAGAATTGGAGATTGGTGGCAGGGTCCTAGCCACAAAACCAGGATAGTTAAAAAGATTTATTGACTGGGATGGGTCAAGTGCCTCAAGGCACTTTGGGCTCCTTTTAGGGGTCCAATGTGAATTCCATCCCCATCATTACCACCTAGCTGCTCTCTAGATTATGAATTTCCTGAAAACAAAGTCTATATGTATAGGGGAATAGGGACTGGACCTGTAATTTCATTAATAAGGGGAACTCCCAGATGAGTAAACTCTCTCTATCAAGAAAAGTCAGCACCTCCTTTAAGTCTGAAAGAGTTGCCTAAAAGCACTGACAGGTTGAGTGATTTCCCAGGGTCAAAGTTAGTATCAAAGTCCATCAGGACTCAGGTCCAACTTTATCCAGTAAGGCAAACCATGTCATGTGCTCTCCAGAAAACACACACACACACTTTTCATATGGTGTTCTATCACCTAATAACTACCATATACAAAGAAGAAGGTACTAATAAATCTTTGTTGAATTGAATTTACTTGTATCCCACACTACCCTTAGCATCATGAAGACCAGGAATATGTACCTTTTTGCACTCCCAGAAGGTGACACAGTACCCTACACATACTAGATACTAGGTACTAGATAAATGTTTGTTCATGGTTAGAACAAATACACGTGACCTCTAATCTGTTGGGCAACACAAGGTAGGCAACATGGTACATTGGAAAAAGCTAGATTTGGAGTGCTAGAACTTGGGTTCAAATCCCAGTTCTGTTTGACTAGCCATTTTACCTTGGGAAAGTCATATAACCTCTGTGGTCCTCAGTTTCCTCATTTGTAAAATGAGGGGATTCAGTTAGATGACCTGTAAGTTCTTTTTCAACTCTAAATCTGTGATCCAGTGACCTTCACCTATTTCTTTGCCTTATCTACAGAACAGACATAATAATATATTTGCTTAGAGGACTTTCAAGCATTCTTGCTGAAAAAAACAGAGTTGAATAGAAAATTTGACATTTAGATACAAGAAGCAAGAGAAGCATGAGAAGGTAAACAGGGAAGAGAAATCATAAGGAACTTATCAGAGTTGCACTATTAACATTCCTATATGGAAAAACAATAAGTGTAACTTATGAAACTTTTCTCAGTAGTTGAAGGGATTAGAAATGCATATATATATATATATATGTGTGTGTGTGTGTGTGTGTCTACATATATATATATGTCTATATATGATGGTATATAGGCATATGAATACATATGTGAATGTGTGTATATATGTTTACAGGTATACATAGATATAGAGCACAGGACCAATTTAACAGGAAGGGGTGATACTTAAAAGGTGAAATTAAGAGGTGAGAGGAATATAATGAGAGGAGATGGGGAGAGACAGATTGGGGTAAACTATCTCATACAGAAGAGGCAAGGGAAAATGGTTACAATGGAGGGGAAGAATAGGAAGGCAAAAGGGAATGGATCAACCTTATTCCCATTGAATCTGGCTTGAGGAGGGAGTGAAATACACACTAAATAGGTGTATCAGCAATGCCATATTCACAGTGCCTATAGAGATTACAAATATGCTGATATAATTATCCATCACAAAA
>NW_027185712.1:2816791-2838042 GCF_028583685.1 Petaurus breviceps papuanus
GCACGTCCATGGGGCATGGGAGATCTTTAAATCCCATAACCCTTACAATAGGGTATCTCACCCTCCAGGAGAATGGGGGGGGGAATGGGATGAGAGGGGAGATGATGGAATGGAGGGCAGGCTGGGGAGAGGAAAGTTGGAAGCACCCACTTTTGAAAAGGGATGGGATCAAAGTAGAGAATAGAACAAGTGGGAGGTGGGATAGGAGGGAGGGAAATATAGTCAATCTTTTACAATATATCTACTATGTTATTGTTTTGCATTAGCCACACATGTACAACCTATACTGAACTGCTTATCTTCCCAGTAAGGTTGGGTAACAAGGAAGGAAGGGAATGAATCTGGAATTGAAAGTTTTAAAATCAAATATTCAAATATGTATGTATATATATATATATATATATATATATATATATGTGTGTGTGTGTGTGTGTGTGTGTGTGTGTGTGTGTGCGTGTGAGTGTGTATACACTATTGTTAATACCATCTAGATATGCAGGCACTGAAGCATAGAGATCCACTGGAAAAGTTGAAAGGGGTATGGGAGAAAATATGGGAGAGAGCAGATTGGAGGAGGGGATATCCTGTGGGACTGCTATTTTGGGGCGGTGGGTAGGGGAAAAACGGGGAGAAAATTTGTAACTCAAAATCTGGCGGAAACGAATGATGTAAATCAGAAGTTAATAAAGCATTAAAAAAATAATGTATGTGCTTATCAACCTATCCCCCACCTCAAATATGTTATCAATATAAGTGGTATAATAATGCCCTGAGGTTTGAGTAGTTCCATGAAAGGTGTAGGTGTAGGTGGCATGGTGAATGATGCCTTGCACTTGGGATAGGAAGCCTTGAATTGGATTCTTGCATTAGACACTTACTGGCTGTTACCCTTGGCAAGGCATATGACCTTTTCCTCTATAGTTCCATTTCCTCAGCTGTAACACAATACAACCCATTAAACATTTATTAATTGCCTACTATGTGCCAAGCACTGTGCTAAATGCTGGGGATACAATGAATAAAAAGATAGTCTCTGCTCTCCAGGGGTTCACAATCAAAAAGGGGAGATAACATACTAAAGGCGTCAGGGAAAGGGGAGGAGTGGACACTAGGGAGCACTCAACAAAGGGGGCATCTTGTTCCATGGAGTTGAAAACAGACAGAGCAACAGATACAAAGTGGAATGAACTAAAAGTTCAGTTTCTGTCCTCTATAAAGGAAGGCATTGGGAGGAGTTTAGTACTCCCAGTAAAATCAGGGATGGCCCCTAAGGATGGCTTCTAAGGTTCCTGTCAGATTTAAATCTATGTTCCTATGAAATCAATTCAAGATAGAATTCAAAGTATGACAGGTCCATTCATTTTCACCACATTCTATAGTGGAAAAGCAAGAAAAATGAGAGGAAATCAACCATTCCTTTTCTACCCAAAATCTCATAACAAGTCAGGGGCAACTTCCACACCTCAGACGTAGGATAAATGCTTAAGGATCTCTAGGAAATGGGAGGGATGGAGGAAGGGAATAAGTATATAGTGTCTGCTATGTGTCAGGCATTGTGCTAAGTTGTTTTTTTTATACAAATATCTCATTTGACCCTCACAATAACCCTTCAACATAGGTGCTGTTATTAAACCTATTTTACAGTTGAAGAAACTGAGGCAAATAGATTAAGTGACTTTCCCAGGGTCACACAGCTAGTAAGTGTCTGAGA
The DNA here is from genome assembly GCF_028583685.1 of Petaurus breviceps papuanus. Classification (NCBI taxonomy): domain Eukaryota; kingdom Metazoa; phylum Chordata; class Mammalia; order Diprotodontia; family Petauridae; genus Petaurus; species Petaurus breviceps. Next base: position 2,818,503 of record NW_027185712.1, read on the forward strand.
CTGAATTTGAACTCAGGTCTCCCTGATTCTAGGCCCAGCACTCTAGCAGCTTGATGTAATCAAAAGATCACAATCTATGCGAACATCATGAAAACAGCTAATATAATATTGAGCTAAATTAAAAGAAGCATAATGTCTAGAATAAGGGAGGCATTTTCCCCTGTCTCATACCCTGATCAGACCCTATTAGGAGGATTTGCTACAGTTTTGCATATCATACTTGACAAATTTTGACAGCCAGCAAAGAATTGGAAATTGAGGTGATGCCCATCAATTGGGGAATGGCTGACCAAGTTGTGGTATATGTTTGTGATGGAATACTATTGTACTATAAGAAATGAGCCAGAATTGCCAGGGGTGGAGCAAAAATGGTGGAGTAAAAGCAGTAACTTGCTTGAGCTCATCCCCCAATCACCTCCAAATACTTATAAAAATGACTTATAAAACAAATTTTAGAGCTACAGAACCCATATAATGACAGAGTGAAACACATCTCCAGTTGAAGACAGCTTGGCAAGCTGACAAGAAGTCATTTTATATCCCTGGGCTTTGTTTTTCCTTACCTACAAAATGGATGAGAATCAGCTTGGCAGAATGGATAGAAAGTTATCTTTGGAGCCAGTAAATTCTGAGTTAAAGTCCTGCCCTTGACACATATTGGTTGAGTGAGTCTGGGCAAGTTATTTAACCTCCCTGTATTCTAGGAAACTTCACAAGACTATACATTGCAGAAAAAGTGCTGACCTGTATCAGCAGAGGGAGTTTTTATATCTAAGAGTCCTTCAAACCAATAAAATCACACTTACAGTTTCTGTCCCTATAAAATGACTAAATAATAGTCATACTGCCTATTTTAGAGGGTTATTCATTCAACAAATATTCCGTGATTGAAAAGGAAATAATTTGCAAACCTTCAGTTCTTAGATCCGCAGAATATAATTGCAACATCTAGTCCAATCTCAATCATTTTACAGATGAGCCCAAGAAAGGGCCTCATCTGATTTTCCAGGTCACAAGAGTAGTACTACCGAAAGATGGGATTTGAACACAGATCTTATTTAGATCTAGATAACTTTAAATATGAATCACTATTATCACTAACTTAGTTCTAGGCAACACTACTAGAAATCAGGAAAGGTCTTTCCTGTCCCTCCCTTTGTAGGATGTTCTTCTTTGAGTACTAAAGAAAATGGGGGGGGGAAATGATGGCCCAGGAAGGGGCTCCCAGCTTCTGTACAAATGGCTGGGCTATGGCTCTGGAACCTATCCTTTCTGCATGTCAGGAAATGCATTTAGTAAACTTACTTGGCACTTGTTCATTTGGGAGGATCCCCAGTCATTGTCCTAAGATATTGACTTTCATTATTTAAAAAGTAAGGAGATAGAGACTGGATTTCAATTTTCCAGAATTTTGGCAGATTTTTCTCTTAGTAAATTTACATTTCCTCAAATCCCTGGTGAGATTCAGAATATGTTCAATTTAGTCACCAAAATATTAGGAATTCTCTTTTGGGAGTGTCATATTTGCATTGGTCTACATAATACACTAGGGCCAAAAAGGATGCCTTGAAGAAATAAATGGCAGGAGAATGACTAGATTTTAGGATATGAATGGGATGGAATATCACTGCATTGTTAGAAATATGAATGTGAAGAATTCAGAGAAAGGTACAACGACTATTATGATTGATACAGAATGAAAAAAGAAGCAGATGAACAATTTCCAAGATGGCTAAAAATAACATGAAGGAAAACAACTTTGAAAACCTCCAGACCCTAATCAAAGGCTGATGATGAAGCATCATCATAGTCCTACCTCTTTGAAGAGAGGTGATGGACTAGAGGTAGAAAATGAGATGTACTCACAGACACAGCTAATGTGCTGATTTATTTTGTTCGACTATCCATATATGTGTATAGATATATGTGTGTATGTATATACGTCTATATATTCCATGTTACAAAGAAAAGTTCTATTTGGAAGGATGGGTATAAAAAAGAGCACTAATAAAATGTTTTTTAAATGCTAAGAATAAAACAAAATGCAGAGTAGAAGGAGACACAAATAGGAATTTTATTACCTTGTTAAATAACATATTATATGTCTTTTAAAAATGAACTGTCTATAACAGAAGTTCCATCTCTTATACTACTCTCTTTTTTCCTCGTTTCTTGCAATGTTTGTATTTGTTGATGATTGTTAAGCTCACAATTAAAATAAAACTTTAAAATGGAAAGAGAAAGAAGTGGGAAGGACCAAAAGTTACCTTACAGAGTCACTAAATGTTAGTGCTGGGAGGGACCTGAGAGGCCATCTGGCCTAAGCTATAGTGGAATAGCCCCACAAAAGGTAGGGAATAGCAAGCACATGTTACTGTGGATTGATTGATAATAAATGCTTAATAAACATTTATTAAATGCCTACTATATGTGAGGCACTGTGTTGGGTATACAAATCAAACCAGGAATCCAAGTCAGTGAAAGTCAGTTGCTAACTATACTCTAGAAACAAATGACTGTGTGGCTCTCACAGCAGGGTAGCAGGGGTGATAGGGGAACCCCCTATTTGCCTTACTGGGGAACCTCCCATACAGCTGGACATGTGCTCTGGCTCCTTGCAGAGAGACACAGGCCTTGCTGGGGTGACACAGAGAGTTCCTGACTGGTTCCCAGGGACTCCCACACCTCAATAAGATCAATAGGAATAACTTTCTGCTACTCTAATAACAGATTGGTCATTACAGTTAACAATTCAGAAACCTGACTTTAGAAGAGTTGACTGTACTTCATACTTTAAGCATCCAATTGAGCACTCCTTCCATTGAACTTTGACCATTCCACTCCATAATCTATAGCTTGATGAGCTGTTGAGGCTTTAAAAACAACAACAAACAACAACAAAAACATCATCTGGTACCAAAATCTCTGATAGTGAATTTCTCTGAACCAGTTTTGGCTGGTTTTTAGACAAAGGATATCTAGTCCATCATGGGGTCCACATCTGAATCTTCTTAGCTTGGTGGAACCTGTCAGAGCTTGTACCCTCTTGGCACAACATTCACCAACTCATGAGCTGTAAAAATGCCCTACAGGGGGAAGAAAAACTAACTTGCTAATTAGTTAGAAGAGTCTTATATATAGTCCTATTGTGAAAGACAATGTTTGTTGAATTAATATTGAGCGAAATGACAATCATTTGTTAGCTTAAGAAACTATACTTTGCTCACAACTCTCTGTGTACAAATGATGAAGGAACCTAGGTCATATAGAGAAGGACAGGGAAAAGTATTTTAAGACTTCCCCATCTCTGCTTTTTGAAGTCTCTACCAAAAGACTTCTTAGATGCCTTCCACCAAAACATGATACTCTATAGACCTTTTTGGAATCACCTCTATATCCAAATTTGCTCATCTTATATTCTGTGCCCTTTATCCTCTTTTCTGATTTCCAGAGGCTAACTAATTATCTTGTAAATTAATCTATACTTCTGTGCTCATGGGTGATGGAGTGTAAATGGAGAATATCAGTCCCCTTCTCCCTTTTCCTTTCCATATTGGTCCTCTAGAGACAATACTTAACTTCTCTAAATGACTATAATGACGAGGATTTTAGGTGCCATGACATGCTTTTAGGTTAGATACTTTGGCTAAATCAGGTCCTTCTGGTGCCCATCAGATTCTACTTCTCAGTCATTTAGCAAATCACTTACTCAAAGATCTGTAAAAAGTCCCCAAAATAACATTCTTGTGAAATCAAATCACATTATCTTTTCTTATTGACAGATACCAATAAAGGGAATGAACTAAAGGGATAGTCTTTCAAACTAACAAATGATTACAATTAATAATGAGAGTATAAATATGACCTTGACACTGGTCACCACATGAGTGGTAAAACTATGTTTTTTTTGTTTTGGGTTTTTTTTGCTTTTTTGGAGGGCAATTGGGGTTAATTGACTTGCCCAAGGTCACACTGCTAGTTTTTGTGTTAAATGTCTGAGGTCAAATTTGAACTCAGGTCCTCCTAACTCCAGGGCCAGTGCTCTATTCACTGAGCCACCTAGCCACCTTAAAACTATGTTTTTAACCATGGCCTATATGTTGAAGACGGCAGATAGGTGAGGTAGGAGACTTTCAGTGTGTTACCTTGTTTGTCTTAGGTACCTCACTTTAGAAACCACTAGAATTCCTGTGTAAATGTTGTGAAGTATCCCATAGAGTAACTTTTCTTGCCAAAAGATTCCAACTGGTTTTGGGAAAAGGTTTCCATTTCCCCTCTACCCAACCACTGATTCAGGCTACAGTTCCCATTATGCAAAGAAAGGAACTTTTTCTAGCCTTGACTTCAAATTCTTGTTCCGTTTCAGCTCAGGACTGTGTTGTAGAGACCCCAACTCAAGATTACTCATGTGAAGGTGATTAATAAATGATATTTAATTATAATGATGCTATGTCACTTTATCTACATAGGATATAATTCTGATTTATAGCATCTGAGTAAATATTGAGGCTTTATTTATTGTTTTAATACTCCTACAGTACTGACCTAAAGTGAATTTTAACAGTTTAATCTGTACACAAGTGAGTTGTGTAGGCTCATTGGCATTGCGGAGGGCTGATTTCATTAATTTTAAAGTCTATTATAATGTCCAAACCTAGGGTTGTGGTAGAAGAGGAAACTATTTAGAGCAGATGCTGGGTCTTACCAATGCTTACCAAGCAGCATCTTTAGCCATACAGAAAGGAAAATATAAACATGTTGACTATGAGATCAGGACTTCAGAACTGCACTGAAGCTGGCATAGACTTGATTTCCATCTTCAAAACTTGAAATTATGTTGAAACTAAAAGTTTCTTTGGGCACAAATCAGCTTTAACTTGGCAAGCAAGGGGATGGAGTGGATAGATGGTCCCTTGAGGACCTGAGTGCCCTTTAATTCTTTGGGCAGCAAACCTATGGCTCTCTTCATGTGTCCAAGGCACTGCTATTTAACTGTCACCACTTCCTGTTGAGTAAATTTAGCCTGAGAGAGAACCAGACTTGCTTTCCTACTCTGAGACCCAGCCTGACCTTACTCCAAGCTCTTTAAGGCTATGTTTAGTTAAAGGAATTGTAACAGGCAAGGCTACAGTCCAGGCCCAAGGGTTGGATCTTCAGGAGAAGAGTGGATGCCTGACTTTATGTCTCATCATCACTTTAGGTGAATTCTGTGTCTGTCTACTCATTTGTTGTAGCAAGGTTCAACCATTTTTCCTTTACCAGGTATCTTCTCCATAGACCTTCTCTAATAGTTGAAATTTCCACCATTAGAAACCCAACATTTGAGGGATGACATTGTCTGCTAACAGTTCCTTCCTGTGAAAATGTATGTACTACGTGTTTCCCCGATAATAAGACACTGTCTTATTATTTTTTTTTTGGACAGAAAAACATCAGAGGGCTTATTTTCAGGGGAGGACTTATTTTAATGAACATTGACAGCAATTTTAATAAACAGGTAAATTTGAACAAAAAAATGTACCTTTATTCAATAATGATCATGTCATCTTCTTCAACAACATCGTCATAAGTGTCCATACCCTGAATTCTGTCCTGGATGTCTTGCGCCTCCATTTCCTTCAGAAGAAGTGGACCCAATCTGTCATGTCCAGCAATATAGCTCTCTTTAAATGAATATGTCTTGTCTAGGTAACCTGCTCATAGTGCCTTGGCGACACAGCTGTCAGTAATTTTATCCCATGACTTCTTCACCCAAGTCATGACTTCTTGCAGACAGGGCTTCACAAAGTTTCCACGCTGATTTCTTTCCATTCTATTTTCAATGTAGTCATTGACTTCCATGCGCAAATGGTCCTTGAATGGCTTCTTTATTGCAATATCAAGGGTCTGGAGATAGGCAGTCATTCCTGCAGGAATCATTACTTGATCTATTCTTCTCTCTGCAAGGAAGTTCTTCATTTCTTTAGCGCGGTGAGTGCTGGCTGAATCCCAGACTATCAGACCTCTTTGGTTACCTTGCATAACAAGTGGCAGCATTAAATCAACCCACTTTCTTATAACGGCTTGTGTACACCAGGCTTTTTCAGTTTCAAGAACATAAATGCCAGATACACGTTCAATCTTATCTTTCTTGACCTTACTTATGATTAGAGGTGTGGCTTTCTTTCCATCCAAATGAATTGCCAAAACACAGGTGACCCATGCACTTTCATAGCCAGTGGTGGGAATGTAGATTGATGTTGCACCCCTGTGATGAATTGTTGTTTGAGATCCTTGTCCCATAAACACTGCAGTTTCATCCATAGCAATCATATTGCAGGTTTGGTACTTGGAAATGTCGATCCTATCAATAAAGGACTTGAATGCAAGTGCACGTTTAATAACTTCAGCATCTTCCAGCTTAAACAGTGTTGTTGATCTTCTTAGGGACAGTTCATTCCTGTACCGTTGAAGGAAACCGTCCAACCAGTGTTGTGATGCTTTGAATCCTTCTGAGACCATTTCAAACTCTGGTGCCATTGAAAGGGCAAATGCTTGAATATCAGCCCTGCGCACAACCAAGGCCTTTGCTCTCCTGTCAGCAATCCATTCACCAATGAGGATCTCCAAGTCAGGATATAAGGGCTGCAGACCTGATCCAGACCTGCGCTTTTTCCCTTTTCCCTCATCCACCTGTTGATTGAGGTTATTATAATCTGCTCTCCATTTTCTGACCATTTGAAGATCCAAAAGTTTTTCTTTACAGAAAACTGCAAGATTCTGCCATGTGACTTCTCTACAATTGCTTTCTTATACTCAACAGTATATGGTAGCTCTTCCTTTTTGTACTCATGTCTGGGGGTCAAAACAGACAGAATAATAAAATTATGACCATCAGTCCTTCTTTTCACTCCATCATGCCCCCTGAGTTCTTCTTTTTTCCTCCATCATGCCCTTTTTATCCTCCACTGGTGAAAGACAGTCCTGTTGAAGAAGTCCTGGAACCTGGCTGTTGGCTAAGAAGCCCTGAGACTGTCCTGCAGTGGACAAATCTGGCAAAACAACATCAAAACAGACAGACAAAGTACCAGCAGAACAGCCATGTCTCCTCAGTCCTTGGCAGCTCCAGGGGCAGGTCTCAAAAGTCCAGGGCAATTCAATCCTCTCAGTCTCTCTCTCTGCCTCCACGAGGTGCTGCTTCCAAAAAGTTCTTCTGCCTCTCTCTTGTGTCTCTCCAAATCTACGTCACCAGCTCCTCCTAGTTCAGGACTTTCTTTTCACATCAACAAGTCCACCCCACAGGTGGGATTAACAAGCTCTGGGTTTTAACACAATCAGTTTGAAAACCAAGCCAATACAGGAGAATCTTTAATTGCCATTACTATCACAATCTTAAGGCATCATATCGTTATGAATTGTTAATATGATTGAGACTTACTATCAAAGGTCATGTGGCAGCATGAGTAGTGAATGAAGAACAGAATTCCAAACCATGAAGACATGGGTTCAAGTCTTGCCTCTAACATATACTGACTATCTGACTCTGTGAAGTTACTTATCCTTTCAGTTCACTAAGCAACTATCTAGGACTATTTATCTATTAAAAAGAAGCTGTTGGCCTTTGCTGGTAGCAGGAGTTCTTCCTACTAACAAAATTACAGGCCTAGTCCTCATCACACTATCATGGATTTATTATTGTTGTTTAGTAATTTCAGTCATATCCAACTCTGCTTGACTCCATTTGGGGTTTCTTTGGCAAAGATACTGGAGTCATTCACCATTTGCTTCTCCAGATAATTTTGCAGATAAAGTAACTGAAGCAGAGTTGAGTGACTTGACCAGGGTCACACAGCTAGTAAGTGTCTGCTTTGAATTCAGGAAGATGAGTCTTCCTGATACCAGTCCTGGCACTCTATGCACTGTACCACCTAACTGTCCCTATCATTGATTACTTAACAAGATTTGCTTATCAAATAATTTTAAAAGTAGGACCCAAAGGGAATGGACACAAAACTGCTAAAGTTTAATGGGAAAAAAAAGAGAGAAGAGAAAGATCTGAGATATAGGTAGTCTGGGTTGCCCAAAAAGGCAAATTCAGCTGGGGTACTGCAATGTAAAGACTTAGAAATCTAGGGATCACCAATGGAAACTAGGAGTTCATCTAGTCCAACCCCACTCATTTCATGGACAGGGAATGCAGGGAGAAGACAAGAGACTTACCTAAAGTCCATTAGACAGTAAATGGCAAAGCTGTTCTTGACTCCAAACCTAGAATTCTTCCCACTCCACCACTTTGCTTACAGCTTGGTCCCTGTTTCTTAGACCATAAAAGACTGGACATCAAAGATAAACTTTATACAGAATCTCAGATGTTAGCATCAGTAGGGAACCTTAGAGATCATTCTAATCTGATCCCTTCCTCCTACAAATGGGAAAACTAAAGTCAAACCAAAGTGATTTCAAAGACATACTTCTCTCCTCTGCCATGATTTTCCTACTCCATAATTTTTTTTCATTTAAATTTTTTTTATTTAAAAAAATTTTCATTTTAAAATTTTTAAAAAAATATTTATTTATTTTTAGTTTGCAACATTCAGTTCCACAAGTTTTTGAATTCTAAATTTTCCCCCCCTCCCCAAGATAGTGTGTAATCTGACATAGGCTCTATGTATACATTCACATTAAACATATTTTTACATTAGTCATATCTGCACAATTTTTAATAAGTGCACCTATACTCCTATAGTTTGTCTGATGAAGCCAGTAGACCCAGGTTCTAGCTATTTTAGTGCCACCAATTAGCTTGGACAAACCACTTAAAGTCTCTTGGCTCCCATTTCCTCATCTGTAGAATGGAGATTATTGTCCCCACATTACTTACATCTCAGAGTTGCTATAATAAACATGTGAAATAATGAATGTGACAACACTTGAAAGAGTTAAACCTGTCAACAAATTGGTAGTATAGTAGAATTAGAACTGATCCTAAAGTCAAACAACTTGGTTTCAAATCTGCTTCTGATGCTTGCTACCTGTTTGATGTTGGAAAGTCTCTGAATCAACTTGGACCTCAGTTTTTTTCATCTCTAAAATGAAATTTTAGAGCTATGATCCTATGATTTATTGTTATTACCCTGTGGTAACATCAGAGGTAGGCCAGCTCTCAGTGGTAGAGTACATAGGAGCTCTGACTTCCATATTGAAGTAAATTTGTTTAAAGGCCACCTTTATGCCTGATTTACTACTTATTCTACTTTTTACACTGTTTTAGTCTTAAAAAATCCCAAATAAATAGCAAAACATTGCAAGGGATTTCCCTTGGATTTAGGAAAGTAATAGAGCAAAGCAAATATCTGTAAACATAAAGAATACAATAAGAAACAATATGCAGATGTAAAAAGAAGCAGAAATAATGCCAGGGGAGCCAAAGAAAAACTTTACAGCTTGTCTCAAAAGAATTATAAAATTAGTAGATAAAGGCTATGCTGTTGCTTTTTATATTTGCATTTTGCCAATGGATGTGATGTAGTATCTCATAATATTTCACTGTACTTGTAGACTAGGCAAATTGGTTCAATGGCCTATTGCACAAGTTGAAGAAACATTGAAAGGCGTTAAAGGAAGAGATGCCGGCAAGTATTCCCAATTCCCAGGAGAGAAGAGGTAGTGGGTAGCTTAGCCTGCTTTGCTGTGTAAAGGAATCATGCCATTTTGGGTTGCAACATAGGGGTCAGCAATGAAACCTGTGTCCACTTAAAAACTCTTCCTTATGGCTCTAGTCTAGGGATTAGAGCCCATCCTCTAAAACCTACCCCAGGGAAAGGACTTGCTTTAATTAATCCAACCTCCCAAGAGTCTACTACTGCTGTCTGTTCTTTCTCTTTGTATTTTTGAATAATTGGACACTGGCCTCTAGCTCACTTTATGTTCTGTAGCCATAATCTGAGTTCATATCTGTCTGTTCAGGGTATTAGGAACTTGGTGAATTAATTCCTGTAGCTTCTCTGATATCTACATATTGGTATTTTGTGTGATAAGAAACATAGAATAAGAGATAAAGAAATGGTGTTGATTCAGAAAGACCCGGGTTCAAATCCCGAATCTGTCGATAAATAATCATAATGTAGGGCAAATCCTTCCTCCCTACCAGAAATCTCAGGTTTCTTTTCCATAAAATGAGGATAATAATACATTCCTGCCTACCTATGTGTGATTGTAGTGAGGATTAAATATAATAATGTATATAAAAGTGCTTAAGACATTGTAAAGCATGGTATGAATGCAAGGTATTAGTTGAAATACCCATACTGTTTTGTTTCCAATCAATAAAGAAGGAATCCTTTGGCTATTGTGTTGCTGAGAATGTTGTTTGAACAGATGGACTGAACTTCTCAGTTTATCTTTATTTCCTTAACCTGCCCTCCTGCACTTTTATTTCTCTCCTAGACACTCAAGTCCATAACCTTGGAAACATCCTTGACCTCCCCTTTCTTCTTCACTATCCATAGCCAATCAGTTGCAAAGTGTCAGAGATTCAGCCTCCACAACATCCTTCATATCTTTCTCTTTCTCTCCATTTCACAAGCATCACCTTGTAATGCCATACATGAGCAGCTTTCCAGAAGAATGCTGCTGTGAACAGCTTTTAAGTTCTGATTACACAGTATACTGAACACCCTATTTGTTCTATAACAAATCAAAGCAAAACATTCACAGAAAATCAAAGTACAGCATTCACAATATTACAACTTATCACAGAAAATCACAAGATAGTATTCACAACAGCTTATCATTAAAATGGCCACATAGTTTTCACCAAAGTGGTCACAATATTTAGAACAAAGAATGATCATCTCAAAGTACAATAGTCAAAGTCTTCCACTCATGGGGCACACTAAGTTAACTCAATCAGCAATCAATTACTAAGTATCATTAATCACTAAGTACAATAGTTAGAAAATACACAAATCTTCCATCCCCAGGTCACTAGTAAACTACAATTTCATCATTATTCAGTACCCATGGAGAGGTGTTTTCATCTTGTCTTGGGTCTGGTTCTCACACTCCCTGGATTCCCTTCCATGGTCCCAGATTCTGCCTGGATTCACCAGACTGTCATCTGGGTTCAATAGCAGATAGCTCCCAGTTCCTTATCCAGCTCTCTGGGTAGGTCCTGCTCCATACTGAAGTTCACAGGGTCCAGTTCATCTCAAATCTGCTCCTGGGAATTCAAGCCTCAACCAAACCACAAACAGACAAAGTCCCTGCATCCCAGTCATGCTTCCTCAGTCTTCTGCAGCTCAAAAAATCAGAATCACCTTATCCAGCCTGGGAGGAGGGGGCTCCTGGGCTCCTGGTCTTCTGAGTTTCTGGGCTCCTAGGTTCCTGAGCTCCTGGTCTCCTGTTCAGAAGGAGCTCCACCACCACAAGTTCTCAGGAAATTGTGGCTCAGTTCTCAATTCTCTCTTCTGTAGCTGCTCTGCCTTCAGATTCTTGTCCCAAGAAATTCTGACTGTGCCTCTCTGGGGCTTTTCTTCTATGCACAGCATTAGCTACTTCCTGTTTCAGCCAACCCCTTCCTGTCACCTCAGCAACAGGAGACAGGAGTTCATATCTTCTGTTTCCCCAAACAGAGGCTTGATCAATTACTAATTGCTAAGTACCTGTTTACTTGCAATAAAAAGGGGTCTTCAAATTACCATTACACAGCTCTAACATGGATTATTGCCAGAGCTAGGTATTGTTTTCTCTGCTTCTGGTATCTCTCCCTTTCTAATCCATGCTTCCCATGGCTTTCAAAATAATTTACTTAATACATAGGTCTGACTATGTCATTTCCCTGCTCAAGGAGCTACAACATCATCCTATTGCCCCAAGGGTAAAGTATGAATTCCTGAGCCTGAACTATAACCTTTCATAATCCTTTGCTAGTCTACCTTTCTGGACACATCTTCCCATTATTCCTCAGTCGCATAGACGACATTCCAAACAAACTAGACTCCTTCATTTCACTGAACTCGAGTTCCATCTCTTTTCCTGTAGTCTTTGGTCCAGCTAAATGGGCCTTCTTGCTCTTCATTTCTTGTCTCGGCAACACTTCATTTCTTGTCTAAGTGTTTTGACCCTGACTGCCCACATTTGTGGAGTGCTCTCCTTCCTCATCTCACCTCTGAGAATGTGAACCTTCTTCAAAGGCTAAGAGCAGATGTGGCTTCCAAATGGAACCTTTCCTCATCATCCTTGTTAGTGTTCTCTCCTCATTCAATTATTTTGTTTTGACTTCTTTGTTTAAATGTTATATCTCCCAGGAGAACATAAGATCCAGGAAGGCTCATCTTTATGGTCCCTCTGCTCTTAGCACAATATTTTGTACATTGTGGACCAAGAGAAAAAAGACCATGTCTAGACCTATGATTTCATTGGTGTAGGAATTAACTGACTTAATTCCATCTACCAATGCAGATCAGCAACTGCTCTACCATTTGTAGTTTCAGGAATAGTCTGGAAGCCCTGGGAGGTTAAATGATTTCTTCAAGGTCACATAACCAATATAAGTCAGATACTGAACTTAAACTTTCCTGACTCTGACCCTGGCTTTTTACCTACTAAATTAAAGGTTGTAAAATTATGCTCTAAGGAATCATGAAGTATCCTGTGGTGGTTGTTTGTAAACAAGTCTTGTATTATTTGATGTGTAACATTACAAAAAATAATTTTAGAGAATTAAATTACAGTGATGCTGTCAAAAATCTCCTTAAACAGATTTCTACTATTTAAAAAAAGAAGAAAAATCAGTTCATGTAATAAGCTATGTTTCATATTTTGCACATAGTAGGTGTGTAATACCTGTCCATTGAATTGAACTCCATTGAGCAAGTGGGAAAGTGAGTGAGCTTTATTTTTGTAGTGTAGGACCCAGTGACCTTGATATTTGATATGTTTGTTATATGGAATAATAGACACCTTGCTACTAATACTTAATCATAACTCCTAGCTTCAATTGACCAATTTCCAATCAGATTTCCAATAGGTTTTAATACTTACTGTCATATACACTGACCAGTTTCCTGCCAAAATATCAGCATGTTATTGTAAGGACAGAGTTATGGGGTCAGGGAAGCATCTTTCTCTTAATCTAACTTATTAAAGGCCCTGCCAGCAATGACAATGTTCATTTTAGTAGAGAGGCATATTGGTGCTATGGATAGAGTGCTGGATGTAGAATCAAGGAAGGAAGGAAGGAAGAAGGACAGAAAGAAGGATGGAAAGAAGGAAGGAAGGAAGAAGAAAGCGAAGAGAAGGAAGGGAAAGGAAGTAAAGGAGAGAGAAAGGGAAAGAGAGAGGGAGGAAAATGCATTTATTAAATATCTACCATATGGCAGACACTATTCCAACCCATCATAATACAAAGCCAAAGAGTAAGACAGTCTCTTCCCTCGAGGACTTTATATTGTAATAGAAGGTGACAATACATATATGGGAGCTGGAGAGTCACAAGACTGGTAAGCCATTGGACAGTCCATTGTCTCAAAAAATAGTATTGATTTGATTACTTTTGGGAGAGGAGTGATATTAATATGGTAGTAGGATAGGTGGCAAGATGTCTTAAGATGTGAATAAATATAAAGCATGATATGGAGCTGGCTAGGTAAAACTCTTCAGGTACAATCACAATCAGTCATAGGACAATTAAAGTGAGTCCAAAGTGGAATTCCAGGTTGAAATTCCTCCCCAGGGAGAGAAACATGGCCTCTGTTTTGGAGGGAGTGATTCTAAGCAGGAATAGTAAGACAATAACTGAGTAGATGATAAGATATTCCAAGATTTGATTACATAATTATCTAACTGTATGATCTGAAGTGACTTATGTCACTTAAGTTTCCATTGTATAATTTGTAAGGTGAGAGAGTTGGAGTAGATGATTTCCAATGTTTCTCTCTTAGTTCTAGGATTTTATGGCTTCTTGGAGAATGAGGATGAGATTGAACGGTACAGAGAAGGTTAGTTCCAATGTTTACTAGGAAAAAAATGGCTAATGGAGGACAGTGTTTGAGCTGGCAGCTACATATTTTTATTTTCAAGGGGAAAAATGTAGGGATATGGAAAAAGATATATTAAAAGGTATACCTACTGACAGAATTAAAAACATTTCATAAATTTCCATTTACCTTAAACTGAAACAACTATAAATATTGAACAACAAACCCTTTACCCACCCTATATGATAACCAATCCAAACCTCATGTTGTATTTCTGTGAATGGTAAATGATGATTAAATAAATCATATTGAGAATTTCTTTTAAAAAACAACTTCTTGGCTATGTATTTAAGATGTGAACAAATGTCAGTGCTATTTCAGTCTGATCTCCTATACCTTCCCTACACCTATAATACTAGATAAGAAACACTATCTTGAAGACCATGTAGAATAATGGAATACATTTTTTAATCATCAAAGAAAGATATATTTAGAGCTAGTATATTTTTATTTTATCCAGAATGAGTCATGAAAACTGCTGGTTGCTTTACAGAATATATGGTAACTTTCATTTAGTCAGAATAGCCAAATCTATAAATGCGTTATCCACCTTAGAATATGTCTCTGGTGGGAATTTAAAAATAAAAGATTATTATTATTATTTTTAATGATTTGTTTAGCTATCCATTTTTTTACTTGTTTGCTTACTTATGTTATTCATAAATAATTCATTCATTTATTTATTGAATAGTGTCTTGCACTTTTAAGAGAAATGTTTTTGTAACAACTGTTCTTGGCATACTCTCTTAGTAAATACATTTGCTAAAGGCTAATTAATTCTACTGGCTGACAATCAATGGGGAAACACACTGGTGGGGACTTATCATCTACAGTATTAGCAGTGTAATGCCACAGGGTTACCCCTAAAACCTGGAGAGAACACGATAAGAGTTTAATAAATGTTAATTAATTGATCAATGGAAGCAATTATATATCTTTAGCATTGAGGTCTATTGAAGAATAAAAGAAATAAGGCAAGTAAGGGGGAAAAAATAGTTGGATAATAAGAATGGTCATATTAGAAATGGTTCCCAAAGAAACTTAATATTCTAGACTAGGGGTCGGGAACCTGTGGCCTTGAGACCACATGTGACCCTCAATCCAAACTTCCAGACTGAGTCCAGAACTTTGTTCTGTGAAGTTAAAAGGCCACATTTGAGGACCTAGAGGGCCACATGTGGCCCTTAGCTACATGTTCCCCATCCCTGTTCTAGACTCATAAAATGTTAGGCCTGGAAGTGATCTTAGAGACTATACTGCCAAAACTTGTAATATTATAAATGAGAACTGAGACATAGAGAGGTAAGTAATTAGGATTACTCAGTTAGGTGTCAATTGTTCAGTAATTAATAGGCACTCACTAATTACATACCACTTGCCAGGCATTATGTTAGGTGCTGGGGAAACAAAGACAAAAAACATCCTCAAGGAATTGACATTTTCTCTGGGGAAAGAATGTGTGCATGAACACATAGATTTAAAATATTTACAAAGTAAGTGCAGTACAAATTCATAGGAGATGAGGACATCAGGAAAAAAAAAACTTACACAAGAGATGACACTTGAGATGATCTTTGAAGGAAGTTAAGTATTCTGATAGCAATGAAAAAGTCCATTCCAGACATGGACAACAAACCCTCGCAAGGGCTGCAGAGCCAGAAGTTGGAACATCATGCAAGAGGAAGAGCTTCATACCGTAGAGTACATGACAGGTAACAATGCATAAAAAACCTGAAAAGGAAGATACAGAATCTAGACTTCAAAGGGTTGTAAAAGCCAACCAGAGAAGTCTGTATTTGAGCTTGGAGGCAATAAAGAGAGAGCTACCAGGGCTTTCAGTGGGGGTAGGGGAAAGAGGAGGAGTGATGTGATCTGACCTTTGCTTTAGGAATGTCAGTTTGGGAATTGCCTGAAGTTAGTTGCAAAACTGGGATTTGAACCTTAATTCCTGATTCCAAGTTCAGGGCTTTTTTTCATCATCAATATTCAGGGTATACTGAGTCCAGAAGGTCAATCACACATTAAAGATTAATGGGGAAATAATTGCATTTGGAATAAGGCAAAGCTGGTTTGGAGTCCTGGATCCAATATTTAGTAGCTATGTGACCCTGAGAAAGTGACTTGACCCACTGAGCCTCTGTTTCTTCATCTGCAAAATGGGGATAATAATGCTTTTTTGCTCTACCTGCTTCATGTGATTGTTGTACATAAAATATTTTGGAAGCAATTTAAAAATACATGTTTTCATCATCATCATTATTAAAAATTCTTAAATTATTTGTGGGAGGAGAGGAATCTCTAAATTTAATAACTTTTTCTACCACTGGGAGCCAAGGAGTTCACAATGTCTACTCCCTTACTCTAAATCTCTCTTGCTATATACTTCAGGCTTCTTTTCTGCCTGCAGGTGTTCTTTAAAAGATCAAGAACATGTTATCACCTATTCTCTAAATAGAACATAAGAACAAGTTTGGCCTAAAAGGGGAAAAGTAGAATGTGAAGCTATACCATCAAGTAAAATGGGTTCCATTGTTGGTTGCTTTCCAGTATGTAGTTTTATGTCATGGTTCCACCCAGCTAAGACAAAATTGCAGAATGAAGACTATGCACATGTAGCCAGTGAAAGGAGAGTGAAAACTCCCCCTACAAATTTAGCTTTCTCTCTTTCCTACAGAAAACACAGCTGAGAACCAGGATGGAAGCCAAAAAAGATCTCTGAG
This sequence comes from Petaurus breviceps papuanus, assembly GCF_028583685.1. Classification (NCBI taxonomy): domain Eukaryota; kingdom Metazoa; phylum Chordata; class Mammalia; order Diprotodontia; family Petauridae; genus Petaurus; species Petaurus breviceps. Next base: position 2,835,241 of record NW_027185712.1, read on the forward strand.
CCTCCAAAACAGGTGCCACAAAATTTATGCACTAAAACTTGAGCAATTTACTCAAAGAAAAATGGTCTTTCAGGCCATTTTTTCAGAGACTGTTTATTCCTATTTTATTCAGATTTCTAACAAGTATGATTACCTGGTGTCTGAGCACAAAACAGATTAGAAGAGTAAAATTAGGTGGGAGGAAAGCGATTGCTATCCAAAAGTTAGTAACAGCAAGGAGAAGTGACAGTTGATTGCATAAGAGTAATGCAGGAAACATAAATACTGCACAAAGCAGACACAAAAGCAAAGAAACAAAATGATAGTAAGGCTACTTAGTGAAGGGGCCAAATGATCTATAGACCCCGTAGTTCATCATCGTATTCATAGGCAGTACAATAATTATGTTCATACTGATGATCCTAAGTCATCAAGAAAATGCTAAATTATGTTCAGAATAGTTTGCCTAAAAACTCAGACATAATTAAAATATTTGCATCCAAAATGATTAACATTTAAAAAAAAACATTTTGATGTTTAAAGGGGATAAGCCCATAGCTTTCAAAAAAAAATTCTGAGTTATCCAGAATGAGTCATGAACTGAGAGTTCCAGGTAGCTGAGGTTACACCAAATTCAGCTCACAAGAGCAGCAGATGAGAGAGACAGAACATAAAGAAAAAATCCTAGGCAAAAAATAAATGAGAGTTAGACCACATATAGGATTTCATCTCTGTGTACACATGGTGGCACAGATGTATATACAGAATTAAAATACCTTCCTTTTCTAAGGGCCTTATGATTTAAGATTTAAATATATATCATGCATTGGCAAAGTCTTAGTGTGGCATGATGTATCATCAGTTAGACTTTCTCTCATCACATCGGTCCAACTTGTTTGGCTCTCTGTCCAAGACAGCTAAATCCAAGAGTTAAGCAAAATACCTTTGCAAGCTGCAAATTGCCTTTGTCCTCTGTCAAGACTCCATTCTATAGTCAGTCCTATGTCACATGGAAGGTGATGCCCTTTTGTTTTGCATGTCCCATATTTGGAATGGGTTTTATTTTTCTTGCCTTTTTAATGGTGGGGGAGGTGAAGAGTGAAGAGAGAGGGAGAATTTGGAACTGAAAATAAAGCAAAATTGAATTAAGAAAGTGATGCCCTCATTTGTCACTATGGAACAGAGTTTGGAATTCCTCTTGTGCAATTATTTGTAGCAACAAATAAGTGAGGGAAGTTGCTGCACCAGACACTTCATCATCACTCATTTAGGATGCTAGGTACAAGAGAGACATAAGAACTTTGCCCCTGTTTCCTGAACAAAGAGCAATCAGATTTCTGACCTACCCCCTTCTATATTACATAGTTTGTATATGACATAAGTGTCCTTTTTTCTTTTGTTCATTTCTCAAATACTCAGAGGACATGTGATTTCATCCACAGTTAGAAACTCCTAGTAGGAGCACTCTATCCAGTAATGCTTATTTCCACCTGTTTTTGACCTAGCAGATAAGCCCTAGGGAATGCCTGAAGCAGATAGTAGTTAAATGATTTACTCAGTCATTCCACCATTAAGAGTCATAAATCACATTGGAGTCTAGGACTTTCAGATGCCAATCCCAGCAACTGGCCACTCTGCCAGATGGCCATATTTGCATGGCATTTTCTTTTTTGAATCAATTGATCAACCATGAAGTATTTATTAAGGACTTGCTCCATGTCAGGCATTGTGATAGGCATTGGGGATACATTTACAAAGAAGAAAACAACTTCTACTCTCAAGGATCTTCCATCTAGATAGATAAGAAGTACCTATATAAATAGGTACAGAAGAAATATAAAGAGAATGAATACAATTAAATACAATGTTGCTGACTACAAGGTAGCTTGGAAGAGTTGGCACTAGAAGTTTCAGGAAGTCAAGAAAGGTTTCCTAAAGAAGATGATAGTGAGCTGTGGCTTACAATAAGAAAGGAATTCTATGAGGTGACAATGAGGTGGTCTGTTGACTCAGTAAACATTAACATCACTTACAGTAGCTAAAATCTAGAGCAACTAAAAGTGCCATTTATTGTCAGTGTGTGCAATGAGGAAAGACAACAAAAAATGAACAAGAATAATAACTATGTAATGTCAACACATACTTGTTGGTTATTTGTTAACCTCTTCCTATAAAGGAGATTACTAGTACATTGTCTCTGGGGTTATTTTTCCAATAGTGGAGATGAGAAATCCATATTTCCTCCCCTCGCCCCATGCATTCAGTGGATAAAATACTGACAAGGAGTCAAATGACTGTGATTTTAGTCTCTGCTCTGCCATTTGCTGGCTGTCACTTTATCTTTCTGAGCTTAAGTTTGCTCATCTGTAAAATATAAAGGTAATAAGAATTGCCCTATCTACTCCATAGTTTCTGTGAGAATTAAATGAGGATTTTCAATTTGTGAAAAGACTCTTTAAATAATATAATATGTAATGGAAGAAGGGTTATCCCATTCACAATCTACCTTAATTAATGGAGTCCTGGAAGTCCCAGAAACCACAATTGAATCAATTCATCAATCAACCTGGTAAAGTAAATATTTAGAAATTTTTCAATGATCCCACTACAATTTGTAAATAAGTTCACAATCACTTTTAGAGGATTAGAGGATTTTGGCTATTGGTTAAAGCCACAACACCCACACAGGAAACATCTTATAGTTGGTTGAGAGAATCAGGCATGTCCCTGGGTCTATATCTATATGTATGTATGTGTGTGTGTATGTGTGTATATGTATATATATATATATATATATATATATATATATATATATATATATAT
>NW_027185712.1:2838052-2851324 GCF_028583685.1 Petaurus breviceps papuanus
ATATATATATATATATATATATATATATATATATATATATATATATAGTAAGGCAGACTAGGAGGTAGACCAATCTACAGTTGAAAACTTCAAGTGTAGGAACTGAGGATTACAATTCAAAAGTAGAGCCAGATCCCTAATAGAGATTTGTTGGTATTGTTTTGTAGCAGCAGGAGTGAGGGGAGACAATTTTTCTCTCTTCTCCTCTCCTCTGTTCTCCTCTCCTCTCCTCTGTTCTCCTATCCTCTCCTATCATCCCCTCCTTCCCCTCCTTCTCCTCCTCTTCTTCCTCCTTTTCTTATCTCTGTTTCTCTATCACTCTCTCTGTCTCTCTGTTTCTGTCTCACTCTGTCTCTCTGTCTCTGTCTGTCTGTCTGTCTGTCTCTCTCTCTAGCTCTTTTTTTCCCCTATCCCATTGACCATGTCATTAGAGAGACTGAACCATGAATAAAAGAGGATTCAAATAATATATCCTGCTGGGATTAGAAAGATTAGACCAGAAGGAGACAATGTGGAGAGATATGCTGAGGACAAAAAGATGCAGAGAGATAGTTAAACAAAAGGATTTGTGTGAGGATATTATAAAAGGATCAAGGAGTTTCAGTACCAGGAGTTGTGAGGAAAGGCAACTTCAGAAAATGTGACCCCTTTCCTGTGGCTGAAAGAAGTTCCATTTGTGGGCTCTAGGAAAGCACAGATTCTAAGAGTCCAGCAGAGTTTCCTAAGGGGAACTTTATAAGGACTGTGTTAAAGAGAGAAAAGGCTACCTGTAGCAGCAATTGTGAGTTTGCTATGTGTTCTCTACATATATTCCTCACTACCATTGTACTACAAGTTTGAGCCCGCTTATCTTATAGATGCTGTTTGTATGAGAATTTACACCAAACTTTTTTGGGGAAATGTTTTTGAAGCTACTGTTTCTCACTTTATCATTTTAGTAAGTGTCTTTGCTCAAACCTAATTAAACCTACTGTCTGATTGTTACTCAGAAGTACATTGGTGGGGGCTCATGAGCTGTAGTGTAGAAGTATAGACTTACAAGGTTGCCCATAGAATTATGAGAATGGTAGTTAACTGTCCTCTGTGGACTCTAATCCGAATAAGTTTGAAGGAATCACCAAGAAAGAATTTATACACGTGTATAAAAGCAATTCAATTCAAATCAACAAGTATTTGAGTGCTATGCTTAAAAGTACATTAAGACTTTTGGAGCACCCTGTATTTACCTAGAGTTGTACAGATCTAATAAAGAAAGTTTTAAAATGAAAAGGAAGAGGAGGCAGGAAACTGTTCACATAGATTTGGTAAGTCCAGTACCAGAGAGAAAAGTATAACAGCGTAGTAGAAAGAGAGCTAGGCTCAGATAAGAAGAGACATAAGTTGTAATTTTGTTTAGAACCCATTCTAACAATATGTTCACAAACAAATCACTTCTCTCAGTCTCAGTTTATTAATTTGTTCACTAGGCTTAATAATAACTAGGGTACCTAGTACCCTCATGTGTCTGATATAGAGATCAAATGAGATAATTTATATAACATGTTCTGCAAATATTAAAGCATTATATATACCTCAGTTGAAGAAGGCCATTTATTCACAGGATACAGTGTCTAAGAAAGGAGACAGTAATAAAACCTGTGCCTTCAGATGTCTAATAAACATGCATGAGGTATAAATAGATAAATGGAAATGTAAGTAAGGAGATAAAGTTGACATCATAAACATCATTGAGATTAGATAGAATGGGACTTGGGCCTGGAACTTGGCTCTGGAAGGGGATATCTTATTTTAAAGGAATGTAATATAAAGAGAAGCCCAAGTATCATTGTATATTAAGAATTTATCCTCATGTAAGGGAGCATAAAACTGGAGGTAAAGACATGATGGAGAACATTTGGGTGAGGATCAACAAAGAAAGAAAAAATATTTTTCTAAGGGCATTACTACATACCACCTGGAAAGGTGGAGGAATTAGATGAGGAGTCTGGGAAACAAATCACAAACCTGTCACAGATCCATGGCATTGTCATCCTGGGACATTTCAACTAAGCAGACATCTGCTGGTTTTCTCTCTCTCTCTCTCTCTCTCTCTCTCTCTCTCTCTCTCTCTCTCTGCCAAAAGCAGAGCAGCTGATATGTTTGTGATTTGTCTTAATGATGATTTCATCCTTCAAAAGACAAATGAAAGAATATGGAGAATTGCTATGCTGGATCTGATTTTGAACAAGGAAAAGGAAAGGCAATGCAGTACAGTGGAAAGGAAGAAAGGATCTGGAGTGAGAAGAACTAGGTTTGAATCTTGGCTCACAATATATGTGACCATAGGTAAGTCACTTTACCTTTCTGGGCCTCAGTGTCCTCATCTGTAAAATGAAGGGGCTGGAGAAGATGACTTCTGAGTTCACTTCCAGCTCTGAATTTACCATAGGAATCTCATGGGCAAATGATTATTCCATCATAAAGTCTGATAGAGAAGGAGAGAATCTGGGTGTAGTTTGAAATGCAGTTTAAACTTGGGGAGAACAGATCTAAAATGATTCAGAATAAGCTCAAATAGGATTTGATGGGCTAATGTCTTGCAGGGGAATTCTGCAGGGGAAGTCAGCATAAAAGGAATGGGAAGCATTTAAAATGAAATTTGAGAGAATGAAACCAAAAATAATTCTGAGAAAAGGGGGCACTGCCTAAAGAGAACAATGTGGATACACAGAAAACACCTCGGTCAACTCAGATTTTGAAACAGATATCTATAGAAGATGGAAGCAAGAGCAAGTAACTGAGTATGAATACAAAAGAGTAGCATGGTTTCATAAGAATTTTGTCACAAGCACTAAAGCCCAGAATAACTAAGACTGGGCATGCATGCTAAGGACAAGAAAGAAGGACATTCATGCTAAGGAAAGGGAAGGAGAGATAGATCAAGGAAGAGATGGGTAGACGGTAGGATGATAAAGGTAGGGAGGCTGAATCACTCGGTTTTCATTTGTTTACTTGTTTCCTCTCCCCACCCCAAAGAATCATTATGCATTTGGGAAGGATAGGTTAAAATAGTTACTATAGAATTAAGTCTGAAATAAATAAGGAAATTGGTAGTTTTAAGTTCAAATCACGATACCTGAATAAACTATCTCAGAATTCTAAATGAAGTGGAAGCTGTAATTGTTAAGCCACTCTCAGTAACCTTTGAAAACAACTGAAGAACATGAAGTGATCTATAGGATTGGAGAAGACTCTCTCTCTCTGTCTCTCTCTGTCTCTGTCTCTCTGTCTCTCTCTGTCTCTGTCTCTGTCTCTCTCTCTTGGGAAGAGAATAACATCTTCAAATGATCAATCAGCATGCTTGACTTCTATTTCTGACAAAATTCTAGAACACATTTAATAGGGGAATAATTTCTCATTGCTTAATAAAGGAAGCAATAGTTTTTAAAATATATTATGCTTCCATCAAGAAGAGATCAGGCCAGACTAATTTCTTTCTTTCTTTTTTTATTTTTAAAAAGCAATTGGGGTTAAGTAACTTGCTCAAGATTACAGGGCCAGTTATTTCTGGGTGTGGTGCTAAGTATCTGAGCCCAGATTTGATCCCCAGGTCATCCCGACACTGGAGCCGGTGCTCTTACTCACTGAGCCACCTGGCTGCCCCTTAAAATATGTACTTCCTACTTGTTCCTTTTTTTTTAAGCAATTGGGGTTAAGTAACTTGCTCAAGGTTACACAGCCAGTTATTTTGTGTGGGTGCCAAGTATATGAGGCCGGAACCGATCCCAGGTCTCTCGATGCCGGGGCCGGCACTCTTACTCACTGCACCACTTGGCCACCCCCAGACTAATTTCAATCCCTTTTTTTTTGACAGGGTTACTAGACTGGTAGATTGTGGGAATAAAAAAGACATAGTATCCCAATATTAAAAAAAAAGAACTTTTGACAAAATTTCTCATTCTATAAGATTTCAACTCAGTCAAAAGGCTTCACCCAAGGACCTAGAAGGCCACACACAGCTTCAAGGCTGTAGGTTCCCAACCCCTGGGCTAGATCATAGTCCCCTTAGATGAATATGAACTTGATTGAATGGGTCAAGGTCAGGTTCGAGTTAAGTATACAATGGAGTGCCTCAGGAATCTGTCATTGACCTTGTGCTGTTCAAACCTTTTTTTTTTTATCAATAATTTGGATGAAGGCATAGATAGTATTGGTTTCAATTGCATTTATGACATGATAGCAACCAAACTGTATGGAAAAATCAAGGTGCCACAAAATAACAACTGTGCAAGACGATTAGCCAAAATGAATAAGATTGTTTTGAATAAAGATTATGTTGAAAACAATGAAAGTTTTAATTAGGATCAAAAATTCAATTTTACAAATATAGAATGGAGAAACAATTGTTTAAAAAAGTCTTCTGGAACAGATCTGGTTGTTTTTACCATAATTACAATGTCAGTGGGATGAGAGGGTAGCCAAAAAGCAAATTATCCAAATTAAGAGAAACAGAATGGGGACAAGAAAGGAAAAGATCGATCCTGGTCACACCAACCTGACTAGGTTCAGTTCTGAGCACCACTTTTTGTGATTCTATAATTTTCACGTCTTAGAATTTTTTTTCATTAATGCTTGAAACAAGGATAAAAGTAATAATAATAACAGCTAACATTTATGTAGGCACTTACTTTATGCTAGCACCCATGCTAAATGTTTTACAGTTGTCCAACCCTCACAACAATCCTGCCAGGTAGGACCTATATTCCCATTTTGAAGATGGGAAAACTGAGGCAAACAGTGATAAAGTGACTTACTGTAGTAGCAAGCACCCCAAGCGTCCTCAGGGTTTGCCGCCAATACAGGTTCTTGGATCTGCTTTGATAAAGAAAAGCAACTCAAAATGGGTTAACAAGCTTACTTTAATCAGTCAGACCATATATCGTTTACATTGTTCAGGGGAAAAGGTCAGCACCCCGAACTTCAAAGCATACAGGCAGAATTATCAAGACAGAAACAGATCAAGTAGACAGATTTCCAAACTGTCCAGCCATTACATCCATACCCAATCAACATCTGGGTTTTTCAAAGCCGGGGGACTCTCAACAACGGCTTCCCAGAATTCAGATCAAATCACAGAACACTTCTCAAAGTGAGTCCCAAAACAAAGCTACACATCAGGGCTTATATAGCCTTCTCCTGGCTCAAAGAATGTAACAACCTTATTGACTCACTGGCCAATCAAGAAGTATCTACTGAAAAACAAGCCTCCCTTCCCAGGCTTCAGGTGCATTTTAGCCTAGGGGCAGGGAAGATCTTCCAAATTTGCATTCCCATTACACTTACCCAGGGTCACACAGATAGTAAATATCCAAGATCAGATTTGAACTCAGATCTTCTTGACTCCAGGCCCATCATTCTATCTGCTGAACCACCTGGCTGGTTCCTCAAAACCTGACTCCCTACAATGGCACTGATTCTCCCTCAGGTATACTTCTCACATCATTGGGCAGAGAGGAAAAATAGATACGGAATGGTTTTCTATTTGGAAAAGAACCAATAGCCAATAGTCCAGAGCTGGTCTAGAGAGACTGGACTGAGAGTCCAGCTAAATAAAAGTAAATCAGCAAATACTATCCTTCTAGGCAATGAAAAGTGCTTGGAAGATGCACTAAGCAGGGTAGCATAGACCAAGATAATCTGGGAGACAGGTACAGCATGAGGGCACTGCTGCCTAGGTGTGGTAGAAGGGTGGTTCCAAACGGTATGAGACAGGTGTTAACAAAAGAGGAGAAGGAGTTAGAGATCAAAACAACTGACTGCATCCTAGTTTTTCCATGGGTCAGCTCCACAGCAGCTATAAGCCCTCCATTGAAACTGTCAAGGAGCTAAGCTCCTCTCCCTATGTGCTTTGCAGGGTATACCCAAGAAAAACAGCCCCTGGTTGTACACAGGTGACACCTGAGGAGCTGAGGGTGGGGTGATTAATACTAATATGTCTGTAGCACCCCTCCATCACACCATGATCTTTCCATTTTTCTCAGCTGCTGAGAAAATGCTTTTCATAGCTATGATGACACAGCCAGAAATATCACCTTTTGAAGACATCATAACTGTGAGATATGATGCTCTTTTGGCCGTTAGAGGGTTATTTGCCATAACCATTAAATACAGCCCTGTCACTCCCACTCACCTGAGCCATATTTCCTTCCTCAATAGATTATCCATAAATACAGGCCCAGGTACAAACAGAAATAATCAAAATTCATAGCTAAAGGACACGTGCCCAGCCAGATCCTGCCAGAGGGTAAGTTGTACCCTGGGGGAAGACTAAAATGCCCTTCACAGAGTAAACCAAGCCAAAGTCTCACTTGACAGAATTCCTATGTGTTTGGGCAACTCCTGCTTCTTTCCAAGTCATGAAAACAGATAAAAAGTACAGATCACTCTATCCTCCTCGACCTCAACCCACCTACATCTTGACAATAGAAGTATAAACCAAAGGACACCTGAGAGATGATTTATTGTCTTTCTAAATTTTATCACCAGCTTTTGCACCTTTAGCCCTGGATAGATACAATTTATGAAATCTATGCATATAAAACTCTCCTTTTATTTCACAAACATGGTAGCTTCTAAACATGAATTAATTCTTAACGCAAGGTCCTGGAATATCACTGCCCAGTCAGCAAATCACAATACTGCTTGGTTCTTCCTAGCATATAGAGTAAGAAAATACTTGTACACAATAATAGTAACTGAAAAGACCAAGAGGTGTTACTGATAGTACTTTGTTGGCAATGCCTACTCATTGATTTTCTTTGAATGCAGAGATAAGGCTTCTGGTCTGCCATTAATATTTCATAGAATGTTAGGATTTGTAAATGCCCTAGTCTAATCTCCTCTTTTTATAAAATGCAAAACTGAAGCTCAAGATAAATTAGGTGACTTGTCCAAGGTCTCACATCTTGTTAGGATTAGAGTATAGACTAGAGCTCAGGTTTTCTGTCTCCTAGGTCAGTGATCTTTCCAGCACATAGTGGGTTTATTTTATATTATTGCTCCCAATTGAACCATTCACACTCATTCCCCTGGTTCTGCTCTAGACCAAGTCCCTCCAAGAAGACCAAATGAACACGTAATCAGTATTCTGGGATCCAAATGAAATAATGGATGTAAAGCACTTTGAAAACCTCAAAGTGATATAAAAATGCCAGTTATCATCATTGTTATTGTTGTAGTATTATCATTTTTATTATCTCACAATCAATTGAGTGATGGCTTCATTCCTTTACCTATTGCACAACTGCTGAGTTCAAGCAATGTTTATAGAACAGTAAAAGGGTATGTTAGTAAAAATTTAATGATAGGGTTCAGTGGGGGGGCGGGAGAAGTGTGGACACACACTTTTAAGTTTGATCTACATTAACGTTTTCCTCATCACTTTCTTTTTTTTTTTTTTTAAGCAATCGGGGTTAAGCAACTTGCTCAAGGTTACACGGCCAGTTATTTCTGGGTGTGGTGCTGAGTGTCTGAGCCCGGATTTGATCCAGGTCATCCCGACACTGGAGCCGGTGCTCTTACTCGCTGAGCCACCTGGCTGCCCCTAAGCAATTGGGGTTAAGTAACTTGCTCAAGGTTACATGGCCAGGTGTTTCTGGGTGGGTGCTAAGTGTCTGAGCCCGGGATTCAATCTCCAGGTCAGTCTGACACTGGAGCCAGTGCTCTTACTCGCTGTGCTACCTGGCCGCCCCTCCCCATCACTTTCTTAAATCTAAATTCTCAACAAAACACCTAACAAAACACTCTCAACCCCTAACATGTGTCAATTTGCAAAGCCAGTTAGAGCTGGTTCCAGCACACCTCTAAGTAACTGAAGTTACAGGTGCTTTCTGTGGTCTGGGGACAGAGAAAAGTGAATTGTTTTCCCTCCCCCTCACTTCCTCAGTTTCAAACCCACAGCTTTGACTTTATTAGAATCCTAGAAACAGCTTTAGACTTTGTATTTACATTTGCTCAGTCACATATCATGCTGGGGGAAAGGAGAAGACTTTCTTTTGGCTGGTTTTAGGCAACTTCCCTTGCAAATCATATTCTAGGGGGCTTTCTGATAGGACTTTTAAAGGAGAAGGGTCAGGAAAGGTTTGATTTTGATCTGTCAATTACTTGTTTGTTTATTATTTGTTATTAATTGAAAGCAGGCAATCCCTAAGAGGGACAGGATGATTGAAAGCTTGTAATACAATATGCCCTCTCCCATACACAGTTGCCCTAGCCTTTCCCTTTAGATTTGATCTCAGGCACCTTTTTGTCTTCCCAGAGAAGTATTTATGATAGCAGTCACAGCCAGGTAGTCACATACAGTGTGGAAATGGAGTTTGCCAGGGACCTACTCCTGGCTTTTGCATGGGGCATATTGAGGTAGTTCTGAGATTTATCTCCTTACTTATGCCAAACCTTCCCTTACAAGAATTAGTCCACTAACTTTTAGATGTTGAGGGAAACAGAGTTTCAGCAGTGTGGTATGGTAGGTGGACTTTGTCTTTGTGATCCCTCAATATCGGCTTGCAGTTATGCAATGATACAAGGTTTGCAAAGCAGAACACATTTTCTCATTTTATCCTTGCAACAACCCTGGAAGGTAAGTACTATTAACTGCTTGTTACAGTTTAGGAAACTGAAGTTCAGCAAGATTAAGTAACTTCTCCATGGCCACACAGTTAGTATGAGAGGTGGGATTTGTGTCCTGGTTCCTGCTGACTCCAAGTTTAATTTTATGCTATATCGTGGGCCCTCTCTCTGTTGAACAGACACTTTCTGCTCTCAGATCTGAGTTTAACCCTGTTCACTAATTTTGTTTATTCCAATTCTCTGATTTCTGCTTTAGATTCTTCCTACACAACTCCCCACCCCACCCAATCCCACCCTCCTGCCCCAGCCTTACCTGTAGAAACAGGGAAGGTCTTGTGTGTGCCATGTATCGGTGTATACCATCTGAACTCCTCTCACTGCCTGGAAGTTTAATATTTGATTTACTACTTTTGCTCAGCAGACTCAGTCTGATTCCTCCTGACCACTCTGGTCTATTGGTTGTTGGCTTATTTCCACAAATGAAACTACTCCTTGTCCATTCCTCCTTTCTACCAAACAATATCACAAGTGTGACTTCATCATAGGATCAGGAATCAGTCACAGTATTTTTCAATAATGCTTCTAGTGCTGATGAAGACAATTCTAAAAGACCCTTAGAAATGATAGAATTATAGAATATGGGAATTGAAAGTGATGTTAGGATTATCTAATCTAATCTTCTCCTGTTGCCTGTTAAGAACAATCCATCTCCTTGGAAGTTACAGAAGGCATCTACAAATTAACCAACTGATCAGTAGTAACTTGCCCAGCATCTTACAACTAGTAACTAGTCACTAAGTGCAATTTAAACCAAGATCTTTCTGACTTTAAGACCAGTATTTTTTTTTTTACTACATCATCCTGTCATATTACAGATGAAGAACTTAGGGTGCACAGAGGTGAAGTGAACCCCTTATGGAGATGAAGGAAACCTTTGGTCATATAGACAATGGACTAGGGATGGGGAATGGAACCAGTGTAGTATAATGATAAATTTATTGGACTTGGGGTGAGAAAACCCGAGTGATTTTCTTGATCCATCACTATATCCCAGGCCCCTATTCACATTGCTGAAGTCTACCCTTTTTTCTACACAGTCTACTCAGATCCTCTCTGATATGCTCGATTATCTAATCCTTTCTCTATTTCAGTTATCAAAAAACTCAAGTGACACATCCATTCACTTTTAACCAAGACTCAAGTCTCCCAGGCAGAAGAATTAAGCCAGGATTCTATTGCAGGCTTCCAATCTCCTTTTGGTTATAATTGACACCTCTAAACCTAAAGATACCCACATCTAATAAAATTACATGAAATAGGTCAGGAAGCAAATAGTATCTGGTCTAGAATTGGAGCTTACTTCAGGTCTTATTTGCCTACTAGTGCTACTCTTGCTGGCCTGACTTCCTGTGACTTCCTGGAACCTGGAACTCTATCTATTGAAATGCATGGGGCAATTAACTAATGCAAATCCCAAATCTCTGATTGAAGCAGCTTTATAGCTAGACAGCAAACATTTGTTAAGTGCCACTGAGCTAAATGCTGGGGATGCAATGAAAGGCAAAAAAAAAAAAAAAATCCAGACTCAAAAAACTCACTATACAATGGGAAAGACAGCATGCAAACAACTATGCATAAACAAGATGTATGTAGGATACATTGGGGATAGTCTCAGTGGGAAGGCAGCAAGATTAAGGAAGGCTAGGAAAAACTTCTTGCAGAAGGTGGAATTTTAACTGAAATTTGAGGGAAGTCAAGGCAGCCAAGAGGAAGAAATGAGGACAGAGAGAGTTCTAGGCATGAGAGATAGCCAGTGAAAATGCTTGGAGCTGGGAGATGTCCTGTGGGAGGAATAACCAGGAGGCTAGAGTTATTGGGTTGCAGAATAAAGGAGTAAGGTAGAAGATGACTGGAAAATTAGGAAGGGTTGAAGTTATGAAAAACTCTAGAAGTCCAACAGAAGATCTTTTTTATGTTTGATTCTGGAGGTAATAGGGAACCATTGGAGTTTATTGAATGGTGATATCATAAGACCTGTGCTTAAGGAAAATCCCAGAAATGATCAGGGACTATAACAGTTTTGGGAGCAGGTTAATGAACTACTCTTCCTAAGTAGGGGTCATGAGATCATGGGAGGATTGACTTAGACTTTTAACAGACCTCAGAGGTCAACTAATCTAACTTCTTATTTTAAAGATGAGGAAGCTCTGGGAGGCTCTGGTGGGGAGGGGGAGTGACTTGCTTATGTTTTCACAGATATTTAATGATAGAGACAACCAGCTCCTATTTTTCATATCCAGCTTTCTTTCTAATATTCCATACTGCTTCTGTATGCTTAATAACCAACGACTGTCCAAGAAGTCAACTTATCACAGCTACAAGGCTAAGATGGTATGGTATATTGTGTCCTGTTATGGAGAGATTGAAGCCTTTGAAAATTTCTGAGTATCTCTAGGTAACTAGAAGGGATGCTAAGGCTCTGGCTTTTTTTAGCTGGTCATGGTTGAAGGGGCATTGGCTACTATGAGATGAAAACTGGACCTTGGCTAGGCTAATTAAAGTCCTGACTGAGAATGTGACTCTGAGATTCTCTCATTTCTACTGTCAGGGAAAAACTCTGTGGAAGAATACAATACTGACTCATTTACATGCTTAGTCTTTCCTTGCTGGTAGAGTCTTTTGTAGCTAGACTCCTGACAGATCTATTCTTCAGCTCTACAATGGACTTTAAGTAAAATCAACAGTAGTGTGTCCTATATGTGAAGTTCCCACAGTACTTAGCCTCTGTCTGGGTCATTATCTTGGGACAGGGGCTGGCACAAAAGTAAGCCCTTCCCAAAAGCTCTTGGATGGAATTTTATGATTTGCTTCTGTGTCAGGCCCAGCTTTCTGGCCCTGTAAAAACTCTTGGTATGTGCTTGGCCCTGTGGCCTGGGCTCACTTGGCACCACACCCTACCATAAGTTAAGCCAATTCATTCCTCCATCAGCACCTTTCATTGACTTGCTGGTCTTGGATCTCTGCCCTGCCCTCCACCCTGTATCACAGCCCTGGATGCTTACGAAACTTTGAGGTCCACCCACAACCCCATCTCACCCATGATTCACCATAATAATAAGGCTCTTCATTGAAAAGCAAGCTCCTTTTTCAAAGGAGCAGGGACTCCCTGGATGTATCCTTTGATGAGCATTTCCCCTGCTCACTAGGAAAGACAAGGGTTATTATGAACTTTGTGATCCTGATGAGTCTGTAGAGGATATTAAGTATCACTTAAAAGAGCTTCCAAGTTCCTACCACTACCCTGACAAGCAGTAGCACAGGCAGGGGTTCATTTCAATTCCATCACATTCAGTTCTTCCCGTTCTGTCCAGTTCCATTTAGTTCCAATGCATTCTGCTCCAGGTCATTCTGGTCTTCTTTTCTACGATTAATTATTGACTGTTTCCCATATGCCCAATGATGTGTTCACTTAGAAAAAGATGAGAGTTCACTTTTTCTGACCCCAGTTCCCTACAGTTTATCCCCAAGACTTTAACCACAAGATTGAATTTCTAAGAATCTTCCAGCATAACATTAGGCTTAGTCTGGTGTGACAACCCAAAAGGCTAATGTGACATATAACTGTTGAAACGAATAGTGTTCAGAATAAGGATGAATAGTGCTGTTATACTCCATGTTGATTGGACCACATCTGGAGAACTGTGTTCAGTTCTGTTTCATTTTAGGAAGGACATTGATAAGGTGGAAAATGACCTTCAATAAACTTCAAGATATTTCCATTTAAGGGCCTGTAGAAAGAACGGGCAGTTTTAGCCTGGAGAAAATAAGTTTTGGGGGGAGGGAGAAATTGTTTCTGTCTTCAAGTCTTTGAAGGTTTGTAGGTATGAGATGGATTAGATGTCTGTTGCTTGGCCCCTGAGGGTAGAATTAGGAGCAATAGGGGGAAATTTCGGAGAGACAGATTTAGGTTCAGATCTAGGTAAAAACATGCTAACAATTAACCAGAAGTGGAATAGGCTGCCCTCAGGATAGAATCTGGCATTGTCTGGATGATCACTTATGGTACAAATTGTAAAGAGAATTCTTTGTTTTGGTAAGGATTGAACTAGTTGGCCATTGAGATTGCATCTAACTCTGAGGTTCTGGGGTTTCTGAAGTCCCTTTCCAAGAACCCCTACTTAATTTTCTTTTCCTAGAGTACAAAAGAGAACAATGAGGTGATTGTGTTTACTTTTTCTTCCCTGAGTCAATGTATTAAAATAGGAGTGATAGCAACAATAGGTTTTATTTGTTTGTTTTTTATCCAGGCTGGCTAGTTAGAAATGCCAACGTGGCAATAACCAGGGAAGAACCAAAAAAAAAAAGAGGCATTCACCAAATGCAACAAGACATAATATTTTACTTTCCAATCCCATCCTCTCCCACACCCAAGCAGAAATGAATTAGCATTTTCTTTGGATTCAGTAGGTTCTGATATAGTCTAACTATTATTCTGACCTTTTGGGTATTGCATTAGAAAAAAAAATCATGCTGGGAGGGGAAGACCCTCAGGGTTACTGTTCCAAAGAGAAAGTTACCATTGACATTTACTCTAAGCCAAGAGGGCCCAAAATACAGTGGAGCTTGGACAGGGACCTATTGTGGTCCAATCTATGAGCTTCAGAG
>NW_027185712.1:2851724-2852071 GCF_028583685.1 Petaurus breviceps papuanus
GAAATCTGTCTACTTGATGTTTCTGTCTTGATAATTATGCCTGTATACTTTGAGGTTCAGGGTGCTGACCTTTTCTCCTGAACAAGGTAAACGATATATGTCTGACTGATTAAAGTAAGCTTGTTAACCCATTTTGAGTTGCTTTCCTTTAACAAAGCAGATCCAAGAACCTGTGTGAGCAGCCACCCTAGGGACTCTGGGGTGCTTGCTGCAACAGAGGGGAAGACCCTCAGGGTTACTGTTCCAAAGAGAAAGTTACCATTGACATTTACTCTAAGCCAAGAGGGCCCAAAATACAGTGGAGCTTGGACAGGGACCTATTGTGGTCCAATCTATGAGCTTCAGAG
>NW_027185712.1:2852171-2907601 GCF_028583685.1 Petaurus breviceps papuanus
AAAGAAAGAAAAAGAAAGAAAGAAAAAGAAAGAAAGAAAGAAAGAAAAAGAAAGAAAGAAAGAAAAAAGAAAGGAAGAAAGAAAGAAAGAAAGAAAAAAGAAGGAAGAAAGGAAAGAAGGCAGGAAGCAAGGAAGGAAGGAAGGAGGGAAAGAAAGAAAGAAACAAAGGAAGAAAGAAAGAAAACAAAGGAAAGAAAAGAAAGGAATCTAGCCAGTAAACCCTAAGTGGGCAGTTTTTGACTATCAAATTTTACCTTCCTTTGGAGAGGAGAGGGAGAGGATGAGATGAGTTACCCAACTACCTGGGTCCCCTTTCAGGCAGTTGAGTCTACTCACAGGTTGTGTTTGTCCTTTGTTTTCGAAGAGGACCATGGCATCAGGGAAATGATGACATGACTTACAGTTGACTTTCATTTGAATGAGGGAGTGCTGTGCATGGTCACCAACCTCACTTTCTCCATCAGAGCCTTCTGGATCAGTGACCAGATATTCAACAGGATGACTGGAGATGACCCAGGATGCAATGGGAGACCCTGGCCATTTTAGGCTAAGACTCAGAGACAAACACAAAAAAAAAACTTTCATTAGACTGATGTCAATTACAATGGATTGAAATGTCTCATGTATATATATGTAGTAGGTCTGAATCTAGGTAGGATAGGCTAGTATTTAAAAGGAAACTTACTTTTCTTTTTTTTAATAAATTAAAAAAAATTTTTTTTTGCTTTTTGGAGGGGGGAGGGCAGGGTAATTGGGTTTAAGTGACTAACCCAAGGTCACATGGCTAGTAAGTGTTAAGTGTCTGAGGTCAGATTTGAACTCAGGTCCTCCTGATTCCAGGGCTGGTGCTCTATTCACTATGCCACCTAGCTGTCCCCAAACTTACTTTTCAAAGAAGGAAAATATTTAAAATTATGAAAGGGATGTCCTATCATATGAAGCAGCATTGAAAAGACTGTTGAACATAGAATCAGAAGACCTAGCTTCAAGTTCAAGTAAATCTCTTAAGCTTCTCTTGCCTTTGGTTTTCTATTGCATATTAGAAGATATTATTTGTACCACCTACCCTATGGCTTTTGGGGAAGGAAAGTGCTTTGTCAATTATAAAATAGCCCTTAATGATTAATGCTTAGAATAAATGCTAATTTTGTCACCAACAAAAAACAACCCGACTAATCCTTATTCACAAAGTCATCTGTACTACTATTCCCAGTCTTTTCCTTATTACTAGAGGCTACTAGGTGGTTCAGTGAATAGAGCACTGAGCCTGGAATCAGGAAAACCTGAATTCAGATATGACCTCAGACACATCCTAGCTGTGTGACCTGGGGCAAGTTAATTAACGTCTGTTTCCCTTAATCTATTGGAGAAGGAAATGGTAAACCACTCCAGGATCTTTGTACAGAAAATCTCATGGACACTAGAGTCCAAAGGATCACGAAGAGTTGGATACAACTAAATAACAAAGAACCTTATTACTATTGCCTGAATCTGTTCTGTTTGATTTCCCCACAGAATGCCACCATGGAACTTGTCTACTGCATTTGATATGTGACATTTACTCATGCTTATAACCTTTGTGCTTGTTCCTTCTATGCACTGGATGCTCTGTTCCTTCCTAGAGTGCTAGTTATGAGGTCTCTTAAGGCACTATCTTGTTTGTTTTGCAAATGCAATATTTGCTATCACATATAATGTACTTTTACAGTTTTGCTCAGTGAGTGTGGAATAATTGCTTAAGAAGGGACATGGAATGAGAGAAGGGGGGAAGGAGTTTGGAGCAGTTATCTACTTCCTTGACTCTGGAAAGTAATCAAAACTTTTCAGGGAAAATAGAATAACAACTTGTTTGTTTTGCTTCTTATTTCTCTGCCGCAAAAACTGATCCTTAGACTAAAGGTGACAGAAAAAAAAAAGTTAATAGGGACTTGAAACCCCAAATTCCTGACTTTCCTAGGTGTTAATGTTCTACACTTCCAAAATTACATTGTATGTATCATGTATGTATGTATGTATGTTCATTTGTTCATTCATTCATTCCCTCATTCACTTATTTATTTATCTTTGTTCATGTTGTCTCTTTCTAGTAGAGAGCAAGCTTCTTGAAGATAGGGATTGCTCGTCATTACCTTCAGTGCTTAACCCAGTGCCTGGCAAAATATAGGTGCTTAATACATACTTGTTCAATTGAATTCAAGATAAGTAAGGAGTCAGTAGGAGAACACCTATTTGCCCGTGATCAGTGCAAATCATCTGGACCAGATGTCATATGTCAGGATATGAAAAGACTTGGCAGATTTGATTACAGAGATACTACCAATGCCCTATGAAGTATTATAGAGTGGAGGAAATGCCACAAGATTGGGGAAGAGTAAATTTATCCTGATTTTGAATAAAGGGAGAAAGTATAATTTTTTAGACCAATAAGTTTGACTTTGATTCTTGGCAAAATTCTAGAATATACTTTAAAGGATTAGTTCCTGAACATCTAAAAAATGAAGTAGTAATAATACAGAGCATTACAAGACTTCATCAAGAATAAGTCATGTCACATAAAACTCATTTCCATTTTTAAAAAGTTTATCAGACTGTCAGATTAACAGAAAGTTGAATATTAGCTATAGTTTACCATAATTTCACTAAATCATTTGATGAAGTCCCTTTCATCATCCATTTGGACAGGATGAAGGCTAGTGGATACAATGGTTACATGGTTTTGGAATAGATTACAGTTCCATGATACAAAAATATATTCATAGGCTACAACATTGAAGTAAGACAAAAAGGTGAATTTCATTATGGATAAATGTCAAGTCTTAAACTTGGGTTCAAGAAATAAACTTCACAAGTACAAGTTAAGAGAGATGTGGTTGGAAGGCAAATCTTATGATAAAGATCTGAAGGTTTCGTGGACATTTGGCAAGTTCAATATGAATCAACATAGCAATGTAACATTTTTTAAAAAGCTAATACAATTAGTTTGTATTTAAAGCAGGCATAGCTATCAACAAGAAGGAAAGATACTTTAATCTTCTTCATCTTAATCATACTTTAATTTTCTTTGGCCAGAGTATATCTGGATTATTGTGTCCAGTAAACAAGGCACCACCTTTATGGAATGGCCTTAATAACTTGGAGAGCGTCCAGAAGAGAATAACCAAAGTGATCAGATGTCTTGAGACTATGTCATACAAGAATTAATTGAAAAAATTTAGGACATTTAACCTGATGACTAGAAGACTTCTCCTAAGGTGCTGACTTGTAATGTTTGAAGGATTTTCTATTGGAAACAGGATTATGATTGTTCTGCTTGGCTTCAGAGGATAGGACTAGGAACAATGGGTGGAAATTACAGAGAGGCAGAGTTAGGTTCAATGCAAGGAAAGGCTTCCTAACAATTAGACCTATCCAAAAGTACAATAGACTGCCTGAGAAAATAGTCTGAACTCTTGCAAATGAATTCTTTGAGTAAAGACTGGCTATTTGTCTAATATGTTGAAAAGGGAATTCTTGTAAAGTATGGGTTATACAACATGGCTTTTGAGGTCCATTCCTGATATCGTGTAATTGCCTACATCCGGGGGAGTCTGGAAACACACCAACAGTTTAACAACTGGCTTTTTAGGCACAACACATTTTTAAGTTTAATCTGTATTATTAACATTTTCTCCATGACTTCCTTAAGTCCAGACAATCAGAAAAACAACAAATCAAGCTCTGATTTGTAGCTTACTGTAGGAACTGGCTCCAGTAGAATCCTGTCTACCTCCTTTCATTAAAATTTTCCTAATCTATTCATTCATGCTCAGCACACATGTACTGAATACCTACTCTGTGCAACATGCTGAATTAAGCACTTTGGATCAAAAAAGGACAATAAAATATAATCACTGCCCAGAGGAAAGAACACAAGATTGGGAGTCAGCAGACAGCTGCTTGAATGCCTTCGTGCCATTGTCCCTGGTGACAAGTCGCCATTTGGGGCTTCAGTTGTTGTTGTTGTTGTTGTTGTTTTTAGAGCAACTGGGTTTAACTTGCTCAAGGTTACACGGCCAGTTACTTCTGTGTGTGGTGCTAAGTATCTGAGCCCGGATTTGATTCCCAGGTCATTCTGACACTGGGGCTGGTGCTCTAATTCTCTGAACCACCTGGCTTCCCCTAAACAATTGGGGTTAAGTAACTTGCTCAAGGTTACATGGCCAGGTGTTTTTGGGTGGGTGCTAAGTGTCTGAGCCCCGGATTCGATCCCCAGGTCATCCTGACACTGGGTCTGGTGCTCTTACTTGCTGTGCTACCTGGCCATCCCGGGGACTTCAGTTTTCTATTGTAAAAGGAGAGGGTTGGACTAAATGATTTATTTAACCTCTTCTGGTTCTAAAAGTCTATGATCCTATTGGCAGTTTAAAGTTTAATAAGGAAATAAAACATGGAGGTAACACAATGTATTGGAAGGAGCCCTGGATTAGGAATCAAGGTTTTATTCCCAGGGTCATGATGAACCAGCTGTTCAAGAAGTGACTTTGGATAAATTACATTACCTATCACAGCTTCAGTTTCATCATCCACAAAGTGAGGTGTGTTTTTTTTTAACCAGATAATCTTGTGGTACTTAGAGCTAAATGGGGCCTATGAATAGTTCTTATTAGAGAGAAATATAGATAGATCATATACACTTAAGAACACTTAGACCTCTAATATGTTCTGAAATAACCATAAAACAAGACAATGAGTCAAAAGTCATATTAAAGTGGTACAATGGTATATAAGAGTTCAAAAGAAAGAGACATTATTTCCAATTGGAATAATCAAGACATTTTCCACGAGAAAGAAAATTCTTGTTTAAGCTCAGTTTTGAGGGATGTGTAGAATTTGATTGTACATAATTTAAAAATTGAGGGCAGTCTGAATTTTACAAATTGTATTTTTTTCTATAGAAAACTCCCTTTTTCTTTGGATTAGTGTGGTGTGATGTTAGAATCAATCTAGAGTAAGAATTTCTGAATAGAAATCTCCCTCTAACTCAGGAAGCTTTTTTCCTACAGAATGGAGAATGATCTATTTCCGTTGAGCTAAAATGCACTCCTCTCATCACTGTTCCATAGCTCAATGCTGTGAGATCTCTTAGCTACTTCTTTAAAGTGGTAGAAGCAGAGCCAAGGCTTGGTAGAAATAATAGAGGAACTGTGAAATGAGGAAACTTGTCTGAAGGCTAGAAGCTACTTGTTGAATATACTTGGAGGTTATGGAAAATGATACTCAACCTATGTGCAGTTTGCAACTATATGCCCACTACCCTCAAGTTCTATGCTCCTTCACCTCCCTCTAATGTTTATAATAAGGCTATTGGGGAAAGAGTGAGAAAGGCCAGACTTAACAGTCACTTTATTCCTTTGGTAATGAGCCAATCAAGGAGGGCAGGGTCAGTCCAAGGCTCCTGTGAAGTTGGTGGTTGCCTTCTTATCTTAAAAGATATTGAAAGCTTGTCTACCCCTCATTGTCTCTCCCACCTATTCACTGTGGTATACTACACTTGGAATTCTTTTAATTCAACTGTTTGGATTAAAATACCATGTCTTGAAATCTCCTCTTAAAATATAAGATGTTATTGGGGAGAGTTGTGTGTGAACATATTACCCTCCATGAACACATTACAAAAAAGCATAATATCTGAGAGATTGAGATTCAGGAATGAGATGTAGGTCAGAGAAAATTTAATTGGGATGGAAAAGATCAGAAGCATAGGATGCTGCCTGAGGTAAGTTGCCCCTGGAGTACCCTAGAGAGACAGAATACCAGAATCTCAAAGCTAAAAGGGAACCCAGAGGCCATATAGTTCAACCTAGACTTAAATAAGAATTCCCTTTATCCCAAACCTGACAAGTGGTCATCAAACCTTTGCTTGAAGACCTCCAGTGAGGGGGAATCCACTCATTTCTGAGACAGCCCATTGCACTTTCAGACAACTCTAATTATCAGGAAATTTTCCCTCCATACACTTTAAATTTGCTTCTTTTCAACTTTTACTCTGCTCTTAGTTTTGCCCTCTGGGGTCAATCAAAAGGAATTGAATCTCTCCTGCATATAAAAGGCCTTCAAAACTGAATGAATCCATGAACAAATATTTATTTGGTGCCTTCTATGTGCCAGGCACTGTTCAAGGTGTTGAGAATACAAAAAACAAAAAATAAAATAGTCACTGACTTCAAAGAGTTTCATGTTCTAGGAGGAGAGACGATATGCATATTACTAAGCGTTTACAAAATACAAATAAGATAATTTTGTGGGGTGGAAGAAAATATTCCATTAGAATTTAGGGAGGGATTCAGAAAAAGACTTCTTGTAGAAAGTAGAGTTTGAGTAGAATTTTGAAGGAAACACATTCTAAAAGGCAAAGGAGAGGAGGGACTGAATTCCAGGCAGGAAGAGCATTTAGACCAAAGTATGGAGACAGAAGCTGTAGAGTGCTGTATGAAGAACAACAAAAAGGCTACCTAGGCTAGATTGTAATATGTAGGAAAGTGTGGAAAGGTACTTGAAGACAGCTCTCATCCTGCCCCCTTCAACCTTTCCCCCCTCATATCAGTTTTCTGACTGGGAGACAGAGAGAGAAAAGATCATTTCATAGTGCTGGGTCTACTGCCTATTGTACAACCTTCTGGGAAATAGGAGAAACAACATTTTTTTTTTCAGTTCATCAATGAGCATTTATTAAGTACTTGCTTAATACAGTGCCAGGGATACAAAAACAGGCAGGGGTGGGGGTGGGGTGCAAAATATGGTTCCTACCTTCAGGAAACTTACATTCTAATGGGGAAAACACCATGTAATTAAGATATATAAAGATACATAAAGCATAGTTGGAAGGTAATCTTTTGCTTTTACATTTAATTTTTATTTTATTGAGACATTTTTTTTTCAAGCATCTGAATCCTCCCTTTCAGGGAAAAGGGGAAAGACTATGCCATTAAGTCTCCAGACAGTCTCCTGCCTTGGGGGAAGGGGAGAAACACCATTTCTTCAGCTCTATCATTTGTCCCCTGAACTATACTTCCTAAGGCTCCAATAGAACTCGACCTTGAGCCTCGTACGTACAATGAAAACTGACGTGAACTCATTCCTCAGTGATTAACAAACTCTCCACTGCTTATACCCTACTCATTTTTGTAATTCTAAACCCCCAACTATAATCATGCAAACCCTATTCTTTGTTTCTCTCTGCTTGATCCTTTATTCTAATTCCCCTCTATCCAACTCTTTCCAATCCCCTCCACTTTCCACTCTGAACTTACCCAGCCTTTCCACTGTGCTCTCTGGAATGCCTGCTCTATTGGTAACATACTTGCTTCCATCTTAAATCTTTTCCTTTTCCTCTTCTTCCACCTTTTGACTCTCAATGAGACCTGACTCTCTTCTGATGACAGTACTGCTGGCTTACCTTTCCAGTCCTGTCTATTTTCACTTGTTCTCCTAACTCAAGGGTTGAAGTGGGAGAGTTAGAATACTCCTTTTTCTCTGTTTCTATTTCCACGATTACCTGTGACTACCCTCACTCAATAACCCCTTCTCCTTTGAGGTTCACTCAATTCACCCAATAAAAATTCTGGTTGCTATTTTATACCAATCTCCATCACCTTCCCTTCTTTTCACAAAGAGCTCATGGTTTACAAACTTTCCTCTTCAATTTTTGTAGTCATATATTCAAATCACATTCCTCTCCTCTCCTCTCCTCCTCTATTGATACTCCATCATATACCTTAACTTCACAACTCCTTGACTTATATAATCTACTGCTTTACCTCATCTCAGACAAACGCATAGACGTCATACCCCTGGGTCTTTCCATCATTGACAAGTACACTACTTTCTTGATCATAAATTTCAAAATTACCTTATCAGATCAAAATGCATTATTATTCCACCTTTCACTTTGCCTTGCCATCCCAAATCCTGTTCTTGTCTATACATGACCTCTAATACCTTGATCCCCCCAGTTCTTTCTCAAGCTGCACTAGCTATATTATTTTCTTCTTCCTTTCCCATCATGACAACTTGGTGAACTAGTTCAACTGTACATTATCCTCTTGGGTCTCTTGCCCTCTTTTCATATAGCCAATCATGAATCACTCCCTGACAAGGCTCAGTTTTGCATCAGTCTCACCAGCTTCCACATGTGCTGATGAATGAACCTGGAGAAACTTGTGTTGACTGGGTCTATTGCAAGTTAATGCTACATAACCCCAAATGGGCTTTCACTGCTGTAAGGCAATCCTTTTATACCTCCATAATTAACTCACTATGTAATTCACCACAGCAGCTTTTTTTTTTTTTAGCAATTGGGGTTATTTCTGGGTGTGGTGCTGAGTATCTGAGCCCAGATTTGATCCCCAGGTCATCCCGACACTGGAGCCAGTGCTCTTACTCGCTGTGCTACCTGGCCACCCCAACTACAGCAGCTTTTTAAAACTTTTCATCCCTCATCAAACCTCCCATGGCTATTCTTCCCTCTCACCTTGTCAGCTGAGAATCTTGTCTCATTTTACTGAAAAAAAAAAGTCATTTGCTGAGAACTCTTTCTTCCTCCTTTTTACCTTTTCTCACATTACCTAGATGCCTTCTGCTACTATCTCCTTTATCTGTTTCATGTAATGAAATGGCCCTTCTCCTTGCCAAGGGTAACCCCTCTAATTGCACAGTGATCCCATTCCATCCCCTTATTATCCAGAAGATTTGTCCCATCTTTCATCCCTGCTCTATGACTTATCTTCAGTCTCTCCCTATCTACTGGCAGCTTCCCTAGTGCCTACCACATGCCCATGTCTCTCCTATCCTCAAAAAACCCAACCCAAACCAAAAAACCCACTCACTTTATCCATTCCTGCCAGTTAATCCTCCACATCTTTCCCCACTTTTGTGACTAAAGTTCTTGAGAAGACTAGCTATAATAGAAGCCTCTCGTTCCTTTCTTCTCACTCTCTTAACTTGACAGTTTGGCTCCCAACCTCATCATTCAGGTGAAATTGCTCTCTCCAAAGTTACTAGGGATCTCTTACTTGCCAAAGATAGTTTTTTTTTTTCTCAATCCTCATCCTTCTTGACCTCTCTGCAGCCTTTGACATTGTCAATCACCTTCTTCCTTTGATACTCTATTCCCTGTATGTTTTCAGGGTTACTCTCTCCTGGTTCTCATCCTACTTCTTATTTTACATAACCACTCCTTAGTCTCCTTTGCTAGGTCTTCATTTGGGTAATACCTGTTAATGGTCAATGACAAAACAGTTTCCAGACCCCAAATCTTCTGGCTTCCAGATTTCTACTTTCTCCATTAAACCATCATGATAATAACATTATAGCTGAGAAAAATGCCTCTTGTGTGTCTGACAGCTTCTGTATATGTAATCTTATAGGCGGAACCCCTCTACCACCACACTTCCACCAGGTTAGAAGAAACCCATTTTGCTTCTGTGGTGATAATATACCAGTTCTGATCTTGTAATACCTGTTGTCCCTGGTTGTCCCACAGAGATCTGTTCTGGGTCCTCTTTTATTCTTCCTATATGATACTTCATTTGGTAATCTCATCAACTATCATGGATTTAATTATCTTGTCTATGTTGACTCTCAAATGGAATTCATTATCTATCGTTTCCTCTAAACCTTTCTTTACTTCCCTATTATTGTTGAAGGTAATACTATCTCCTATCCCAGATCCATAACCTAGGTATTATCCTGGACTCTTCAGTTTTTGTCTATGTATCTAAGTTTTTGCTAAATCCTGCACATTTTACTTTCAAAATCTGTCTACCATAAACCCTCTACTCTTATCTGACATTGCCACCAACCCCAATGTATGACTTGAGCACCTTATACGTGGATTATTGCAATAGCTTTTTGGTTGGTCTCCCTGTCACAAGTCTTTCCCCACTCTAGCCAATTTTTCACTCAGCTGTCAAAGTGATATTCTTAAAACATAGGGCTGACCATCTCTCTCATTCAATTAAACTCCAGTGGTTTTCTATCACCTCCAGGAGCCAATATAAAATCTTTGCTTTGGTGTTCAAAGCAGTGTGGTATAGTGAAAAAAAAAGGTTTATTACTGAGTCTACTACTTTCTGTGAATTTATATTGAATGATAATTAAGGTTTGTTTCAACTGAATTCTTATTAGGCATCTACAATGGGTAGGTCACTGTGCTAAGAGCTGGGGAATCAAAGACAAAAAAATGGTTTCTGCTCTATAGCAGCAAGCATCCTAGCATACCCAGGATGGCTGCTAGCACAGGTTCTTATATCTGCTTTTCTAAAGGAAAGCAACTAAAAATGGGTTAACAATCTTAATTTAATCAAACATATATCATTTAACTAGTTCAGGGGAAAAGTCAGCACCCTACACTTCCAAGAATACAAACAGAAGTTACAAGTAGAAAAAAAAAATACAGACAGAGAAACTGATCAGCAGACAGGGCTTCCAGCTGTCTGAGCATTACATCCATACTTACTCAGTTACCAGAAAGGGAAGCACCAACATCTGGGTTTTCAAAGCCAGGGGCTCAACAGCTGCCTAGAGTCCCATCTGGACAGATCACACAACTCTTCCCAAAGTTTGGCCCAAAGTAAAACCTCACATCAAGGTATATATAGCCTTCTTCTGGGTCAGAGAATATCATAACCCTCTTGACCCACTGCCCAATCACAAAGTAACAAGATATGGGAATTCCTGAAAAACAAGACTCCCGACACAGGCTCCAGTGAGCACATTCTACCTATTGGGGGCAGAGTATATTTTCAAATCAGGGAAGGTTCTCAGAGTCACTTAAGCCTATCAAAGGGCCAAGGGGCAGGGAAGATTTTCAGATTCCCATTCCTATAACATGCTCTCAAGAAATTTACAATTCTTTCCAACTCTAAATGCTATTCTTTATGACTTCAAGATCAGAACTGGTATATTATCACCACAGAAGCAAAATGGGTTTCTACTAACCTGGTGGAAGTGTGGTGGTAGAGGGGTTCCTCCTATAAGATTACACATACAGAAGCTGTCAGACACACAAGAGGCATTTTTTCTCAGCTATAATGTTATTATCATGATGGTTTAATGGAGAAAGTAGAAATCTGGAAGCCAGAAGATTTGGGGTCTGGAAACTGTTTTGTCATTGACCATCACTAGCCAGGCAAACTACCTAATCTCTGTGTCTCAGGTTCCTCATTGGTAAAATGGGGTCATAATCCCCTACCCACCTACTTCACAATCCTCAAGTCTACTTGACGACCTAGAGACAAAAGAAATGAAAGTGTTGTGGAAAATGGAAAGTACTATTTGGTTGCAAATTATAGAGATAGCTACATCCTAAGTGTCCATAGGAACAGGGGGTATAGTATATGAACTCTAGCAGGACACTTACAAAAAAAGAATTCAATAAAAGTCTAAAGAAACTGACCTTTCTGTGTTCTGTTTCACCAGAGTAAAACCAGAATAATTAATCCCTCACTCTTTGATGCTTGAATTTGCCAGCTAGTAAAAATAGGACTTGGAGAAGAGAAACCAATTGAGGAGGAGGTGTGGGAGCAATGAATAAAAAGTAATGAAGCTGTGTTATCTAAGTGCACCATCTTAGGAGTTGGCAAGCAAAGTGAGGCATGTTTGTGTTAATGCTCTGGGAAACTTGATATGGCTAGTAACAGTGAATTAGTTTTAGTATTAATATTACTTAGCACTAATATAGTTCTTTGTTTTCTAAGCTCTTTACAATTGCTAATTAGTTAATTATATTCTTGTGAATTAGGTCAGCATTGTTATTTCTCTTTAACTCTATTAATCCTTTCTCCTCCCTAGAGGGGAGGGTCTCTTAGTCACCTAGTCAAATTTACATACTAAAGTTAGGTGTCTTCTTGTTGTTATTTTATTTTATCTTTTGCTTTTTGGAGGGCAATTGGGGTTAAGTGACTTGCCCAAAGTTACATGGCTAGTAAATGTGTCAAGTGTCTGAGGCCGAATTTGAACTCAGGTACTCCAGACTCAGGGCCGGTGCTCTATTCACTGCACCGCCTAGCTGCCCCTTGTGCCACCTAACTGCCCCCGTTAGGTGTCTTCTTGTAAAAAAGACTAGAAGTCCTTTGACAGGTCCATATCATGCAGATGTGATTTTAGTTTGATCCCAGGCAAATTTATTGGATCACAGTTAGTAGGAGCGTCAACCAGTAACTTCCAGAAAGCAGTTCCCTGCCTGATCTCACTCTCAATATTGTGAAATATCCATTCTTACATGACATGCTCTATTGGAACAACCTGTACTAAGAATCAGGAGATCTGGCTTCTACTCTTGATTATGTAGACTGATCATCTGTTTGAACTTAGTTATCACTTAACTTTCCTGTGAGTATCAATGTTCTTCTTTGTAAACTGCCCTACCCACTTTGGGGATTTTGAGGCTAAAATAATAATAGGACTTGAAGGTTTGCACAGTACTTTGTAAATACTATTTTATTTAATCTTCATAATCACCATGGGAGATATGTGCTATTATTATACCTTTTTTGGGGGGTGAGGACAATGAAAGCACAAAGAAGATAAATGACTTGCTCAATGTCACACAGGTAATACGTCTCTGTGGATGGATTTGAATTCTGGTTTCTCTGTCTCAAGGTCCAGTGGTTTATGTACTGTGACACCTAGCTGTGTCTAAATTAAAATGATATGGTACTTGTGAAAATAGTTGTTTTTTCCCCAGTCTGACAGATGCACATCCTAAACCAGTTATCCATCTAATCCAAATCCTTCTTGATTATTAAGATAAATTTCAAGGGGTGGCCAGGTAGCACAGCGAGTAAGAGCACCGGCTCCAGTGTTGGAATGACCTGGAGATCGAATCCCGGGCTCAGACACTTAGCACCCACAAAGAAACACCTGGCCGTGTAACCTTGAGCAAGTTACTTAACCCCGATTGCTTTAAAAAAAAAAAAGATAAATTTCAAATGTAAGTCCTGGTTAAGAGAAAATTAAAAATTAAGTTGTAATTACATTTCTTGTTAATATCTTATTTCTTTACTCCTGTGCCTGGTGCTGATTACACAGTAATGCAATAAATGCTTGCTGAATTGAATTGAATTGCACTGAATCATATTGGTTACCTAATCTGACCTCTTTTATAGTATAAGTTTCATATCTCTATCCTTCTCAGGTTAGAATAAACTGAAAAGGCCAGTTGGAAATTTTACCTTATTATTAACTCTTGGGATGCCTTCTTTATTTCACATGAACTCTGTTGGGCAATGCTGTTCTTAAACTAGAGTAGCTAATTGGGGAGATTTTGATTTTCTGTTTGGGGAAACCTAAGTTATCCTGAAGATAGTAGCATCAACCTCACCTATAGATGTAATAAATAGTTGCCTATATAGTATAATTATTGGGGAGATATTAATACCCATAAAAGTAGCAATGATACAACACAATACATATTTACTTGAGTTCCCTCTTACTGATATAGATTAAGGAGGGTAGGTGTTTGGGATTTTTGTTTTTGAAAGGTAGTAGGACTAGGTGACCTTTAAGATTCTTTCTAATGCCCTGATGTTCTTGCATTGAGAGGAAGAGGACTTGAATGGGATGGGGGGAAATATTTCATAGCACCACCATCACCACTGATGGATTATAGATAGGGAACAGTGAGAGGCTAAAGGAACTCACTGAAAGTGGGGCAGCTGGCCCTTGTAGGAGAGAGCCTTTATAGTCTGCTAGCAAGTGGTAAAGGTGACTGAAAAAGATATAGCCCTCCTTTGCAGGGAATAGAGTTGCTTACCAAAATATGTACCAATAGATTGTAGTTGGGATATATGGTAGCTCTGAAAATAATTAAATAACTGAAGACATTGGAGTAGGGTTAATATGCTTGGAAAAGGATATAGGCACCCAAAAGGGAGTAAGCCTAGCAGAGAACTGAAGACATTGGCAATGTATAGTATGTGTATGTTACACATATGATGCTTATGAATGTTCACTCTCCCCAGTGTGTGTGTGTGTGTGTGTGTGTGTGTGTGTGTGTGTGAAAGACATCTCCAGAGTTATGGAGAGAATGTCTTTTTGGCATCTTATTACTAATGATATTTTATTATTTGTGCTTGCTTTGAAGTATCTCTTCTGGCTCACTAGTAGAAAACTACATCATTGGGGAGGGCATGAACTTTGGTTTAGATAGGAGTCTCACCTACAAACTAACTAGACCTTGGCATATATTTCTGGAGGTGCTAAACAATTAGATCTAAACATCTCCTTGATGAGAACAATAGTTCAAGGGTCAAATAGGGATGGCATTTGATATACGATGTAGGTCTGGTCAAGTAAGAGGTTAAGTCATAAATTAAGGCTTTCCTAGAAAAATCAGGCAGGTCTAGCTGTGAAGGACTTTAAGTTAGCAAAGATAGGAAGTTTAATAGGAAATATCCCTAGGTCTATTCAGTCAGGGACCAGGGTCCAAGAAGTTAGAGAATTAGTAATGGTACTACTAGTAAATAGGTTGAAGCAAAGAGAGATCTGACCCTAAGTCAGAGACTATTTGTCTCCTTCAATCTAAACTTCCTGCTATATATGAGGAGGTAGGAGCTCCCATACATGGACTGGCAGGTGGAGGGAATGACAAGAGACCTCCATAGGGGTTTGCTCCTGTTTAAGTAAAGGTTAGTAGGTTAGGCCTTTGGAATGTTCTTTTTTTTTTTTAAAGCAATTGGGGTTAAGTAACTTGCTCAAGGTTACACAGCCAGTTATTTCTGGGTGTAGTGCTAAATATTGGAGCCCGGATTCAATCCCAGGTTATCCCGACTCTGGGGCTGGTGCTCTTACTTGCTGTGCTACCTGGCCACCCCCTTTTGGGATGTTCTTATAGTAGTTAGAGAGTGTTTCAAGTTACATGCTTGAAATGTGAAAAGGCAATGTGAATTTTATGTCTTGGTTAATTAAATTTTATTTAGGTTTCAGATAGTGAAAGTAATGAGTGGACTAGCTATCAGAACCCCCAAAGCAGATTTATTGGGAACTTGAAAAGCCCTAGCAACATGTTATAACTTACATGATTTCTCAAAGCCACTGACTTCTCAGGTGTCATTAGAAACATGAGATGGCTGAAAAATACCACCCTAGTGTCCCTTGAAATATGACTCTTGTTTTTCAGAGGTTTAGTCATAATTAGTTGTTTAGCACCTCCAGCAACATACACAATATTCTGGTTTCTTCATGGATAAGAATCCTCTTCAAGTTAAATTTCAACGTAGTTACCTTAATAGTGAATCAGGAGATGTAGTTAGTTCAAAACAAATGATATACTAGTGTTTCAAGGATATCACTGGTATGGTGTTCATTCATTCAACAAGTATTTACAAAGTGCAAGATATTGGGAACACAATAAGAAACAGTAAACAATTTATGTCTAATTTAGGGAGTTTATTTTCTACTGGAGGGGAGGGTTACAAAAAGTACCTAGAGAAGCCACTGCAAAAAATATACAAGATAACTTCAGAGAAAGGTAATGTTCAAGGAATTTAAAAGTTTTCAAGGACTTTGAAGAACAGAATTCTAAAAAGCAGATGTAAGGAGGGAATGATTTTGGGCATGGTAGAGGAGGGGGAACCTAGTCTGTACAAATATGAGGAGGCAGGAAATTGTACATTGTCTACAGGAAATAGAAAGCAGGTCAATTTGACTGGAATGTAGAGTGTCTTGTGGATAGTAACATGCAATAAGCCTGGAAAGATAGGTTAGGGATCAGATATGAAAGGCTTTCAATGCCAAATAAAGGAGCTTACATTTTAACAGAAAGGTAGTAGGGAACCATTGAAGGTTATTGAGCAGGGGAATAACATGATCAGTTCTGTGCTTTTGGAACATACATTTGGCAGCTATGTGGGGACTGGATTAGAGAAGTGGAAATGAAGAAGCTATTGATTTCTCCTGGTTATAGTAATTAGGGCCTGAATGAGGGCAGTGACCAGGTGAGTGGAAAGATTTATTAGGAGCTTGAAAAGCTCTAGCAACACAAAGTTATCACTTACATGGTTTTGCAAAGGCACTGACCTCTCTCAGGTCAGAGAAGAGGTGAGGGATATGAAGACAAACTTGACAAGACTTTGCAACTAATTGAACCAAAGGGAGTAAGGAAGAGGGAAGAATCAAAGATAACTCCTCAGCTGAGAACCAATACTTTCTAATCTTCCAAGGTCAATTGAAAAGACTTTATATAATCTGCTATATTAAAAGCAAGGCTTTTCCTCTTTATATGCAAGAGCAACTTGCTCTCATATTGTGCCACTCTTAAAAATCACCATTGACTGCTCTCCACTGGTATGAAAGTTCACCATCATTATGGAGACATAAAGACTCATTATGGGCCTGGGGAAAACATCAGAGACAGTAATATTCCAACACCCTCCTCTAATAGCTTGGGGCCTAACTGGCTGTACTTCCGACCCCCCCCCCCCGCAAAAACCCCACCCCATATATTAAGTTATGTACTAGTCTCTAATCTACCTTTTTAGTGGCAGAGTGGTAATGCACAACCCGAAGCTGTC
Source organism: Petaurus breviceps papuanus (assembly GCF_028583685.1). Taxonomy (NCBI): domain Eukaryota; kingdom Metazoa; phylum Chordata; class Mammalia; order Diprotodontia; family Petauridae; genus Petaurus; species Petaurus breviceps. The sequence goes on from NW_027185712.1 coordinate 2,868,722, forward strand.
CACTTAGAGAACATTTGCAAATAAATGTTGGGAAATGGGCATGGAGTTAATACCTCTCCAGACTCTGAAATCAGTTCCTGAAACCCAGGAAAGCTTCACCAGGCCATTGCAGAGATAATTTCTTATAATCATCCTGGAGACCATGGCAACACCTAATTGGTCCTTTAAATGATGCACTTTACCCAATTGGAGATGCAGTTGCTGTCATGTTTGTAGTAGATCCTTATTAGGGTAATGCTTGCCACTCAGCTAAGTGAACACCTGGCACTAGGCCACAGTTAAGCAAAGGGGAGAAACCTTGGGTGAGATTCCCCCATCAGACAAAATAAATACTTGAATGTTGTACACATAGCGACAACAAAGTGTTTAATAGCAAGCATTGAGTGTCAGAAACCAGTTAAGTTTATACAACCCTTTAAGAGTACCAAATGTGAATATATATAATAATGAATGAATGGCAAATAATTTATCGAATGCTTACACTATGCTCAGCATGTACAATGTACCAAGCATAGTGCTAAGTCAGTACTGGGGATAGAAATTTTAAAAAAGCAAAAACAGACCCTTGCCCTCAAGGAGCTTATACTGCTATGCAGGATATAAAACATGTGGGAGACTGGTGGCCAGGGAGGAGCATTTTGGTCTAGAATGCAGGCACAATACATTTAGGGTTAGAGTTCTTGGGATCACAGAGAGATAGCTTGACAGCCCATGAAGGAATAATGGCAGAACTGATATGATCATGGTCATGGTCCAAGAACAGGATGTTGGGAGTCAAGCAAATAGTATGTTTGGGTTTTGATGGCTCATAGTGAGGTAGATAGCAATTGTTTCTCTTCTGACCAGAAACTCTGAGGGTCCTCCCCTCCCAGAATGATTCTTTTGTGAAGGCAAATTAGGCCATCTTTTGCCTCATTTCTTATCTAACTTTTAACTACTGAATGGGTGTTGCCTCAGACAAACTGGGACCTGGGAAAGATCTTAGCATAAAAGGCCAAGGTCTCCCATGGCATCTCAGACAATTGCCAGTTGTTCTGACCTACTTCTTACCACAGGACTCTGATGACTCTGGAGAAGAGATTGAGTCTGATGACTTTGCGCAGCCTTGCCTCACTTAGATCCAATTCACTTGAAGTCTAGATATCACCCTCCTGATGTTGGTCCTCTTTGTGAATGAAGGACAAACAACAGCAAATACAAACAAATTGCACGTGGTGGCAAGGTAGTTGTCAAGATTGTGGAGGAAATGGCTGGAGAACATGGGGAGAAGTGAGGCAGGGTGCCTGAAACTTTTTGTTCTGGGAGATGATAATGATGATGATAATGATGATGCTGATGATGACGCTTGTGTAAAATTCCAATTCTGACACTTAGGAATCATAGAAATCATAACATAGAAGCTGAAATGGATCTCAAAGGCCATCTAGTTTAGTCCCCTCATTTTATAAATAAGCAACTAGAACCCAGAAAGGTTAAATGATTTGCCCAAAATTATATAGTCAGCAACATAACCAGGATTTGAAACAAAATCAAACTGCAGATATATTATTCCTCCCATGGAACCATATCAAGTCAGGGACAATAGCTATGTGATCATGGTACTTGGTAGGTGCTTAAAAATGCTTGTTTCCTTCTCCCTCTCTACCCATTAGAGAGCAGAAATTGTGTCTTCTTTCTTTGTAATCCTCACAGAATCTAGCACAGAGTAGGCACAGAATAAGACAAGTTTTGTTGGTTAAATTAAATAAGAATAATGAACTTACAAAAATGTCTCAGCCCAATTCCCAAACAAATGAGTTCAGGATTTTTGTAAGCCATTGGTAGTTTGTGTGATGACAAAAGACTTTCAGAGAACTCTAGATTTGGAAGGATGCTTGGCGATCATTTCTTAGAGGTCATGAAATGACCTCCATTTCCTTAGTTATTTCTTCAGGGTGAGGGAATTGGATTTAAATGATTTCTAAGGTCTCTTCCAGTCCTACTTCCCTTCTAGGTATTTAAGGTATAGATCAGGGGTAGGAAACCTTTGGCCTCAAGGTCACATGTGGCCCTCTCCATCCTTGGTTGCAGCCTTTTGACTGAGTCCAAGTTTTACAGGACAAATCCTTTTATTAAGGGGATTTGTTCTGTGAAGTTTGGATTCAGTCAAAGGGCTGCACTTGAGGACCTACAGGGCCACATGTGACCTCAAGGCTGCAGGTTCCCCACCCCTGGTACAGATAATAAGAGCATTCTAGGACACCTTTTTTTCTTTTTTAGGAATGAAGATCAGGTATAGGATAACTATTTATTAACTACACAAAAGATTTATTTATTTAGCACCCATAAGACCCACATGGATACATTAACAAAAGCAACAGTAACAACAACAACCTTAAACGAGCTGTAGCAATAACATAAGCACTGTTCTGTTCTTCATAGAGGATGATAATTAAAGCATCAAACCATAATGCACTTTGTAGGACTACAGAACAGGTGTTTTCCATTTTACCTAAGTTCTGTGTTGTCTAGGACATTTTCAATAGGCTATGGCAGGGAGTACCTCCTTCCCCAACCCTTCAGTCAGGAAAGCATACTAAAGCATGTAGAATAAGAATTACACTTCTGCTTCAAAGGTTTGCTGACCCAGGTCCCTATACAAAACCAGGGGTATGATGATGTAGCCAGAAGAGCATACATCAAGTCAAGTAACTTGAATCTAGTCACTGACTCACTGTACGGAGTATGTAAAAAAGGGATAATGACACCTGGCCTCCCTACAACAAAGGATGAAAGCTCTTTTCAGGTATTATCTGGATTGTGTTATCCCTTTGCACCCTTCTTTTCTAGTGAGCAGCTTTCCCAGAATGCTGTGGGAAAGGCCTTTGTCCACCAACTGGGTCTAACCCTTTAGGATTACTGATGACCTCTGCTTTTATGAGGAGGCCTTTGGAAGCATTTAAATCACTCGAAGCCACAAACCTGTGGGTCTCTATGGGACTCACTTAGATCACCTCCTCCCCCCATTCTGCCTCTTTCCCGGGCAATTCATTGAAATCCACTGTCTCTTTTCCTTTCTGTCACAAGCAGCAAAGCTCATTCAAGGACCTCAGGGATGCTTGAAACCCAAAACCGATTGACAGCCCCTGTAGGTAGTTGCAACCTCTTCCCAGGCTCACTGAATTTTCACCTAAATGAAAGCATTCCCTCCTGGCAACCCTAAGGGAGACTTTGGCCAGCCCAGGAGGCAGCAGCCTGAACCTCATGGCTGGCTCCCTTCCCTAAATCAGCTTATCTGTGCTAACTACCCATATTCCTTGGGGAGGCCAGGCATAGCTCTCTGCTTTACATATAAGTAATGGGAGGAAAATACTGCAGTTCCCACAAACTATCAGTTAAAATTATGATTTTTAACCATGAGGTTTCAAGCCTCACCAACTTTAAAATGCTAATGAGCTTTCTCAGAGGTGTGATCATAGGAGATTCAGAGGTAAGTCCCCAGCTGGCTCTCTGAGGACCAGGGTATGGTGTTCCAGCTTTGCCCATTTGTTTCTTTCCCTCCTTCACCTCTTCATATAAGAAGGTGGAGAAACTCTCTCCTCCTGACATTGAAAGGCCATGATCTACTCCTGCCCTCCTGTGTCCAGTGTATTTCCTTCTACTCCTAGTACAGATGCTACAGTCCAACCTGGCTGGTCTCCCTGCTTCCTTTTGCTCTCACACCTTGCTCATGTCAAAGCAGAAGTTGGGGAACTTGTTTCTGGTGTATTCCCATCTTCTAGTTTAGTACTTTTCTTTCCTCTCCTTAACTTTCCCATACTCTTTCTTTTCTTTCCCACTTTCTACCAACCCTCTCCTTCTCCAGGTCCGTAAGATGCTTCCTGGTTGAATCTTCCTTTTTAGTTCATCTCTTGTATACCTGTCTACCCTTTTTTCTCAACCATTTCTAACTGCTTATATGCAGATTAATTTACAACAACGTGTTAATGGCCTCATGGGTATTTCTATTTCAAAAGAGACAATTCATTTATTCAGTAGAATGAATGTCTAAAGATAGAATTCTAGGACTGGGAGAGAAAATAATTTTTTGCCAAGGGTTCCTTGTTACCTCTAAATTGCATAGGTGAGAGACCTACTTATGACTAAAACCCACCCTACAGTATAGGGCAACAGCTTGGTCAATTCTTCTTAGGGAAACTGCTTTAGAGAGGAAGCATGATGTAGTATAGAGGGAGACTTCAACAAAGCTGGGCTAATTCTCACATTGACTAGCTAGTGACTTAACCTTCTTGAGCCAGGGTTTCCTCAGCAGGAAAATGGATATAATAATACATTTAATGATTGCTTCATAGTGTTGACCAGGGAACAAAATAGGACAAGTGCTTCATGAAAAGTAAAGCTTACATAAGTGGCAATGATGAGGAACTTGATGATGATGATGATGTCAGAGCCTAACAGCCTCTTTTTTCCCTTATCATCTGTAAAAGGGAAGGACTAATAAATCATGAACTAGGTCACTGGGCTAGTGCTGAGAAAAGGTGCTTAGTAGAGCTTAAGGTACTCTGTAAGTGTTAGGTATTTTTTAGATCAAGGGAGAAGAGGCAATCAACTTGAAAACATTAAAAACTTAGGACAGAGATTCTTTACCTTTTTTGGGATTACAAATACCTTTGGCAGTCTAGCATAGCTGAGGGACCACTTCTCAGAATAATATTTTAAAATTCATAAACCAGTCAAGAAACATTTGGTAAGCTGCTGTCCTCAAAAAGCTCACAGTTTAATGGGAAGAAGCTGAAAAGGGGTGAGGGAAGGTACCCAGGCAGGAAGCATGATGAAGAAGGAGACAGAGGGATACAGCCTGATAGAAAATAAAAAGATGGCTGTTCTTTTAAAATGGAGATTCTAGAAGGAACTTGCCAATTCCCCCTCATCAAACAGTGGGAGGGGCCTCAGGGGCAGGGCGTGTACTGAGGAAGTGTCAGTTCCAGGGTTCAAGTGATCTTTCAGGGTGATAATGATAAGGCACGATAGTGGAAGTCCAGAGGAGAACTAGTGGGAAATAAATACATAGGATTACAAAGGCCAATTATATTGAAATATAGTTACCAACATTTAAAAAAAATGTGCTCATGGACCCCAGGATAAGAACCCCAGATTGGGGGAAGGAAATTTATTAGAGGAGCCAGGATTCCTTCCTTTCTATCTTAATTTGTCACCATCCCAATTTACTGCTGTCCAGGGTGCTGTTGGCCCAAGTTTCTCCTCTCTCCCCCTGAGGAAGTTTCCTTGTGATTCCCAAGGTTCTCAGTCTCTAAGCCTGATGTGACATACAGAGCCTCTAGGAGTCCACAGAACAGGGCTTAGCAATTTGATACGGCATTTATTAATACCTACTATATGCAAAGTATTGTGCTAGTCAATGGGAGACAAAGACAAAAAATGACAGTCCCTGACCTCAAGGAGTTGACTAAGTTGGAGATGACATGTTCAAAAGATACCTTACCAGGTTAAATAGGCATTGCAAAGTAAATGTATAATATATTTTTATTTGGTATTTATGTTATCATTGTGAAGTAAAAGTAGCATGGTGACATGCTAGTAGCTGAAGACATATGTGAAGCTGGACAAATTGGGGGAGGGTACCTATGCCACGGTATACAAGGGAAAAGCAAGTTGACAGACAACCTGGTGGCCTTGAAGGAGATCCGACTTGAGCATGAGGAGGGTGCTCCCTGTACCACCATTCGAGAAGTGTCGCTGTTGAAGGACCTGAAGTCAGAAAGACTCATCTTCCTAAATGCAAATCCAGCCTTAAACACTTACTAGCTGTGTGACCTTGGACAAGACACTTAACCCTGTTTGCCTCAGTTTCCTCATCTGTCAAATGAGCTGGAGAAGGAAATGGCAAAGCATTCTTTACTAAGAAGACCCTGGATGAGGTCACAAAGAATTGAACATAACTGAAAATGACTGGACAACAAGCTAAGTTGTATGCTTGTAATATACCATGCCCCAATTTTCTTTTGTAGATAGACTGAAAAGATTAAAAAAAAATTAACCTAGATACAATAGAAATTCCAGCAAAATTTGGTGAAGGAAAGCAGAACATAATCTAGGTTTTATTGAATGGAAATTTCAACAAAGTCCCTTATACTTTACTTCAGCAGCATTACAAAAAGTTTATCCTTCCTGTGACCAGTGTTTAAATCTGTTAGGAGATTATGAAAAAAAGTTACAGTAAATAAATACTTGAATATCTATAATGATTATTTGCCTTGTAGCAAAGTCTGTCTCTTAAAAGCATCTTATCATTTTTTTTTAACCAACCACCTTCTTATTTCTACTTCAATAGTACGACCCCATAACTATCCTGAAGTGTAGCATCCCCTGCTTCAACTAGACTCTGGTTTCCCCCTCCACTCCAAATGTACCCACCTCAAGGCATTTGCCCATGTTCTTTGTTTTCCATACCTAAAATGCCCTTACTTGTTGCTGATGAGCTGAGTCCTATCTTCCCTTCCTTGAAGACTCAGGTCAAGTCTCAGCTCTATAGTAAAGTGGGAAGATTAGATGTTGACTAAGATTGAAGTCAGAGTGGTGCTGTATGACCCAGTTTAAAATCTGGTCTTTTCTCTTATTCATTATGTGACCTTTGGTGAACTTCATCACTTCTCTGGGCCTTGGTCTCTTCATCTATAAAGTAAGAGGTTTTGGATTAGATGCTTCCTAAGGTTTCTTCAGGCTCTTAAGAAAGGAGGCATCTCTTCCTTCCATTCTGATGACATTTGGTCCTAGTCTGTCCTGTATAATTTCTCACTTGATACTCTCATTTTCTTCTTCCACTCTCTAATGGGTTGTTCTACATATGTTAGAATTGTCTCTTAACTGGACAATGATCTGGATGCATGAGGGCAGGGGCCCTATAGTTCTATATCCCCAAAGTCCGTGTTTTCACTGCTAGTATAGTGGATACTCCATAAATATATAATAAATGCTTGTTGACTTTTGAATTCTTTACCACTGGCCTGAGGCTCTCTGGTATTCTCCTCTCTATTCAAGACTCCCACTGACTTTTCAAAAGACCATAGGCTAGTGATTATAAGTTGTTTCCCCTCAGAGAAGCAGAGTGATAATGAGAAAAAAGGTCAGAAAAAGGTGAAGGTGGTGTGTGTGGGAATAATTCAATAATTCATGAATTATGTTTAATGCTCTTCATGTCATCTCTGTTTGCTTTGTGTGACTTCCCAGCCGTGGTGACCTCTCCTTCCTAAAGTACTTATTAGCTGTTCTACCACTCATTTACTGATTTGCATCTGAACAAAATGTCAGAACTCTCAGGGGTCTTTGAAATCATCAGATCTAATTACCTCATTCTACATATGAGGAAACTGAGGCCTAGTGAGGTACAGTGACTTTGCCCAACTTAAACAGCTAATTGGTTTTATTGAGATCATAATCTGGGTCTCACAAATCCAAACCAGGGTTCTTTGTTTTTATCAATAACATTTTGTATTGTTAGTTCTCTCTTCTTGTTTGTCTAACTTTCCATGACAACAACAACAACAATTAAAATTATGTGGAACTTTAAGGTTTGGCAAGATGTTCCTATATACACATGCACGTATGTATTATCTCATTTAATCCTCACAACAATGCTAAGTGTTGTGATCACCTCTGTTTTGTAGAGGAGGAAATTGAGGCTAAGAGAGGCTAAGTAACTTGCCTGGAATCATACAGCTCCTAAGTATTGGAGGCAAGATTTGAATTTAGGTCTTCTCACCTCTAGGACCAAAGCTTGATCAGTTATACCACTCTGCCTCTCATGATTATGAGCTTCTTGATGGCAGGGCTCATGTCATACACTTCTTTGTATGCCCCTCTCCCTGCATGCTCTGAATGGCCCCTCAAACATAGCAGGTATGAAGTAAATTCTGATTTATTGACAGGTTGATCATATCTGTGATTTCAAGCTTCAACACTGCTCCAGGAGGGTAAAGAAGACTCTTCCACTATCATAGGATGTCCAGACAACTGGTTCTTTCCATGATTCTCTTTTGAATTGGGGGCACTCAGCACTGCCATCCCCATCCCCTACATTATTGAAAGCTGGAGAGAAAGGGTCCTTTGTGTAGTGTATGCACCTAGGCAGGTGCTGGGCCATAAGCACCGAGGGACAAGAATCCCTCTTCAGCTTCCCCAGTTATTATTGCATGCCCTGGAGCCTGGGAAATCTGATTTCCCTTATCATGGTCTTAGAGACAAATGTTATTAGTGGTCATAAAATAATTATCTGGGCCTGTTTAAACATTCAAGCCAGGCATCCATCTCGATTAACTCCCAGAGCAGGTTATTCCACAGGTTGATTATGTACTTCATATTTTCCCCTTCACCATCCTAAATTTACTGCCCTTAATTTTGCTCTCCACCCCACACCTCCTATAATGAGTGAGTTCCCAGGGAAAGACCAATCAATTTTCAGGCAGCCCTTTATGATATTGAGGACCTTGGTCACATCCTCTGTTAACCTTTCTCCTCTGGTATGTTAAACACTCACACACTTTCAAAATCTATTCACTTATGCTAAGTCACCCAGGCCCAGGACTAAAATGTCTCTATCAGTTTTCTTCTAAACTCTGGGATCTCATTCATCAGATACTTCAAGGCACAATTCTAGCACATAAATGAAACCCAGCATGTGATTCTTGGGCGGGTGGTATGGAATCAAAAGGGTATCATGAGGATCTTTTCGGGGGTCTCCCTCCTCGAAGTTCTTTGGAATGGGTAGAATGATAGAAATATAGATGTGTATGGTTTGGGAAGGAGGGAAAGAAGAGTGCATGAAGGTCTTTAGTCTGAAAAGCCCAGAAGGAAAGTAATAGAGACATTCGTTCTACTTCCAAGTTCTGATGACTTAAGTGAAGAGACTGGAAAATTGTAACATGAATTAAAAATTAATTCTAATGAGTTTCAGGTGTTTCTAATGAATTTCATGGCGTCAACATCAGGAAACCTTCAACCCAGGAGCAAAGGTCTGGATTTACATATTCTGGATTCCATCTTGGGAGTTTCTGTCACAAATACTCTCTTTGGTTCATGCTCAAGATTCCCCATGGAAACAATAAAATTTGATGTCTCTTACAGAGAAGTTAAAGGACCCCCAGTTTCCAGGAAAATTCTCAGCCTGTCAATAAATCTAGTATAGGACTGGCTTTATTTTACTTGACAAAAAATTCAAAGAACTCACAACATAGCCCATAAACAGTTAAGCAATTCTCTGTCTGTCTCCCTGTATGTCTTTCTCCCTTTCTCTGCTTCTCTCTGTGTTTCTGTCTCTCCTGTGAGCCTTGTTTGGAAGGCTGGCAGCTAGGTGGTACAATGGATAGAGACCTGGACTTGGAATCTAGAAGTCTTAAATTCAAATTCGTCATTTAACCTCTCTCTGCCTTAGTTTCCTCATCTGTAAAAAGAAGGATAATAATGGCACCTACCTCACAGGGTTGTTGTGAGGATCACAGGAGTTAACATATATAAAATGCTTAAGGTTCTCTATAAATGCTAGCTATTATTCAGCCCTCCAGACTAACATTCTGCTATTGAGACTCCCCAGTGAGGGGAAAGTGGGGTGGAGAGTTTCTTTTTTCTATATGACTCACAGCACCACGGAAGGATTTGCCCTCCTATATTGCATCCTTTCTCCACTCAAGCTTCAGCTCAGTTAGAGAACTCCTTTTTTTATTCAGGCACTCCTCCATCACTCTTTCCCTGGCACTCTACCTTTCTTAGCTCAAGTTAATGAAGCTCCTGGCTTGTCTCAGGACCTCTTGCTTGCTCCACTGTTGTGTTTGTTCGTTGCTATCTTTGGGACTGTATGGTTCCCTCCTTTGCTGGGGCCCCAATATGCATGGTTCTCTGTGGAGGCTGTGAGGTCACATGACTTTATAAGCATCCCTTTTGGGAACTGGACTCCATATGCATCTGCCTGGCTTCTTTCTATCAATCCCAACTCTTGTTCTCTTTAGCTTTCCACTTTAAAGGTCTAGTCCAAGGACCTAGCCCAGATGTTCTGAAAGTGACCATTAATCAATCAATCATCCTTAATGTGGTGTCAATGAGCCAAGAGTACCCAGGGTAAGGTGAATTCATACCTTAGCAAGGAGACTTAATCATGTCAGAATAAGGAGTTAACTTTTCCAAGAGAATCTCACACCTCATTAAGGGGACACGAGGAGGGATTCTGGAGGACCTTACCAAGCCCTTTCCAAGTATCCCCCACTACCATCAAAATCACAGGGGTTGGAGAAAGTTTGTCTTGATTATTCTGAAAAGATTCTGTTCAGTTTTAAATATTCAATTCATATTTATTAATAGTTGAAGGACATATGTAAATTAGAGATCAAAGATCTTGAAGAATTTATAGCTTATTTGAAAAGATAAGACATACAAATGAAACAAAGTACAACACAAGGTAAAAATCTTTCATTCATTTCTAAAATATTTCTTAAGTTGAGGGGAAGAGATAGATAAGGAAAATGGTGTCAGGCATAGTCTTTGCCCTTAAAGAGTTTGTAATTTATTAGAGTTCACAGGACATGTATGTATATAAATAGCTATGATAAGAAGTAGTAAGAATGGGTAGTTGTCCTAAGAGTAGTCCAAACAAAATTCTATCCATAGTTGTGAGTATAGAGAGCTCACTTTCAGTTGAATTGCCTAGGAAAAGCTGCATAGAGGTACCAAGATTTGAGATAGACCTTGAAAAATAAATAAATAGTAACTGTCATTTACAAGGTACTTTGCAATTTATAAAATGCTGTCTATTCATGATCTTATTTGATGCTTACAAAATGAAGCCCATTTAATAGATTAGATGAGAAAATTGAGGTTCAGAGAAGGGGAGATGCTGAACCCAGGTCTTTTAACGCTAAATCCAAGGCTATTTCCATGATGCCACAGCTGATTCTGATAGCCAGAAATCATTGTAGTGGCTTGAGGAAATTCCAGAGGCAGGGAAAATCATGAGAAAAGGCCTGGATGAGGAGACATGTTTGAGGATCTAGGGAGAAAAATGGATTTCATGTAAGGGAATAATTCTAGAGAAGGTTACAAGGGTGAGTAGGTTGTGGATAACGTTGAATCATTTGGTGAGCAATGGGAAACCATTGGAGGTGTTTAAGCAGGAGTAGTTAATTAAAGTGGTGTTTGTAGAAGATTAACAGGTATAAAGAAAACATTTCTTGGTTATAGGTAGAAGAGAAAGAGTGTCAACAAAGGCTATTTTGAACCTCTTATTGTTCATTAAAACCTAGAATGCAAAGGGAAGGAGAATGCTTCAGTGATTGAAGAAGGTAGGCCTTTTTGCTTTTTGGAGAGTGGAAGGTAGGGCAATTGCAATTGGGGTTAAGTGACTTGCCCAAGGTCACACAGCTAGTTTTGTGTTAAGTGTCTGAGGCCAGATTTGAACTCAGGTCCTGCTCTATTCACTACGCCACCTCGCTTACCTGAAGAAAGTAGTTTTAGGACAAATAAAATGTAGTCATACTTTATAAACCATCTGTACTTGTTGATTTCTACATTTCATTTAATAAATATTATTAAGTTCATTCTATGAGCAATGCATTATTCAAGGTACTCAGGAAGATACAAAGATCAGTTAGGTAAGGCTTTGGTCCTCAAGAAACTTATACTAAAAGAAATTCGAAGGGGCTGGAAAAGGGAAACATTTTAAACTATTTGACCAGTCTTATAATAGACATTGTGGGAAAGATAAAGATTTATAATTTTGTTGTCAGTCCAAACCAAATCAATTTTTGAAATGGTTAAATAAGCAAGCAGGATCATCTATGATCAAACACTAAAATAAGTGTGCAGAATCACTGACTAGGCAACATCTGTTAAACATCCTTTATGTGTAGATATAAAGATCATAGGGCAATAGACTTAGATTTGAAAGGGACCTAAGAGGTCCCTCTAAGGAATGAGAGCCCTAACTTATTTTATAGATAGAGAAATTAAAGCTCAGAGAGTTTTGGTGAGTTTTCTGAGATCACACAGTTAGTAAGTGGGAAAGGTAGGATTTGAATAAAGGTCCTCTGACTTCAAGTCCTTGAATTTTCCCACTGTACCATAAAACACTGTACCAAAAAACTTAGAGAATTTGGTGGCAGAGATATGTTAAGTATAAAGATCAGGATATAAGACCTCAGAGAAAGAAGAGACTACTGCAGCCTTCAGTAGTAAAGGAGGAAATTATGGAGGAATAAGGAGTTAAGTCACACACTGGAGAATGGGTCAGATTCATACAGGTAGATAGTTTGTTTGGTGGATGAGGCAAATCCTGGTTAGGAGTATAATATGAATGACGGTTTAGGGATAGAAATAATTGTGGTGTGTATTTGGAGAAATGTGTCAGTTTGAAGGGGGGGATTGGGTCTGAGTCTAGTAAAGATTTAAATGACTACTTATGTTAAATTAGTCATTTTCCATTGTATCTTTACTTTACAAAGGTCTAAGACAGTATAGTTTTTTTTCCCTAGATGGAATTTTTAGATCAATAAAATATATGTTGTTTTACATCACTAGGTATAAGACCTTAGAAACATCTGTTAAATTCCAAAACTTAAATGAAATATGTACATGTATTCATATGCATCATTTATATTGTGTAGAATATATGTATCTTCATGCATAGACACAGTATATGACACATACAAAGCTATTTCTTTCTCTTAAAGTAATATCAATAAAGCTAAATATATGTGTATACATATATGCACATAAATATATAGGTTCTCTCTCTCTCTCTGTTTCCAAAGGCAAAGGCCTTTCAAGTGTGGCTGGTGTTATTATTTCTCAAAATGAGTTTCATCTTGATCCATAAACATTTTATGCCAAGAATAATGCTATTTTAAAGACAATAAGTGCCTATTTCTGCCTGGGGCCATAGGAAACCCTGTAAAAGAGGCAAGAGGAATTAAAGGCCCTTAATCATATTTCCCCATTTTTAAGTGTTAGTTTTTACAATCTCGAACCATTTCTCCCCTCTTGCTGGGCCCTACTGAGCCCCATAAATCTTAATTAAAGATGAAATTTTTTTCTTATGAAATCTAAGCTGCAAGGAACCTTTCTTATTTTTTATTTTTAAGACTAGCTCCATGTGCTGGCTCATAAAACAAATAAGACTTTTACACTCAAAGGGTTTTGAAAGCTGTTATTGCCACTGTCATGTAGAGCTGGTCTCATAATTATTATTATTGTTATTTTTTTTACACCTGAGCTTCACATTTCCATGTACAAGACATGAAAAAAATGTAGCTTACAACAAGCACATCTTGTTTTAGAAGTGGAGTTGTGGTCCATGGAGACATAAACATGGAAGAAACCAGGGACCCAGGAACCAATGGCATTGCTTTCTCTTTCTGCTACTGGTGCTAGTGGAAGTGGAAGCATCCTTATCAAGGGCTGAGTAGGTTATAGTTCACTTTTTAAAGGGACAGTTCCCCACTAAGTTTTCAAGAACTAGTTTAAGAGTAGCATTAAGGATTGGTGCATCCATTTATCATCTGCTGCTCTGTGCTGGGTTCAGTTCCACATGACAAGATGTCCTCCCAGGACATGCTCATTACTTCTAAATTTACCAACATGCTGCTAACTCAAGCCTTGATTAATACCACCTCCGCTAGTCTCCTCTACCCCTGACTGGAGGTCTGGAGGGTGGAGTACCAAACTCCTCGCAATGCCTTCCTTTAGAGAGGGCAGAAACTGAACTCTTAGCTCATTCCATTTTTCATCTGCTGTTCTGCCTAGTTTCAACTTCATGGAACAAGATGCCACCTGGTGCTTTCCCCAACCTTTTCCTGCCTACTTTTATATGTTATCTCTTCTTTTAGATTGTAAACTGCTCAAGGGCAGGTTTTGTCTTAAAACAATTTTTTTCCATCCCCAGTGTTTAGCACAGTGTCTGGTATGTAGTAGGCACTAAATAGATGTTCATTAGATTAGCTGGAATATCGGATTGGACCTCCATTATGATCTTGTATTTAAAATCCATGGGACAGATAATGAAGTAGTTTTTATACAAGAAACTGATGCATCTACACTATCCCCTGGAGAATATGCCAGTGGATAACAGTGGATTAATATACTCAGTTATTATAAGTGAAGATACTTCATATAGATAAAAATGCATTAGTTAAAAACCTTCATGATGATTACCTTCCCCTCACCAATATTAATCGCTTCAGTTAGGAAGGTGCTATGAATAGGGAATTCTAGATTTATAACCCCTCCCCACCTCCCTCTGGATACTTGTTCTCTTTAGTCAACACCTTCTTTTATTTATTTATTTATTTTTAATGCTTTATTAACTTCTGATTTTACATCATTCATTTCCGCCAGATTTTGAGTTACAAATTTTCTCCCCATTTTTTTCCTACCCACCACCCCAAAATAGCAGTCCCACAGGATATCCCCTCCCCCAATCTGCTCTCTCCCATATTTTCTCCCATACCCCTTTCTACTTTTCCAGCGGGTCTCTATGCCTCAGTGCCTGTATATCTTATTTCCCAATTACAAGTAAGATGGTATTAATAATAGTGTATATATGTATATATATATATATATATATATACACACACAAATATATTTGAATATTTGATTTTAAAACTTTCAATTCCAGATTCATTCCCTTCCTTCCTTGTCACCCAACCTTACTGGGAAGATAAGCAGTACAGTATAGGTTGTATATGTGTGGCTAATGCAAAACAATAACATAGTAGATATATTGTAAAAGACTGACTATATTTCCCTCCCTCCTATCCTACCTCCCACCTGTTCTATTCTCTACTTTGATCCCATCCCTTTTCAAAAGTGGGTGCTTCCAATTTTCCTCCTCCTCCACCTGCCCTCCCTTCCATCATCCCCTTCCCCCCTATTCTCCTGGAGGGTGAGATGCCCTATTTAGAGTGTATTTCACTTCCTCCTCAAGCCAGATTCAACGGGAATAAAGCTGACCCATTCCCTTTTGCCTTCCTATTCTTCCACTCCATTGCAACCATTTTCCCTTGCCTCTTCTGTATGAGATAGTTTACCCCAATCTGTCTCTCCCCATCTCCTCTCATTATATTCCTCTCACCTCCTAATTTCACCTTTTAAGTATCATCCCTTCCTGTTAAATTGGTCCTCTGCCCTCTATCCATGTATACCTGTCAACATATATACACACATTCACATATGTATTCATATGCCCATATACCCTCATATATAGACAAATATATATATATTTCTAATCCCTTCAACTACTGAGAAAAGTTTCATAAATTACAATTATTTTTTTTTCCATGTAGGAATGTTAATAGTGCAACTTTGATAAGTTCCTTATGATTTCTTTTCCCTGTTTACCTTCTCATGCTTCTCTTCTTGTATCTGAATGTCAGATTTTCTATTCAACTCTGGATTTTTCAGCAAGAATGCTTGAAAGTCCTCTCTTCCACTGAATGGCCATATTTTCCCCTGAAACAGGATACTCAATTTTGCTGGGTAGGTAACGCTTGGTTTTAATGCCAGCTCCTTTGACCTCTGGAATATCATATTCCAAGCCCTTCGATCCCTCAGTATAGAAGCTACCAGATCCTGGGTTATCCTGATTGTGTTTCCACAATATTCAAATTGTTTCTTCCTGGCTGCTTGTAATATTCTCTCCTTAATCTGGGAATTCTGGAACCTGGCTATAATATTCCTAGGAGTTTTCTTTTTGGGATCTTTTTCAGGAGGTGATCGGTGGATTCTTTCAACATCTATTTTGCCCTCTGGTTCTAAAACATCAGGGCAGTTTTCTTTGAGAACTTCCTGGAGGATAATTTCTAGGTTCTTACTTTGATCATGGCTTTCAGGTAGTCCAATAATTTTTAAATTATCTGTCCTGGATCTATTTTCCAGGTCAGTGTTTTTTCCCATGAGATATTTCACATTGCCTTCTATTCTTTCATTTGTTTGGATCTGTTTAACAGCATCTTAATTTCTCATAAAGTCATTAGCTTCCATTTGCTCCAATCTAATTCTGAAGCAATGATTCTCCTTATTGAGCTTCTGAGATTCTTTTTCCATCTGGCAAATTTGGCTTTTTAAGGCATTCTTCTCCTCATTGCCTTTTTGAGCCTCCTTTGCCATTTGAGTCAGTCTGTTTTTTAAGGTATTATTTTCTTGAGTCAGGCTGTTGACTCTCATTTCATAATTTTCTTGCATTGTTCTCATTTCTCTTCCCAATTTTTCCTCCACTTCTCTTATCTGCTTCTTAAGGTCCTCTATGGCCTGTAACCAGCTTGTATTTTCCTTTGAAGCTTTTGGTGCAGGAGTTCTGACTTCACTGTTTTCCTCCTGTTCCATGCTTTGCTCCTTTTTGTCACCAAAATAGGAATGTAATGCTGGACTCTTTTGTCTGCTTTGTTTCCTTTGCCTGCTCATTTTGCCACCCAATTACTTGACTTTTGGGCTTTTTGCCACAGTAGGACTCTCCTACCAGACAGTGGAGCTTTCATCCCAAATGCTGGGGTTCTCTCCGCTGCCGGAGGTATTAGATGGGTGCCCTCTCTAAGGTCTCCACACGTTCTGGCAAACTGGACACATACCCCAGGTCCTCCACCCTAGACTGCAATCCACATCCAAGCAGGTTAAAGCAAAAGCGATTACCCTTCAGACTGGTGCTTGGTCCCCCTACACTCTGCAGGCCATGAGCTGAAGTTGCCACGTGGCACTGGCTGGCTGTGCTGGAGTCTCAGCGGCTTCTCACCCCGGGAATAAAAGCCACTCACTCCCACTTACTGGTCCCAAAGTCCAGAATGCACTGGCCTCTCACTTTGTCCTTCGCATCTATGTGTTGATAAATCTGGAAACAGCCACAGCTAGTGCTGATCTAGAGTCCCTCTGGCCTTTGGCTAATCAGGCCTGCTGTGGGGCTAAAGCCTTAGCGTGGGGCTGGGCTCTGCTCCCAGAGTGCTGCACTGGATTCCTGCAGGCCTGCCGGGCTGTCCTCAGAGGGAGGTTGGCTTCTCTGTGTCATTTTGTGGGTTCTGCAGCTCCAAAGTTTGTTTAGAGTCCCCTTTTTACATACATTGGGGAAGGTGGAAGCCAGAGCCGAAGAAAGGTCATGCTTCTACTCTGCCATCTTGGCCCCGCCCCTATTCTACACCTCAAGCATAAGGACTTAGGACACAAAGGCAGAAACATCTCTTTCAGTCATTCAATAAACAATTTTTTTTAAGCTTCTAGATGGGTGCTAGAGGATATGAAGACCATGTGCAATCATGTGCTTCATGATTTTTAATGAAGCATGGTAATGAACTTAGGATGTAGAATGAGATACACATTTTTGCACATGGATAAAAAGGGAATTTGTTTTGCTTGACTGTACTTATTTGTTACAAGAGTTCCAAAGGGGTGGTAGGAAGGTGAGGAGAACAAATGCTTATGAATCTAAAGAAAAAATAACTTTAAGAAGGGTCCTCACTAACTTCCATTTCCTCAATTCTAATTTTTAAGGAATTATTTTCTTCAATGAGTTTTTGTATCTCTTGTTGCATTTGGCCAAATCTATTTTTTAAGGAGGTTTTTTTCAGTGAATTTTTGTACCTCTTTTCCCATTTGACTAATTCTGCTTTTCAAGGAGATTTTTTACCATCTGGCCGATTCTGTTTTTTTAAGGTATTTTATTCAGTATTTTTTATGCCTCCTTTACCAAGCTCTTAATTCTCTTTTCATAGTTTTATTGCATCACTCTCATTTCTTTTCCCATTTTTTTCCTACCATTCATTCTTTAACTTTTCTGGGAATTCTTGTTGGATTTTGGTCCAATTAGTGTTTTTCTTTAAGGATTTTTGATAGCTGTTTTTATATTGTTGTTTTTTTCTGAGTTTAGGTGTTGGTCTTCCCTGCCATCATGATAGCTTTTATGGTAATTTTTTTTGGTTGTTGTTGCTGTTGTCTGCTCATTTTCCCAGTCTATTTTTGGACTTTAGATTTTATGTTAAAGTTGAGCTCTGATCACCTGGAGTTGGGGAGACACTGTCCCAAACTTTTGGCTTTTTCATGCTGCTGTTTTCAGAGCTAATTTTGGGGATCTAAAAGTATTTGGTGCTTCTAAGTTGGTGTGATCCTGGGAGATATATGGTCACTGCTCCTCTGGTCTGCACTTTGGTCTTTACCCTGGAAGGGCCCTTGGTCCCTTGCAGCTGCAAGCATTAGTGCTCCTCTTTGATTTGGTATTGTGACCAGGGCCCCTGCTCCAGTGTGACCAACCACCAGCATTCTTCTCTGCCCTGAAACTGTGACCCAGAACTACATATGGGCAATACAATTGTCAATCAATGCCAGTTGTACCCAGTGCCAACAAAAGGTACCTTACAATGTATTTCTGATCAGCTATCTGACCTTACCATCTCTTGTCTGAGAGCCCCCAAAGCTGCTACTGCTTCTGCCCCTATTGTTGCTGCCACTGTGGTTTGGGAGCTTTGGACAGGTCTCCACCCTAGTGCACACACTTCTGCCAACCTCGGAAGTTGTATTAGGCAAGAAAAATGTCTAACCATGACCTTTCGTTGACTCTGCCACTCCAAAATGATTTGAAGCAATATTTTAAAGTTGTTTGGAGGGGAATATTGGGAGAGTTCAGCTGGATGGCTGCCCCCAATTCACCATCTTGGTTTTTTTCTTTTTTAATGTATTACTTACATAGTTTTCAAGTATTGTTCCTCTAACCCATTTTTCCTTATAAACCCTGTGGTTTTTATTGTGAGATTTTGAATAGTATCTCAATATTTTTTGGGAATGGATTCCAATTTTTATAGAATAGCTTGTACTTATGTACCTTACAAGGCTATTTTGAAGATCAAAAGAAACAATGCATGTCAAGTGCTATGTCGACCTTAAAGTGCTATATAAATGCAAGTTACTATAATATTTTTTTAATGTTTAGATATGAGTGAAATTAGAGGATTTTTTGTTGTTGTTTATATTTTTAGGAGAGGGCAAAATTTTAGAACTTTTTTATTTGTTGGGAGAAAGATTGGTGGATTGTCTTTTGCATATTTGGCTATTTTGTGGGAGGATGAAACAAAGAGGGAAGAATCCTTGTGGGCAAACAGGGAAATAATGAAAGAATGAACAGATATTTCTCTGTGTCTAACATGGTTAGAATCAGGAATCACATGGAAATGTGATTTGTCTCCAAAGCCTAACCTCTTTAATTCCCATTTTAGGAAAAGGGATATTCAACTGATCAGCAAGCTTATTAGGTACTTATTATTTCGGGCACTGTGCTAAGTACTGAGGATACACAGAAAGGTCAAAACAGCTCCTGTCCTCAAAGACCTTACATTGTAATATGGTAATAGAGAAGGCAATATGCAAATAGATATATCTATATCTGTCTATGTGTCTATCTATCTATCTGTCTGTCCATCTGTCAATCTATCTATCTATCTATCTATCTATCTATCATCTATGAGAGAATGTAACCTTAGCATGGAAGGTGCTAGTAGTTTAAATGATTGGATAAGTCTTGCACTCAAGGTGATATTTTAAGATCTGAGTCCTATAGGAAGCCACAGATTCTAAGGCACAAGTCCAAGAAGGTAGAGCAATCTAGAAATATGGGACAACCGATACAAAGACATGGAAGTGAAAGATGGGGTGTTGAATGAAAAGAATAGCCATTAGATTAGTGTGATGGGATCATATCCTTCACAGTCACCCATAAATTTTTGTCTATCAATTGCCTCCCTTATAAGCAGGGCTGAAGAAAATGGAATTTAGCACAATTAAAATCAGTATTTTCCAAGTGCCCACAATATGTCCAAAATCAATAATATAAGAAACAAAGAAACCACGGTACTAGCCCTCAAGGAATTTATGATCTTTGGGGCACAAGATATTTGTTTTGTCTATATCTAAATCTACATATGTATACATGAATATATAGATATATGCAAGAATGTAGAGAAAAAATCAGTGCTTAATCACGTGAAACAGATGGGAAGATTGTAGAAGTTTAGAGGAATGAATGATTTTTATGGACTGGGTTGTCAACAATGTTTTTATGTAGAAACTAGGTCATTAATCAGGCCTTGAAGGATGAATAAAGAGGATTTGGGTAGAAAGAAAGAAGGAGGAAGGGAATGTTATCAAGAGGAATAGCCGAGCAAAGATGCGAAGGCCAGAATGAGAATATGTTGGAGAGGGTGGAAGGGGGAGCAATGAAGAAGATGGCCTAGGTGGAATAGAGTTCATAATGAGGGTGAATGAAGATTTCCTGTGGGAGTTTGGACCTTATTATGCAAGACTATGAATGCTGGTTGAGAGTTTTGGATTTGATATCATTGGTGCCTTTTTGAGTAAGAGATTGGCATATTGAAGTTAGGTTATTATGAAGATTAATCTGGTAATAATTTACAGAATGGCTTAGAGACAGGAGTAAATAGACTACTTAGGAGTTCATTTTTTCTGAATTCTTCCTTATGACCAAATATTACTTTTATTCAGGAAAAAATTGTTTTCCCAGGGTGGCCAGGTGGCTCAGCGAGTAAGAGCACCGGCCCCAGTGTCAGGATGACCTGGGGATCGAATCCGGGCTCAGATACTTATCACCACACCCAGAAATAACTGGCCGTGTAACCTTGAGCAAGTTACTTAACCCCAATTGCTTTAAAAAAATTTTGTTTTCCCTTTCTCTTCATCAGGAGAAAGCCAGTCTTTTTTGAAGCTTCACTATTCTGGGGTATTAGCAGATGAATCTAATTAGAATATGCTAGCTGGGCAGCATAATGAATGACTAGACCTGGAGTCAGGACAACAGAAATTCAAAGCCAACCTCAGACACTGTGTGACCCTCGGCAAGTCACTTAACCTGTGTCTGCCTTAGTTTTCTCATCTAGAAGATGGAGATAATGAGTGTCTACCTCCCAGGATCATTGTGAGGAAAAAATGAGATAATATTTGGGAAACACTATATAGGTTTTGGAAACCTTAAAGTCCTATATAAATGTTAGTGATTATTATTAGTTATTAAATGTAAAACCAAAACAATAGTATATTTATTGAACATGTACACAGTACCATTCTAGGCACTTCAATTGATATAAAGTTTAGATTACATGGTCCTTGACATCATGGAACTTATAACTTTGTGGGTATAGAAACATATTCCTAGAAATCATTTAGTCAATAACTTACTCAAAATCTTGAATCTTGATGTCAGTATCCCAACAATAGGTTATCCAGCCTCCACTTATAGACACATACAGACAGGGACATTTTTAACCTTCAAGGCAGCTAATGCTATTTTTGGGGGGCAACTCTGTTAGGAAGTTATTAAATATGCTTCCTTGTAGTTTGAATCCTTTGGTTCTATTTCTGCCCTTCAAATACTCACCCCCAAACCCCAAATTATTCTAATCCCCCTTTCATATTACAAGTGTCTAAATAATTCCAAATTACTACCATGCTTCCTCTCCACATTTCCTTATCCTTCCCTCACCCAGGAAGTTTCTTCTGGGAGAAATATCACCAGTTCTTCCAAAAAGTCCTCCTATGGAACAATGTCAAGACCCTTTTCTGGCCTGGTCATCCTTCAGTTTGCAAACATCCTTTCTAATATGTTGTATGATATTTCAAACGTGGTCTGAGTAGAGCACAGTAGTAATGATAACAGCTGATATTTATGTAACACTTTACATTCATTATCTTATTTAATCCTCATAACATTACTGTAAGTAGTACAGATGCCTCCATTTTACAGAAGAAGAAACCAGGGCATGGAAAGGTTAAGTGACTTGTCCTGTAAGACTGTACATGTAAGTGGCAAAGACCGGATTTGAACCCTGATTTTTTGACTCCATACTCAGTGCTCTTTCCATGAAATCTCTGTTAATCTTATAGCAACACTATCACCTTATTTCCTCTAGACATTATTCTTCTGTTCAGGGAGTCTCAAAATCATGTTAGCTCTTTTAGCTGCCATATCCCACTGTTGACACATATTGGGCTCCCTATCCAGATATTTTTTCATGCACCATTGATTTAGCCATCAGTAACTTCTGTTTTTCTTAAAAGTGTGCAATTAACTTTTTGAAGGAGACAGATATGCACAGTCATCACTAAGACATTTTATTTTTTGAGCTTCAGCCTTTGATGCAAACTTGTCAATGATTTTTTGGGGAGGATTCTGATCCTATTTTCCATTGTATTGGTATTATACTTTGGGGTCACTTAAAAATTTGAAAAGACTGCCAAGTGTGCCCTCATTAAATTTATTAATAGATATATTGGCCCAAACAAGGACTCAGACAAGTGCTCTGGGGCCCTCTACTAGATACTTGCCCCTGAGTTTACATTAAGCAATCGATAATTTCTTGGGTTCTGGCTAATCAACTAGTTTCTCATCTATGCAGTTGTATTCTCATCCTATTAACTTATTTCTGTCTTTGTGCACCAGGAAAGCATGAGAGATTTTGTCAAATGTGTTGCTGAAATCCAAATATGCCAATCTGTCTGAGGCATTCCTCTGATAGCTAGTCCCAAAAGGATAAAGGGGCATTCTTGCATGAGGTTTTTCTTATAGTCTTTCTTAGTAATCACTTCTTTCCTTTGTAAGTGTTTCTGAAACTTTACTTTAGTGATCAGTTCAAAATCTTACCAGGAATCATTTTCAAGCCTGCTAGTATATACATGCTTTGAAGTATCAGTCTGCTCCTTTTTGAAAATCAGAATAGTAATCCTCTCCTGAAACACCTCTTCTTTATGTCTAATGCTTCCAGGGTCAGATAGTATTCAAGTGATCATAGAGTTTGATGATATCATAGAGATCGTATGGGTCAATCTCTTCATTTTATAGTTCAGGAAATGGAAGTCCATTTATGGTGAACATATTGCCCCAGGTCACAGAGTTAGTGAGTGGAAGAGTTAGGAGTCAAATCTAACATGTTAGAAATCCTACAGTTTGACCAGCCAAATCCTTCTGTAGCTCCATGCTGCTGTTCCCTCAGGAAGCCCATCTAAAATACTTCTAGTTCCTAAGATGTAATTTACTTATTTCAACTTATTTGAACTCATTTAGGGCAACTGGGTGGGTTTTTATCTTTTGTTTGTTTTTTTTTTTTTGGAGGGGTGAAGGCAGGGCAAGGTCACATGGCTAGTAAGTGTTGTGTCTGAACCCTGAGGCCAGATTTGAACTCAGGTCCTTCTGACTCCAGGGCTGCTGCTCTATTCACTGCACCACTTAGCCACCCCTGTTTTTTTATTTTTTAACCATCTCTCCATTTCTTGATCATCAATTGTCTGTCACTCACATTAAAGTCAATTGCAAGTCATATCATCATCTCCTTGATGTCATGGTCCTCTTTGAGAACAAAGGACAAACCACTCCTGAATGTACACCATAATCAATGATTGGTAGAATCATTCACCTTCTTGTGACCTTCTGATTTTGTAACCCTATGGGACTTCAAGATCAATATGAGCCATCATTGTGAGATGTCAACCAAAACTACTCTTGCGACTTAAAAAAAAGCATTTCTATAATACAGTATAATAAAAAAAGATGATTACATGTGAAACTGCAAATCTACTATGTATAACTTTCTATTCCTTTTAAATATATAACAAAGTTATCATGTACATTCTTCTCACTTCTTTCTTATTTTCTTCCCTCCCCTCACCCCACCTTAGAGGTAGCCACCATTAGATATATATGTATATATACCTCTATATTTATATACATAAAGTTATTCTATATATCCATTTATCAATTTTTTTTCTCTGGATGCAGATAGTATCTTTATTCATATGTCCTTTGTAGATAATTTGGGCATTTATAATAGTCAAAATAAATTATTCTCTCAGTCATTTTTTAAACAATAGTGTTGTTACTGTATACATTGTTTTCTTGGTTCTGTTCATTTCACTCTTTGTTATTTCATGCAAATCTTTCCATGTTTTTCTAAGATTTTTGAGCTCAAAATTTCTTATAACACAACAGTATTCCATCACAATCCTATACTGACTGAAACATGTCTAAATCTTTGTGACCTCATTTGGGCTTTTCTTTTCTTTCTTTTTTTTTTGGAAGCAATGGGGTTGCCCAGCATCTTATAGCTAGTAAGTATCTGAGGCCAAATTTGAACCCAGGTCCTCCTGACTCCACAGCTGGTGTTCTATCCATTGCACCACCTAGCTCTCCTGCATTTGGGGTTTTCTTGGCAGAGATACTGGAGTGATTTGCAGTTTCCTTCTCCAGCTTATTTTACAGATGAGGAACTGAGGCAAACAGGGTTAAGTGACTTGCTCAGGGTCATATAGCTAGTAAGTGTCTGAGGCCACATTTGAACTCAGGAAGATCATTCTTTGTGACTCTGGGCCTGGCTCTCTATATACTGTACTGTCTAACTGTTCACCACTTGTTAGGAAGGGTATTGATAAGATGGAGAACATTGATCCAAAAGACAACCAATATTAAAAAGAAGTCTCTAATTCATCCATAAAGGAAGCAGTTGAAGAAACTGGACATGTTTAACACAGAGAAGATAAAAACCAGTGCTTGAAGAGTTATCACACTGACAAACACTGGCTGTGTTTGACTCCAGAAGGCATAACCATTTGCCAAATATGGGAGTCACAAAGTGGCAAATTTTGGCTAAATGTGAGAAAAAAATCCCTAAGAATTAGGGCTATCTATAAATAGGATGGCTTATCTCTGGAGGATATGGTCTCCTCCTCTTAAGAAATCTCTGATAGTAAAACCTATGACCACTTGTCAGCTGTGTAGAGGAGATTTATGGGGCCAGATGGCCTTTAAGGACCTTCCCTACTAAGATTCTGTGATTCTGTGAACTTCTCAGGTAGATTAATTTACTGTGCTTCTTAGTAAGCAGATCTACCCTTTATTTTCCAGATGTGGGGAAAAAATTCTTCAAGATTTCTTAGAATAACATCTGGAATGGCTTCCTAAATACAGTGTAGTGTGTTAGGGAGGATCATCACCTTGGAGTCACAGACTCTGTTGTGAGTTCAAGTCTTGGCTCTGTTACTTACTTGTGTGACCTTGGGCATGTCTCTTAATCTCCATCTGCCTCATTTTCCTTAACTATAAATTGAGGGTATTGGACTAAATAATTTACCTTATTCTTTCCAGTTGGAGATCAAAGATTCTATGATCTTTAATCAACTAGGCCAATTCAATCTTTCAAACTGAGGAACTAGGCCATGACATATCCATCAATTAATCAACAAGCACTTATTAAGTAGCTAATATGAATCAGGCACGTGCTAGGTTCTAGAGGTATAATAAGCACAACAAACAACCCCCACTTCCCAGCAAATCACATTTTGTCAAGTGAGACAAATAATATATTCAGAATAAATTCAAAATAAATACAAAGTAATTAAAGATAATGTAGTCAGGAAGGACACTAGCTGTGGGATGAGGAAAGATGTAATGTAGAGGGTGGCACTTGAGCCACATCTTAATGGCAAGGAGGGATTCTAAGAATCAGAGATGAGGAGGGAGTGCATTCCAGGCATGGGAGATGACCAGTGCTGGGTCACAGAGATAAAGGATAGAATGCTGTGAATGAGGAACACAGGCTGATTTGGCCATACTGCAGAGTGTGGGAAGCAAAGTAACATGTAAATGAAGATGAAAAGATAGACTCACTCTACTCTGCATCTTGTTCAACTTGTTTTCAGCTCCATGGAAGAAGATACCCTTCTCAGGTTAAGCTCCTCACCACTAATCTCCTTACTGTGCTACTAACTCCAGCCTTGATTGATACCACCTTCCTTTTTTTTTTTTTTTTTTTTTTTTTTTTGCTTTTTGGAGGGGGGAAGGCAGGGCAATTGGGGTTAAGTGACTTGCCCAAGGTCACATGGCTAGTTTTGTGTTAAGTGTCTGAGGCTGGATTTGAACTCAGCTCCTTCTGACTCCAGGGCCAGTGCTCCATTCACTGTGCCACCTAACCGCATCCCCTTCCTATTTGAGGGCCTCCTCTCCTCTCTGATTAAAGGACTGGAGGGGAGGTTACCATACCCCTCCCAGTGCCTTCCTTTAAAGAGGACAGAAAGTGGACTTTGGGGCTCATTTCACTCTGCATCTGCTGCTCTGCCTGGTCCACAGAATATGATACCTCTGCCTCTATACTCCCTTATGTCTGCCACCTTTCTTGCCTCTTTTTTTTTTGGTTGTCACCTTGAGGGTAAGGACTATCTTTTCATTAATTGTATCCCCAGTGCTTAGCACAGTGTCTGGTATATAATGGGCACTTAATGAATTATTATTGGATTGGTATTAGGTTGTCAAAGTTTCTAAAAGCTTGAGTCAAAGATGTCCATACTTTATCCTAGTTTCTAGAGGGAGGCACTGGAATATGCTGAGTAGAAAAGTGACATGGTCATAGCCAGGTTTCTGGAAAATTGCTTTGGCAGATGTGTGAAAGTTGAATAGGAGTAGAGTGAATCTTGAAACAAGGAGACTAGCTAGGAAGCAATTTTTAGTAACCCAAGCAAGAGTGATAAGAGCCTGAATTATGGCAGCGAATATGTGAGTAGAGAGAAGATATAGAAAAGAAATGTTTTGAAGGTAGAAATAGCAAGATTTGATAATTGAATGTATTTGTGGCAGGAGAGAGAGTAAGGAATTGAGGATAATCCTAAAGTTGCAATGTGGAATACTGGAATTTTCTAGAAATAGGGAAGTTTAGAAGAATGGTGAGTTTTAGGGGAATCAGTTCTGTTTTGGACAAGTTGATTTTGAGACTCCTGAAATACCCAGTTGGAAATAATGATTCAAGACTAGAAACTGGAGCTAGAAATATAGATCTTGATGTCATATGCATAGAAATGATTATTAAACCTATGGGAACTGAGGAGGTCACTAAGAGAGAGCATAGAGAGAGAAGAAAAGAAAAATATTTTACCAAAGGTTGCAGAGTAGTTAGTTTTAAACACGATTAGAAATCAGTTTAGCAAGGTGATACCTGAAAACTTTGGAGGGGACTTCTGAAAAAAAAAAGTAAGAGAGTCAGAATATTGTTGCATAGGAGCACACATGTAACCAAATGCCAGAAACATGAATCTATGCTGGTGTTTATGAGCTGGAATATTTTTCTTTTGATTTTTTTTGGAAGGCTGGGCAATTGGGGTTAAGTGACTTGTCCAAGGTCACACAGCTAGTAAGTGTTAAGTGTCTGAGGCCATATTTGAACTCAGGTCCTCCTGACTCCAGGGCTGGTGCTCTATTTACTGCATCACCTAGCCACCCCATTAGCTGGAATATTTTTAATATTAAACCAAAGATTAGAATGACAAGATAATGCCTGGATTTATGGAAAACAATGTAGATCTTTGGACATAGTCTGCTCTTGAAAGGCTTGTTTCCATGGAGTCTAGACTTGCAAGCCTGTAAGCAGACAAAAGTATTAAAACTGTTCCACTAGCTTTCAGGCCCTTTCAATGATACTATACAAGTCAGTTTCTTGACTTTACAAACAATTCTTACTTTGCATAAATTATTTTTTTGCAAATTCAACTTTATGTAAAAAATTCTGAAAAATCATTTGGAAAAAAAATACTCATAAGCCTATGTTAGTTTTATGGAACAGAACTGTGCTCTTTCCACTCCTGCCCCTCAGCTCTATAGCCCCACCCCCACCCCCCAAAACAAAAAAACCTTAAAAAAATACCCTCCAGGTGAAATCAGAAGAATGGATGATGAAGACACTGCTACCACCTACACTTGGTGGGGGCTTGGCCTGAGAGGAGACTTTTCCCCTGCTGTGCCCACCTACTTACATGTCCTGCTTGTTTATCTGTCTTCCTGGCATGGGCTCCCTTCCTTTTTCCCTTCCTTCCTCATATCTGAGGGCAAATTCACATTACACAAAAATTGCTTTAAGTAGAAGGCTGCATAAAGGTACATTTATGTAAAGTGAAAACTGTTTATACTTCTCTTGAATCTATAGAGTTCAGAGTTGGGTCCCTTATTAGCTCTGATCAATTTGACAATTCAATTAAATAAAAATTTATCGACTTTCTATTATGGATCAGCACTCTTCTAGGTGCTAGGGATACAAAGAGGAGAAAAAATAGAAATAATTCTTGCCCTCAAGGAACTTGAATTCTACGTATTAATAGGGGGTATGTATAGTGAGAGCTTGGCTATCCTGGAATAACAAAATGGGGTTCACTTATTTCTGTAGCTTATTTTTATAGATAACTATTATTTTAAGATACATAAACTACAACTTTTAGTTGTGCCTTTATTATTTATCAAGATCATTGATAAGAGTTAATGTGATAGAGTGGTAATATACCTACTTGGAATTAGAATTCCTGGGTTTGAATTCCAGATCTATAAGTTGGGTGACACTGGGTAAATAGGATTTTTGTGATTCTCAGAGACAAAGGGAAGAAATCTCAACCCTATCTAAGATCACTACTAGCTTTAACCTTCTGCGACCCTGTGTCACCTAACCAATTTGTAATTTGGTTTTCCTGCCTTATAAAGTAATAGAATCTTAGAGTTGGTAGGTACCTTAGGGACCATCTAGTCCAACCTCTTCCATTTTTACAACTTACTTAACGTGAATGTGTTGATCTGTGAGAGGAGAATGGTAATAACTGTCCTATATACCTCGTTGGGTGATTGTATGCACATCAGATGGGACAAATGAAACAAACTTGCAACTAGAAAGCCTCTCTCCTCAAAATCCTGGGCTCATGCACCTTTGATTCACTGACTCTTGCAATGGTACCTTCTGGGAAAGGTTGTTTCATCCTGAGAGAGATGGAAAAGTCTTCCTTTTGCCTTGGAATTTGTGATGAGAAATAACTAGGAATACATAGAAGGGATAATTAAATAGTCTTCTGGTAATGACTCTAAGTCACTTCTCTTTGACTTTCAGTTTTCTCATCTGTAAGATGAAAGGGTTGAGCTAAATGACCTTTGTACTCTCAGCTCTAAATCTAAGAACTTATGGTTATGTATTTATATGTATATATGGATATAGAATTTCACTTTGGCAATTTGCCAGTTTAAAGTAGTGTTTCTACAAAAACTTCCGAAGGAGTAACTTGATTTTTCTAAGGCTTGGTCCATTCCTATGATAAATGGCATTAGAATATATGTTAGTGAGCAGAACAAGGAGAACAATTTTCACAGTAACAACAATATTATAGATAAAATTCAACTTTGAAAGATCGAGGACTCAGATCAATGAAATGACCATGATACCAGAAGACTGACATGGAGGTATGCAACCCACCTTTTGACAGAGAATTATTGACTTCAAATTCAGAATAAAACTTACTTTTTCAATCGATGTGAGAATCTGTTTTGGTTGACTATCTATATTAGTTTTGTTCTTGTTTTCCTTTGTTTTTCCAGTGGGGGGGGGGGGGGGAAAGGACGAGAGAGGGAGATGCATCTTTTTTTTTTTTTAAGAACGCAGAATGGAGAATAGAAGGAAGACTAGAGAAAAGCACAGACAAGGAAGTTAGTTTTGAAAGCCATGGGATAAACTTATATACTTAAAAAAAGAAAAGATAAATATAGAGCTTTCCAGTTTCTTATAGTCTTCTTTTTCCACTCTACTCTGCATGTGAAAATGCCTGTTTTATTTATATTTCTTTAACCTCCAAATAAAAATACATGTAAAAATTCAAAAATGCCTTTAAATGTGTTTGTGATTAATTTCATACAATGGCACCCAAACATTTTCAAATACCATATCTTATGAAAATTTTGGGGAATTTCAATAAAACTTCATATATAGATAAAAGCTAGATATTTCTACAACAATATTCCGTAGGTTTATAGAGCTACAGGTCTGGAAGGGAGACAGATATTTAGGCAGTTAGTAAGGGAGGGAAGGAGAAAGGCATATGATCAAAACCAAAAATGTCCATATTACATACACTGATCGAACATTTCCTGGCCTGTAACCGTTTTCCCAGGAACTAACATACTAATATTCCTCCTTTGAGAACTGTATCCCTCACTTTGTGTCAGGGCCCACATAGTACCCAGTCGTGAAGCAGAAAGCTCCCAAGTAATCCTCTATTTCCTGATAGAAGGAGGGCAGCTCATCTTCAGAACTTTAGATGTTGACTCCACATCTCAAGAAACTTCCCAGTGGGAGTTACTAAGGGATAAGAACTTGCTATTTCCAATTTAAAAGGTTAGATTGAAGCCTTGAGCAACAATAAAAAGTTTTCCCATTCACTTGTATTATTCTCACAAACTGAATTAAAGGAATATGGGCAAGGTACAGAGGGTAAAGCAGCAGCAGCAGCAGCTTGAGTCATCCAAGGTATGGATCCCAGGAGGAGAATACTAGTACTCCTTACGAGGAAAAATTAAAGGAAGTCAAAGGCAACTAGGTGACATAGTGGATATAGTGATGCATTTTAAGTCAGGAGATACTGATTTC
Source organism: Petaurus breviceps papuanus (assembly GCF_028583685.1). NCBI lineage: Eukaryota > Metazoa > Chordata > Mammalia > Diprotodontia > Petauridae > Petaurus > Petaurus breviceps. The sequence goes on from NW_027185712.1 coordinate 2,899,168, forward strand.
AAGTCTGGTTTCACATACCTACAAGTTATATGACCCTGGGCAAGTCATTGACTTCTTCCTTATGTCTAAAAATAATGGCAAACCTTAAAGGGTAACATAAATGCTAACTATTTAGGCTACTTTCATTGTGGTACAATGTCTGGAGTGAGAAAAGTAATGGCCATTTCTATGCATTCTGAATTGATTGCATATGTGTATGGGATGTTCAAGGAGGGCTAGCACCTCTGGTGTGAGGGCTGAACCCTTTTCAGGGCTGCTCATCTAAGCTTTGGTGTTGATCTGTCACCCAGATCTCATTTGTGGCTCCAAAAAGCTGTAGCAGGTGGAGTGGCCACACTCCAGTAAAACTGTCTCTGCGGATGGGCTAAATCAGGTTAGGGGTAACCAATGGGACTAAAACCCCTTGGTGAATTAGGGAGATGTCTACCCTAAGCATGGAAAGACTTGCCCTAGTGGAATGGGCATATGAGAACAATTTGTTCCAAGGGCCATGAAGGTGGCTTGAAGTGCTCAGAAATTGGTCAGACATTGAAAATGCCAAGGCCATCCACTGTATCCCACACCATCACCAATTGTCTTGCCACTGTACTTTGATGACTCAGGAAGAGAGAGAGACTGAGGCTTTTGTGCAACTTTGCTTCATTTAAATCAAATTCATGACTCAAGATGTCACCCCAGGTTGTCATGGGTCCTCTTCAAAAATGAAGGTCGAACAACAACAATAATCTGACTTGTAGTCTTTTCTGGCTTGTGCACCTCCTTTTCAGAGGGACATTGGCAAATGAGCATATCTAGAGAAGGAGATCAGGCTGGGCAAAGAGATTCTGAAACATACCACATATTCATTGGTCAGAGGAATTGAAGACATTTATCCCGGAACAGAGAGAAATTAGGAGGCGAAAATTGATTGCTATGTTTAAATATTTTGATTGCTATCATATAGAAGAGAGTTTTCACTTGTTCTGTCTGATTCTAGAGACTATAAGTAGAAGTAGTGAGTGAACGTTACAAGGAGACCAGTGTCAACATGCAGAGAACTTGCCTGTAACACTGAGAACTATCCAAAAATGAAATGGGCTGCCTTTGATGATGAGCTCCTTTCCCAGTGAGGTCTTCAAGGGGAGGTGGGATTACCAGTGGTTAGGGTAGTACAGTTATTATTATTACCATTTTATAAATGAGAAAACAGACTCAGAGATTAAGTGACTGAAAAACTCACTATTGCAGAGATGAGTAAGGATTTGGACTGGATGACCTCTGATTTCTCTTCCAACTCTAAAATCTTATTTTTTTTGTGTTTTTGTTGGCCTAGACAGAAGTGGTCTGAGTAGTGACTCAATGACTTTTATTAAGTATAAAAAAGATTCCTAAGAGTAGAAGGCTAAGGTAGAGAGTTGTTCTTCAGAGAGAGCTCATAGGGCGGTGGGAAGAGTGTGCCTGACCTATTGTCGGGCAGTGATGAAACAATAGTGCGTCACCACTTCCCTCCACACACACTTATTAACTCTGCAACGACAAAGTGGTCAGGTAGTTTTCTCATTTAAAAAATGGTGATAATAAGTGTAGTACCTACTTCCAAAGGTTGTTGTGAGCAACAAAATGAGAAAATGTATGTGAAGCAGCTTTAAATCTTAAAATGCTGAATAAATGTTGGCTGTTATTATGTTATCAGGAGAACAAATACAAATAGACATGAATTGTGGTGGAGAGATGAATGGAAAGAGGAATTCTCTCTTTGCATATATATATTATATATACATACATATGTATATGGGTGTGTATGTGTATGCGTACACACACACACACACACACACACACACACACACATTTTCATTAAAGTATAATGAGCATCCACCTGGACAGAGAAACAGAAAGTGAGGAAGTTGGAACTAAGTAAGTGTGACGCAAGGGTGATAGGGCATTTCAATTAAGCAGGTTTCTGCTGGAACTCTCTCTATGCCAAAAGCAGGGAAGTTATTTATTTTTTTACTTGTACTAATGACAATTTTATCCTTCAAAAAGTGGGAGGAACTGCAAGAGGAAATTATTTTCTGAATGTAATTCTCATCAAGAGGGAAGGACTAGCTGTTGGTATGGTAATGATGAGCATATTGGCAGGGAAGAGTTTTCTCCCTCCTAGGGGTTTATGATAGAAGAGAGGGAAGCTGATCATTATCTGATAAAATTTTTTTGTTAAGTAAATTTGAAGGGTTCAGAGGGATACCATGGATTAAAATTTTAGAGGGGAAGTCTGTCTAAGAGGGAATAAATAGCTCTATAGAACAAAATTCTGAAGACACAAAGGGAAACAATTTCAAAAAAGGGAAAAACTGGAGTTGTCTGAACAAACAAATGTGGATGAACATTGTGGTTGTTTATATTCATTGACCGATTGATACACAGAAAACTCACCAAACAACTTAGATTTTAAAAGTATAGGTGTAAAAGAAAGAAACAAGGCAAGATGGCAGAATTTGATTTCAAAAGTGCAGTCTAATCCTGTGAGAAAAGAGTCAGGAATGATAAAGTTGAGAATGATCTTAGGCTGAAATGGAAGGGTAAGGACAACAAAAATTGTTTAAAAAATTTCAAGCTACATTATGAGGAAGAGGAGAACCAAAGAAGAGATATGACCATTGTTTGGGGGTGAATGGAATGATAATAACTAACAACAGAGAGAAGGCAGAGCTACTCATTTTAAAATTTGCTTCTTTATCTGCCAAGGAGAAAGATCTTTACACGGTAAATGACAGAACAAAAATGACTAAGAAGGAGTTGATCCCCCAAGATATGAAAGAGTGTAATGAGAGTTATTCTTCTTGAATTTGTCACCTAGGACAGGTAAACTACCTTTTGGGGAGCCCTGAAAGTACTATCAGATGTGGTTGCTGAGTTACCATCAGTGATGTTTGCAATGTTAGGCATATATTGTCCACATAGATTGTGTATATTTACATGGGTTATTCAAAAGTGACTCACAGAGTTATTGATAGATATCTCTAGAATATTTTCCCCTATTATCTGAGGGAGACTTTGATTAGTTATTGGAAGGGAACAGGAAAAAAGGACATGTGGCTGACTACTTCCTTTTCCACTAAGAGGGGGGCTACAAACTAGAATCATATCCATCTGATCCCAGATATGTTGTTGGTACTGGGGAATGATTTTTTTTAAAGCAATTGGGGTTAAGTAACTTGCTCAAGGTTACATAGCCAGGTGTTTCTGGGTGGGTGCTAAGTATCTGAGCCCGGATTCAATCCCCAGGTCATCCTGACACTGGGGCCGGTGCTTTTACTTGCTGTGCTACCTGGCTGCCCAAGTGATTTTATTTTTAATGTTCAAAAAAAAAAAAGATACTAGCTGCCCTGACTACTATCCTGTAAAGGGAAGGATATGCAAGCCTATCTAAGCAGGCTTGACTCTTTCTTACAAAATGCTAATTACACACATGTATGCACACACATGCATGTATGTGCTTGCGTGCATGCATGTGCACACACACAATCCTCCATCACAAATAATGAACAATGAATAAAGTCATTTATACAAACAGCAAACAGAAATTGGGTCATTTTTACAGATTAGACTATATCAGAAAACATATTATAGTGAATGAACTCTTTAGATAGGAGTGATCTGTCTCAGATCAACCAAGAGAGAACCTATGATCTCAACCAAAAGAATATTCCCCAGAGTCTCTAGGGAATTTTCTTTAGGGAGGTATGGAAAAAAAGATATGTTGAAGTTCTGAGTCGTCTCATGTCTACCACTTTTCAAAGTATTTTTTATTCTCTCTCTGTGGGTCTGTCTCTCCCAGAAGTGTGGAACCATGAGTCTTTGTTTCTTTGTTTCTTTTCCTTCCTTCCTTCCTTCCTTCCTTCCTTCCTTCCTTCCTTCCTTCCTTCCTTCCTTCCTTCCTTCCTTCCTTTCTTTCTTCCTTTCTTTCTTTCTTTCTTTCTTTCTTTCTTTCTTTCTTTCTTTCTTTCTTTCTTTCTTTCTTTCTTTCTTTCTTTCTTTCTTTCTTTCTTTCTTTCTTTCTTTCTTTCTTTCTTTCCTTCCCTCCCTTTTTATTTCCTCCACTCCTCCCCTCTTTCTCTTCTTATCTCTCTCTTCTTTCCTTCCTTTTTATAGCTTGATACTATCCATTATATTCATATACCATAACTTGTTCAGGCATTCCCCAGTTGATGGGTATCCCCTCAATTTCCACTTCTTGGTCACCACAAAGAGAGCTGCTATAAATGCTTTTGTACGTGTGGGTCCTTTTCCCATTTTTATAATATCTTTGGGATACAGCCCTAGAAGTAGTATTGCTGAGTCAAAGGGTATACACATTTTTATAGCCCTTTGGGCATAATTCTAAATTGTTCTCCAGGATGGTTGGATCAGTTCACAACTCCACCAGCAACGCATTAGTGTTTCAATTTTCTTACATTTTCTCAAACATTTATCATTTTACTGTTTTGTCACATTAGACAATCTGATAGATGTGATATGGTACCTCAGAGTTGTTTTAATTTACATTTCTCTAATTAATGGTGATTTGGAACATTTTTTTTTCACATTACTATAGATAGCTTTAATTTTGTCTGAAAACTGCCTGTTCATATCCTTTGACCATTTATCAATTGGGGAATGACTTGTATTCTTATAGATTTGACTCAGTTTTCTATATATTTTAGAAATTAGTCCATTAGCAGAGACACTGGCTGTAAAAATTGTTTCTCAGCTTTCTGCTTTCCTTCTAATCTTGGTTGCATTGGCTTTGCACAAACACTTTTTAATTTAATGTAACCAAAATTGTCCATTTTTCATTTCATAACCTCTGTCTCTTGTTTGGTCACAAATTCTTCCCTTCTCCATAGATCTGACAGGTAAATTTCCTTGCTTTCCTAATTTGCTTATAGTTTCACCCTTTATGTCTAAATCATGTACTCATTTTGACCTTATCTTGGTATATGGTAGAAGATGTTGATCTATGCCTTATTTCTGCCATTCTGTTTTCTAGTTTTCCCAACAGTTTTTGTCAGATAGTGAGTTCTTATCCCAGAAACTGGAGTCTTTCAGTTTATTAAACAGTAGATTACTATAATTATTGATTACCAGGTCTTGTGTACCTAACCTATTCCTATTATTATACCCAGAATTTGGGAATTTATAATAGCCAAAATGCCTTAGTCACTCATAGTTGTTCTTAAAACGATATTGCCGTTACTATATAAAACATTCTTTTGGTTCTGTTATTTTGCTCTTCATTATTTCATGCAAATCTATTCATGCTTTGCTAAGATCACTGAGCTCATCATTTCTTACAGCTCAGTAATATTCCACTATAATAATATACAATTTGTTCAACCATTCCCCAATTGATGGTCATCCCTGAAATTTCTAGTTCTTTGCCACTACAAAGAGAACTGCTATAAATATTTTAGAACGCAGGCTCTTTTCTTCTTTCCCAGTCATCTTTGGAATTAGACCTAGTAGTGGTATTGCTGCCTCATTTATAAAGGTAACTTTTCCCTCTCTCATTGGAAGATAACTACTTAGGCTACTTCAAGATAAAGGAGGAAATATATATCAACCATGAGGAGAAGAAATAGTTGCTTCACCAGACATTGATTTGAGTTGAAGATTGTGTAGGGGATGCTTTTTGCCAAGAGGTACAGGAAAGAACTTTGATGAGAGAAAGAAGTGAGGGAAAATGAGCCCCACCATGAAACATATGTAGCAGGGAATCATATGCACCAGAGTCAGATGAGGCACAGAGTCATGGTGTCATTCAGTTGTGTTCAACTCTGCATGACACCATGGACCATAGCACCCTTCTATCCTCCACCATCTCTCAAAGTCTGTTCAAATTCATGTTCATTGTTTCTGTGACTCTATACATCCATATCACCCTCTGGCATCCCTTTTTCCTTTTACCTTCAATCTTTCCCAGCATCAGGGCTTTCCCTAATGAATCTCATCTTCTAGAAAACCTTCAGACCTCACACTCCCTGAAATGCAAGAGAGCAGTGTAGTCAGGAACTACGTGAGGCAAGATGTCACTTTATTTCTTTGAAGCTATTATCAATCATGTGGACTGAAGAGATATGAGACAGGAGGAAAGAGGGTCTCTCTAGTGTCCAAGATTCTTTCCCCATGCACAATGCAAAAGCGCTTTATTGACTGGGTTACAAAACCTTTCTGTGGTTTTTGTTGTGGAAATAAAGAGTTTCTGATATCTTATTATTAAGTCTCATTAACTTAAGAAGGAAATCTTGCAGAGGAGATAATGGGCTTTTGGGGAGAGCAAAATTAGCAAGAAATTAACAGTCCTTTGGGTGGCTAGGTGGCACAGTGAACAGAGCACTGGCTCTGGAGTCAGGAGGACCTGATTTAAAATCTGGCCTCAGACACTAAACACTTACTAGCCATGTGATCTTGGACAAGTCACTTAACCCCAATTTCCCAGCCTTCTCCCCCTCCAAAAAGAAATAAAAAGAAATTAACAGTCGTAGGATTTCTCAAAGTAGTTGCATGAAACAGAAAGATTTTGTGAGAGAAACACCTCTTTGATTGCACATAGGTCCTTTGGTTGAGGTTTAGGTCCAACTGTCACATGAATTACATAAGGAAGAAATGTTTTGCTGACATGATGGTGAAAGAGATGTATGGATGGCATGGAGAGTCTTAGTACTTAGAAATCTAGTAAATTAAAACCCTGAACCATCATTTATTGACTACCTCCTATATACTCTGTACAGTATTAGGCATTCTGAGTTTCTCATTCTGATTCCAAGTTTCTTGATCTCTTTGTGGAGATAATACCAACATCTTTGAAATAATTTTAGAAAAGGGCAGTTGGTTATTGAACTGTGTACAAAATTTAGTGTTAAGTTCCTTTCTTTTTTAAAATGCTTTATTAACGTCTGATTTACATCATCCATTTCCGCCAGATTTTGAGTTACAAAATTTCTCCCCATTTCTCCCCCACCTACCACCCCGAAATAGCAGTCCCACAGGATATCCCCTCCTCCAATCTGCTCTCTCCCACATTTTCCCCCATACCCCTTTTCACTTTTCCAGTGGATCTCTATGCCTCAGTGCCTGCACATCCTGTTTCCCAATTACATGTAAGATGGTTTTAATAATGGTGTATATATATTATATATATATATATGTGTGTGTGTGTGTATACACACATATATACATATACATATATACACACATATTTGAATATTTAATTTCAAAACTTTCAATTCCAGATTCATTCCCCTCCTTCCCCGTCACCCACCCCTACTGGGAAGATACGAAGTTCAGTATAGGTTGCACATGTGTGGCTAATGCAAAACAATAACATAGTAGATACATTGTAAAAGACTGATTATACTTCCCTCCTTCCCATCCCACCTCCCACCCTCTCTACTTTCTACTTTGATCCTGTCTATTTTCAAAAGCGAGTCCTTCCAACCTCCCTCCCCCCAGCCTGCTCTCCCTTCTATCATCCCCCCTCTCATCCCCTTCCCCCCCATCCTCCTGGAGGGTGAGATACCCTATTTAGTGTATATTTTATTCCCTCCTCAAGCCAAATTCAATGGGAATAAGGTTGACCCATTCCCTTTTGCCTTCCTATTCTTCCCCTCCATTGCAAACATTTTCCCTTGCCTTTTCTATATGAAATAGTTTACCCCATTCTGTCTCTCCCCATCTCCTCTCATTATATTCCTCTCACCTCTTAATTTCACCTTTTAAGTATCATTCCTTCCTGTTAAATTGGTCCTGTGCCCTCTATCTATGTATACCTGTAAACATATATACACACATTCACATATGTATTCATATGCCCATATACCCTCATATATAGACAAATATATATATTTCTAATCCCTTCAACTACTGAGAAAAGTTTCATAAATTACAATTATTGTTTTTCCATGTAAGAATGTTAATAGTTCAAGTTTGTTAAGTTCCTTATGATTCCTTTTCCCTGTTTACCTTCTCATGCTTCTCTTCTTGTATCTGAATGTCAGATTTTCTATTCAACTCTGTTTTTTTCAGCAAGAATGCTTGAAAGTCCTCTATTCCACTGAATGAACATATTTTCCCCTGAAACATGATACTCAGTTTTGCTGGGTAGGTGACTCTTGGTTTTAGTCCCAGCTCCCTTGACCTCTGGAATATCACATTCCAAGCCCTTCTATCTCTCAGTGTAGAAGCTGCCAGATCCTGGGTTATTCTGATTGTGTTTCCACAATATTCAAATTGTTTCTTCCTGGCTGCTTGTAATATTCTCTCCTTAATCTGGGAATTCTAGAACCTGGCTATAATATTCCTAGGAGTTTTCTTTTGGGGATCTTTTTCAGGAGGTGATTGGTGGATTCTTTCCACCTCTATTTTGCCCTCTGGTACTAAAACATCAGGGCAGTTTTCTTTGAGAACTTCCTGGAGG
>NW_027185712.1:2907611-2919598 GCF_028583685.1 Petaurus breviceps papuanus
GTCAGTCTGTTTTTTAAGGTATTATTTTCTTGAGTCAGGCTGTTGACTCTCATTTCATAATTTTCTTGCATTGTTCTCATTGCTCTTCCCAAATTTTCCTCCACTTCTCTTATCTGCTTCTTAAGGTCCTCTATGGCCTGTAGCCAACTTGTATTTTCCTTTGAAGCTTTTGGTGCAGGAGTTCTGACTTCACTGTTTTCCTCCTGTTCCGTGCCTTGCTCCTTCTTGTCCCCCAAATAGGAGTGTAATGTTGGAATCTTCTGTCTGCTTTGTTTCCTTTGCCTGCTCATTTTGCCACTCAAGTATTTGACTTTTGGGCTTTTTGCCACAGTAGGACTCTGCCACCAGACAGGGGAGTTTTCATCCCAAACGCTGCGGTTTTCTCAGGTGCCGGAGGTATTAGATGGGTGCCCTCTCTGAGGTCTCCACATGCTCTGGCAATCTGGACACACACCCCAGGACCTCCACCCTAGACTGCAATCCAGATCCAAGCAGGTTAAAGCAAGAGCGATTACCCCTCAGACTGGTGCTTGGTCCCCCTACACTCTGTAGGCCAGGATCTGAAGCTGCCAGCACTAGAGGGCTGTGCCAGCATCTCAGAGGTTTCTTGCCCTGGGGGTAAAAGCCACACACTCCCACTTACTGGGTCCCAAAGTCCAGACTGCACTGGCCTCTCACCTTGTCCTTCTCATCTATGTGTTGATAAATCTGGGAACAGCCACAGCTGCTGCTGATCTGGAGTCCCTCTGGCAGGCAGCTGGTCAGGCCTGCCCTGGGGCTAAAGCCTGGGCGTGGGGCTGGGCTCAGTTCCCAGAGCGCTGTGCTGGCCGATTCCTGCTGGCCTGCTGGGCTGTCCTCAGCTGGAGGTTAGCTTCTCTGTGTCATTTTGTGGGTTCTGCAGCTCCAAAGTTTGTTTAGAGTCCCCTTTTTACATGGATTGGGGAAGTTGGAAGCCGGAGCTGTGGGAAGGTCGTGCTTCTACTCCCTACAACTTTTCCTTGTTCCAAATCTGTATTCAGGTTATAGATTGTTAAAATTGGTTCAGGTCTCAGCTGCTGTGTCCAGTTGATAGAGGTATTTACATTGTAAAAAACAAACAAGCAAACAATTGTTTGGTGCAAGAAGCAGGCCTTTCTCAAATCACTGAGCAGTTGAGCTTTTCCCAGTGGTGTTATGGGTGAGTCACTTAAATAATTTGCCTCAGTTTCCTCTATGGTAAAATGGTGATAATATTAGCACCTCCCTCCCCAAGGTTAGTGGATATAGATATAGTCATTTGTAAAATACTCCATACAATGTTTGGCACATAGTAGGTGCTATATAAGTGCTTATTCCCCCACCCCCTACTCACACCCTAATTAAAAAGCAGTTGGTGATATGGGTGAAACAGTGTGGTATCCTGGAAAGAGCCATGGATTGGAACGGAGAGCTTTCTGTTTTAACCCTGCTATTGTACTGATTAAGTTTGTGGGCTTGAGCAAGACTTCATGGACCTCATTTTGCTCATGCATGCTATGTGATGCAGTGGGGAGAGTGCTAGATTTGGAGTTATGTGTCCTGGGGTTCAGATGCTGGCTCTACCACTACCATTATAACGTTGGCCAAGTCATTTCAGTGCTCTGTTCCTCACTTTCCTCATCTGTAAAATGGAAGAGTTCAACTAGTTGACATTTCAGGTCCCTTCTAGCCTGCAATCTATTATCTGTAGATTGTAGGGGTTGGCAAAGGGAGTTGGTAGAGATTCTTCATTTAACAGGAAAGTTCAGGCAGGACATATATAAAATGGAAAGTGTTGCAAGGGCAACCACATTGGTGAAGGGTCATGGTTTTATGTTACTGGAAACTCTATTGGAAGATCTAGGGGTGCTCACCCTGAAAACAGAGAAGACTCTAGAGGGACAAGATAGCTGTCTGATGAGTATGGGAAGACGCTGAGTGCTGGAGTCTGGATGCCCTTGTGTATGGGCATGAATTCTGAAAGCAAGCATCATGAGATCAGGTGAATTCGTGGATGAGGGTAAGTGCTTGGAGAAGTGCCACTCTGGGAATGCTCTCCCCCTTATCTCTGCCTCTTAGCTTCCCTGGTTTCCTTCAGGTCTCAGCTAAATGTCTCACCTTCTGCAAGGAGTCTTTCCCATTCTTCCTCAATCTCAGTGCTTCCCCTCTGAGATTACCTCCATTTTATCATATAGGCATCTTGTTTATATGGAACACTGGACTATTTACAAAGGATTATTTACTTCAGGAAGCATAATCACAAATAATCAAACTTACAAATTTGCCCAAGGAGTGGAAGTCATGACCCCCCTCCATTTTTACACCAGTTCAGTGTCTGGGGAGGCAAAGAGGGATTGAGCTCCTCCCTCCTCCCTGGCCAGGATCAAGTCTCAGGTACCCTCGCTTCTCAGGGTTTGCATTCTAGGCTGGCTTACTGCACTATCCTTTGGAATTGGCTCCAAGTCCTTCATGACTCAAACTCCTGTGTCTGTGACCTTCAGCACTTGAAACTGAGAATAAACAATGCAAAACTGAAACACCATCACCAGAGCTATTTCTCAGAGCCAGGGTAAAAGAGAGGTAAGCAGGAGAGATTGAATCCTTCCCCTCTCACCAGTTTAGTTTATGGTGTCCACCGTGGACACAACAGGTAAGGATTGGTGAAAAGGCAGCAGGAAAAAGAGTAGCTGAAAAAAGATGAATCTCAGGTTTGCTATATTTTTTTTTTTGGAAGGGGGAAGGCTAGGTAATTGGGGTTAAGTGATTTACCCAAGGTCACACAGCTAGTGTGTCAAGTGTCTGAGGCCAGATTTGAACTCATGTCCTCCTGACTCCAGGGCTGGTGCTCTATCAGTTTTGCTAGTTTTAAACCATCAGCATCATCAAAGGAGACTACCCCTGCTCGGAAGGTGGGGTATGCCATGGACTCCAGGTTTGGCAAACTTGGCATGCTCCAAATGTTCCTTTAAGGGTGTCTCCATGTTAGAACTAGGCACATCTGAAGAATTCCAGATTACATATAGACAATTATTTTCATGTTATCTCCCCCACTAGACTGTGAGCTCTTGTGAGCAGAGACTGTTTTTGCCTTTTATCCCCAGAGCTTGGCACAGTACCTGGAACATAGCAGGTGCTGAATAAATGCAAGTTGACTGACTATATCAGCCTGTTAACTCATACTGAACTTGAAGCTCAGAAAAACTTTCAGATTTTTTCACACAACTCTTTGTTTCATCGGGCCTTTGTTTCACCATCTGCAACTAGTGCCGTTCATGTGGTTGGATGAAATGTCCAAGATTCCTTCCAATTCTGGAGGTCTGTGTCACTCTGATTCTCCATGATTCTGTCACTGCTGTCAAGGCTGAATGACAACCTACTGATCCCGGGGGTGGGGGGGGGAGAGGGGAGGACAAATTTGTTGTTCTTTTTCTTTTTGGTGAAGTCTCCTTACCCAGCATGGCTTCTGGAAATCTGGTTTTTGATGCAGCTTTTTGCCCCCCTTTGCTTCCCTGCTATCTTTACTTTTTCTTTAGGCTTCAAACTTTTTCAGTGGAACTATCTCAGGAATGCCATGTATGCCTTAGAACAAGGGCTAAGCCAGAGGGGGAATATCTGGGCTTGTAATTACTGATGATATGAAATACAATGAAATACATCCATAATGGTCTTTGGGGAAGAGCTCTGGCTGTTGTGTAAACATCAGAGTCCTCTTAAGACTGTTTTCCCTTTGGGAGTTGTTGATTGAGGAGAGGCTAAAAAGATGAAGCCTCTTCAGTCAGGACAGGTGAAGGCTGAGATTGAAATCTATAAAAGTCATTATGGACAGATTAAATGAACACAGATTTGCTCATTAAATCTTAGGATATCCTGACCAAGGGGCCTCCTTTCAGAATCAAAAGGGGGAAGTCATGATCACAAGGGGTCTTATAGATAGGAAGTAAAAATAGATTCAAAAGGGTAAGATAAATTAATGAGTGGCTGAGCAACAAATGACTATAAAGAGAAGGTGAACTATGTCTTAACTTTGAGGTGAATGTCAGGGAAGGGGATTGCCCTTTCTAGTGGAAGGCACAGGATTAGGAGTGGGAAAAATCTGAGTTTGAGCCCTGGTTCTGCTTGGTGAAACCTTGGGGTAATCACTAACTTTTCAGGGGTTCAGTTTCTTTTTTTTCTTTTTGGAAGGCAATTGGGGTTAAGTGACTTGCCCAAGGTCACATGGCTAGGTTTTTTTTTTGTGTGTGTGTGTGTCTGAGACCAGATTTGAACTCAGATCCTCCTGACTCCAGGGCCAGCACTCTACTCACTGAGCCACCTAGCCATCCCAGGGGTTCAGCTTCTTTACCTACAAAATGAAGAGAATGGACTAGCAGAAGAGTTCTTAACGTGCGTGTGCATCTGTGTGTGTGTGTGTGTGTGTGTGTGTGATGGCCCCATTTGGCAGTATAGTGAAGTCAATGGACCTCAGATTAATGCTTTTAAATGCATAAAATAAAATAAATAGGAATACCAAGGAAATTAAATGACACCAAAATACACTAATTAACATGTAAAAAAAACTTTACAGCCTCCACAGTAAGACTAAAAGTTGTCTAAGCCCCTTCCAGCTCTGTTAGGAGGATAACCAGTCTTCCTGAGTCTTGTTCACTGGGAAGGCTAATGCCAGCAACATACCTTTCTGGAAGAACCCTATTATGTCCAGTCCTCTGTAACAGGGAGGGAGAGTTAAAAGTTCTCACCAGGAGAGACCCCAGAATGTTTGGTTACATGTTTTATGAGTTACTGATGTTATCTGGGAACAGCTGGTAAGGCAGCTAGCCTCAGAAATCTCTAACCATTGACTCTGGCAGGTCTCAAGTGTAAATAGACACAAATTCCTGTCAGACTCACTCAGCACTGGGCAGGGCTTCAAAGACAGAGTACTTTGTCTGGGAGCACTGTACCCTGACTGGGAGCTCAAGGCATCTTTTTTCTCTAATTGTCAATTATCTTCATACTCTAAAATAAACATTTTTCTTTTAATTTTGAGTTGCCCCCAAATAGTTTTTTTAGGACAGGGTGATCTAAAGGGGATGGAAGAGGAGAAGGGGAGTAAAGAAGAGGAAAGGCAAAAAGATGGAGTCCTTTAAAAGCCCTAGTCTTCTTATTCTCATTAGATCTCAAACATATATGCCCTTGGAGAATGTTCAGAATGTACACTGCTGAAGCAATGGGCCAGAGACTTCTTAAAGGCCCAATGGAGATAGAGAAGGTTACTGATAACCTTTGGATTTGGTATCGAGCAGGAGTCATGGGGTAGGAACTAGTGGGGAGGTGGGGGAAAGGAAACTTTTTTTCTCTAACAAAGGACCCTTTATTCTGTGGAGGGCTACAAGCATTGTAAGGACATGTTAATTAGTGCAGAGAGTTAGTTCTTGCTACTAGAGCAAAATATTACCCCCTTAAATATAGATAAATATTATATATAATATATATGCATGCATATATGCATATACACGCAAATATATAATATTTCCCCATGGGTATTACACACGTGCATGCATATGTATTTAAGATGCTGCTTTTCTAGCCCTTGCTGAGGGAGCCAAGCCTGTCTCTGCTCAGCAGCTTGCAGACCCTTCACACAGAGAAAGCGGAGGAAACAAAGACCTATTTTCTTCAGTTCATTTACAGAAGGGATGGGATTGCAATTGACTCTACTGCAATAGACAGCAAGCTCTGAGATAATTCAATTCAGCCCCTTGGAAGGAAAACCTGTTGAATTTCCACAGTCTGAAGGGGATAAGAAAGGAAAAGAGGGTGGAGGACCCCAGGAATGTTTATTGCTATGCAGAAAACAACTATAAAGAATGCTGAAACACCTCCATTTCCCTGACATTGATTTTGCATGGGCTCCAGAGAATAAAGCTGCAGAAATTTCTTCCACAGGGGTCCTCCCTCCCCTTTCCTTCCTCTCCCCTTGGTGACCCTTCCCCGCCTCCTTCATTCCCTCTTGCCTGGAATGCTTTAAAATCCAGAAATCCCACTTGCTAATTAGCACAGTTATGATTTGCAACCTGTCCAACGGTGCCAGGAAGTGAGCTGCAACCTTTTCAAGCGCAGGAGAAACCATCTCACTGCAGTCAAAACAGAAAGATGTGTTTCAGCTAATTTGGGGGAGCGGGCAGCAGGGCTTTGTATATTCAAAGTTCATTGATGACAGGTCACATCCAACAGGGACAGGCATTCTGTCAAAATGCACTGGTGAATCAGAAACTTTTTAGTCTATTCCAAAGGAAGAGTTTGTTTCTGTGAAACATGCCGTTAAATGTCCATGTCCAAGAAAGCCTGTTTTTAATCAGACACAATTCCTAGTTTTCTAGTTTTTTCTAGTTCTAGTTATGAGGGTTGTTTCCACACTGCCCCACCCTGAGGCTTGGGGAAATGGGGAAGAGTGACTGTCTCCCCAAAGAGAACTAATCTAACTAAATCTAACTAAACATTGGCTTTTTAGTAATTGGTGGTTTCAGATTTAAATAAGGGGAAAAAAGAGCTCTTTTCCTAGGATTGGTAACAGAATTGTGAAGTTAATTGTTTCTTTGATGCGTGGTCTGCACATTTATACGTAACATACACAAAAACATATATATATATATATATATATATATACACACATACACACAAGGACAAAGACACCCAGCATCTATTGTGGTACCTGTTAACTGTACTGTTTTCACTATATCTTTGGTCATTTGTTTTGGTTTTGTCAGTCATCAAATATTCATTTAGAGCTTACTATGTGCCCATGTATAGCTTCCTTCTTATGTATTCCCTCCCTTTACTGAGGAAGATGATACTTTTTTGGGGGGGAATGTGTCTTTCTCAAGATGGAAGTGCAAACACAATGTGCCTGAAGATAACTGAGCTTAGAGTTAAACCCTCAAAAGAGATATGCAGCCACTTCACATGGAATCTTTGACCTTTATGATACTGTGGTCTGTGAGTTATTACTGGGCTATCAGGGAGAGCCTCAGCTGCATTGAAAATAAATCATTATTACAATCAATTAATTATATTCATTATTGTAATGATTAGTTATGGAGCCTTATTTAGAAATAATGGCAATGTATAATTTTGGTTGATTTGTAAAAATGTACATATATCATTTCTCAATCTACAGGAATTGAAGTGTATATAGTGAAAAGAGCCCTAGACTTGAAGTCAAAAGACCTGAGTTTGAGTTCTGACTGACAATTCACATGGACTTGTAGATTTATCATCGAGTCCAACACTGTTATTTTACTAATGCAAAGGTGATTAGGATGTGAAAGAATTTGAGCCCATGTTAAGTAAACAATGATAAGTTGAAGGAATTTTGGATATTTACCCTAGAGAAGAAAAGATTCAGGGGGACATGATAGCTGTCTTCAAGTATTTTTACTTGGAAAAGGGATTAGTCTTGTTCTGCTTGGCCCCAGAGGGCAAAATCACATGCAGTAGTAGGTGAACAGTACAAAGTAGCAAATTTATGTTTGATGTCCGGAAAAATTTTACAACAGTTAGAGCTGTCCAGAAGTGGAATGTATTGCCTTGGGAGGTGGTAGATTCCTCTTCATTGGAGGTCTTTAAACAAAACACAGAAGATGACTACACATCAGTAGTTCTTTCTGGTCTAGATTTAGGATAGGTGATTGATGGAGTCTCTTCTAACTTTGAAATTCTGTGATTCTGCGTGAAGTGACTTGAGTTTAAGGATCAGATCTATATGATCATGGCTAGGCAACAATATCTCTGAGCTCATTTCCTCATATGTAAAATATGATTAGTAACACCCACCCTTAGAGGGCTGTTGGGAGGAAAATACTTTGTAAACCTTAAAATGTTATAAGAAACATGCAGTGCTATGTAAACAGATATATCTGAAGTCAGGAGCCCTAGGTTCAAATCTAGCTTAGCCATTTACTACCTGTGTCACTCTGCACAAGTCACTTGACCTCTAAGATTTTTACTAGATCTAAATCTATAATCTTATAACTTTAGAAGCCATGCATTCCTAAGGTCAAGTCAACTGCCCTATGTCATCTGGAATTTTGTTGATCTACTTTTCCTACAATGCCTTACAAATATCCATATTTTATACACTTCATAGCATCTTCGAGGCTACAAAGATCATCTTGTCTTACTCATCCTTAAGCACAATGCCTGCTGCAACATTACTGAACGATGGCTATGCATCCCTGACCTTTCCCAGAAGACCTCTAGTGATAGAGAACTCACTACCTCCAGGGATAACCCATTGTACTTTTAGATAGTTCTAATTGTTATAGTATATATATATATATATATATAATATTCTCTCTATATAACCATATATATATACACTCTCTTGCTATAAATTCATATATATATACACATATATACTCTCACATATATCTATTATATACACACATATATACATATACATATATGCATGCACATATACACATACATAATATATATTATAATATCATATGTTATATTATGATTATATATATATATATATATACACACACAGGTGTGTGTATGTGTGTATTCAGCTTAAGTTTGTTTCACTATAATATCTATACCCTAGATAGATTGGCCATTTTTAGTCCAAGTGAAATAAATTTGTTGATTCTTCTGTATGTCAGTGCTTCAAATATTTGAAGACAGTTATGATGTCCTTCTAAACTATCTATCCTTCAGGCTATCCCCAATTCTTTATTGCATATAATTCCTAGACTTCTCATAATTCAGTTTGTCTTCCTCTAGAAGCAATCCTGCTTTTCAGTGTCTTTTCTAAAACATTGGCTACAGAATTGAGCACAATACTTCAGATGTGATCTGTGTAAGACAAATTACCAGAGGCCTATAACTTCATTCTAGAGAGACATTAACTTCTATTAATACAGGCTATGGTTTATCATCATTATTATTAATTACCTGCCAAACCATGATGTTAACTCACATCAAGCTTATAATTCATTAAAGCAGTCAAATCATTTCCACACAAACTGTCATCACCTCCTCTATACTGAACTTATAAAATTGTTTTTTTTTAACTCAAGGGTAAGACTTTACATTTATCTTGACTAAATTTCTTCTTTCTAGATTTAGCCTGTGTGTACCTTTCTGGATCCCGATTGCCATCCAACAGTTATCCTTAGCTTTGGGTCTTTTACAAATTGGACGTATCCCCGTGGTGCTTTTCTCCTAAGCATTTGCAAAAACTTTTGGGGCACAAATTAGAGACCTGCCTCTAGACTGGCTTTACTCTGAACCCATGGATGTACTCATTCAAACCTGACCTGCTCGCTGGTCAGTTTTTGAGGTGCTGGTTTGTCTTTTGCCCTTGAAATTTATTCAGCATTTCTCTTTACTAGCACAGGAGCACTGTATATTGATTTAATAGGGTAACTACAGGTTATGTGGTAACTATGCCATTAACAGGTATAAATGATTTTTTTCTAGTTCTTTTCAAAGTGATTTCTAATGCACTGTGAAAAAAATCTGGGACTATATGTGCATATAATTTTCACGAAGGGTTTGTCAAGACCTTGTTCTTTGGATCCAGCCATTCAACCGGTTCCACATCTATCAAAACATATTAGTTATTATCTAGCCTATCTTTCTGACTTGCCAACAAAACTAGCATGAACAATTTTGTCACTAGCCTTGCTGAAATCCAGGTCAACTTTTAGCCTACTTCATTCCTTGATTAATAAGCCCAATAAACCTACAAAAAAAGAATTAATGTTCACAACCAGTTCTTGATGAAGCCATGCTGTCTCTCTATGCTACTACTTCCCTTTCTAAATGTTCTCAAATTATTCCTTTAATCTTACATTGCTTATTTCAAAATTTGCTTAGGCCTGGTGGCAGTCACTGTATGGAGATTGCTGTCCAGTTTCCAGAAAAACCCATTGGAAACATAGAGATACATCTTTAGTTTGGGACATGTGGAATAGAAGGGCTATAGCACTTCTCCCTTTCAGCACCTTCTATAGATACCTTCAGAGGGCTCTAATCTTTACTTGTTTGTATGAGTCAAATCTGTAGCCTGAGGATCCAGACAATGGGCTCCATTCTACTAAGTGAACATACAGCAGACAACACATCTAAGTGGTGGGTGCTCTGCCTTGTAAGGAAGAGCTCCTTGAGGGCATTCCAAAATCTTTGTCAGCTGTGCTGGCTGCCTTTTTCAATGTGGTGCCTGCTTATGCTCTAAAGATGATCATAGTTCATTATGGTCTTCTTTTTTCTTCTGTGTAACATTGTATTATACCTGTTTCTCATTTCATTTAACTACATTGTGGCATTCTCAGGAGGATTCATTCAGTGACAATCTGGTCTACCCTTTTGGGGAACAAATACTATATACAGCCCTATCATGTCTAATAGATGTTTGAGATGAAAGGCAACGAAGTGCAAAGTGTATTACGGTTATCTCTTGAGTGAGACAAAACTTTCTAATATAAAACAGCAGTGGTAACAGCCCTTAAGCAGAAACTGCCAACAGAAACCAGTCTCTTCACCCCAATGGAAGCCAAAAATAGTGTCCTGATGGATCTCCCTTGAACCAGTCTGAATGCCCTTGAATTAGTGTTGAGATGGAATATTTGCTTTAACTTTTCTTATATGCTCCTGCTGTTGAGTTATGAATCTTTGTACTGAAGACATTCTGTACCAGACAAGTCTCCATTTCAAAGATGTACATCTGCAAACTGGGAGCCAATCAATCAACAAGTATTTACTGTGCACCACTTGTGTTATAGGTACATCAGAGAAGAAAAAGAAATAATGGATATGCTCTACTCCTATAAGACATTGCTAGTTTGATCAGAGTGCCATTCTTGTACCCTATAAGAGCCATGATATCATGGTATCTGGTAACTATGATGACTTAGGCAGGCAGCAGATAGGAAAGAAATTCTAATCAGCTGGTACTAAAAAAAAAGGTCTGTGGTTCATATTGTTTTGGGATATGACAACCTAATTTATATTATTTGGGCAACAAGGAGGTTCTATGCCCAGTTTTGTGAAAGGTGTGTGAGGTGATCTGTCTCTCTAGTACCAAGGTCTTCACTACAATGAAATGCTGTGCCCCTCTCAGCATGGACATAGCACAATACACATACTTGTGTGTTTTTGGTTTCACTTTTATTCAGCAATTCTTAGAATGGGTTGATGATGGTGAGCAGGAGATATGTCTGTCTTCCCTTCTGTCATTCTTTTGTTGACTGCTTGTTCATATTCCCCAAGGATATATGAAATCCAGGGCAATCGTCCAATGAATCAGTCAATGAGAACTGATTAAGCCCTTACTATTTTATGTATAACACAAATGGGTACAACAATATGTATAACAGCTCAACCTCTATATCTTTATGTCTGAGGGGGCTTCACTTCTGAGCTGGGGCTCTTCATTTCTCTGCTGACATTCTTTTTTGTGAGCTTGGGGTACACTATTTGGTTGAGAGAATAGAAAGGTCATTGGTCTGCCCTGAAGTTAGCTTTGCTGGTTTTCATATACAACACACAAATAGTTCCTTCCTTCACCTCCAGGGGTTTCAATGAACTGCAAGCTCAAGTAGAGTCGATAGTATGGCATAGAAGTTTAAGAAAGGCCTGGAGAAGATCCAGAGGAGGATAACCAGGTAAAGAGTCTTGAATTCTATTAAAATCAGGGAAATAAAGGATATTTAACCTGGAGAAGAAAAAAAAATTGTTTAGAGGTGGGGATGCTAGTTGTCTTCCAAGTATTTCCAGAATTATCATACTGACAGGAAACAGTGCGTAGAAAACTGATTTTGAAGGCAGAAAGACCTGTGTTGAAGTCAGAAAGACCTGAGTTCAAGTCCCATTTCTGATACCTACTGGCTGTGTGACCCTGAGCAAGTCACTTAATCTTTTAATTCTCTAGGAAATTCTCTAAGGCTATTTTTTTTTGTGTGTGTGGGGCAGCTAGGTGACACAGTAGTAAGACCTGAGTTCAA
>NW_027185712.1:2919608-2929287 GCF_028583685.1 Petaurus breviceps papuanus
TTCAGCCTCAGATGCTTACTAGCTGTCTGATGTTAGGCAAGTCACTTAATCCATTTGCCTCAGTTTCCTCATCTGTAAAATGAGCCACAGAAAGAAAGGGCAAACCACTCTAGTGTCTTTGACAAGAAAACCCCAAATGGGGTCAAGAAACGTCAGATATGACTGAAATGACTGAACAACAATAACAATGAAAAGATACTTTGTGCAGATGTGCCAGTCTGCATTGTGGCAGAGAGTCTGCTTGTCTGAGTTTTCCTATAACAATGAAATCATAGGTTCACTTCCTATCCCTATAGAAGAGGGATTAACTTTGTTTTGCTTATCTGCCAAAGGCAGAAGTAGAAGAAATAGGTGGATATTCCAGAGGTTAGGGAAAGCTTCTCAACAGAGCTAAGCAAAAACTGGAATGAATTGCCTCAGAAAGTAATGGGTTTTCCTTTGCTGAAGTCTTTTCAGCAGAGGCTGAATGTCCACTGACCAGGTAGGTTATAGAGAACTCATATAGGGTGATATTGGACTAGATGGTCCGTCCCTAGCATTACTATCAACTTTGGATTGTGTGATTCTGTCATACAAGCCTCCTCGTCACTCCTTATCTTATATTCCCTCATAGTTCTCATAGTTCATAGTAGAATGGGACCTTATACAATGAGACATTTACAAAGTTAAGGAATGTGATAGGTAGGCAAAGATTTTACAATATTTGCAAATATTTGTCTTTATTTGTAGTCCCTGCACATGGCATGCTTTTGTACCAAACTACATTGTATTTAACTACTCTGTACCTATCAGTATTTATTCACTTTAAGTACTTGTTTTCTCTTCCATTAGAATGTAAACTGTTTGCAAGTAGGGGTTGTTTCATTCTTTGCACTTGTATCGCCAGTGCCTAGCACATAATATGTGTTTAATAAACACATATTGATTATCATGATCAAAGCTGTCACCTTTCAGTTACATAGTCAACATATGACTATGTAACTAAGTAACTTAATAGCTTAGCTAAATAGTTGCATAGCTGACTTTAGTTACATAGATTAAAATTCCACCCCCTTTGCCCCCAGTACATATATACATCCAGTCATCCACCCAGTCATCATACTGAAGTTGATTACTTGTTTCCCTCCTCACTTCCTTTCCCATTTATATTCAGTTTTTGCTATCCATCCCCATACAAACTCAGCTATTTCCCATATTGAAATACTAACACCATCAAGGAGCTGTCCACTGCAGAAGTTTATTCAAAAGATCAAATGATGTAGAGTAAGCCTCAAATATTAGGACTTAAAAGGACATTAGTACATTTACCACAATGAAGGAGAAAAGTAGGAAAATCAACCTTCTACTTTAAGTTTAAACCCATGTGAATCCCTGGCTTCTTGAATTCTTTACAAATACATTTGAGATAATAAGAACTGAAGGAATTCCAAGGAAGAAAAATTATTGTGGGCTGAGGAATGGTTTATTAAAGAGGTAGGATTTTCATTGGACCTTGTAGGATGATGAGCATTGATGTAAATGGGTATCAAGTGAAGGGCATTTTCAGTGGAAAGAATGTGAGCAAAGACAAAAATGAAGACTGAATAAAAAACTCAGAAATCTGCAAACATATACAGAAAACAAAATTTGCAAGCAACCCATATTCCCCCAAAAAAGAAAGTAAACTTGGTGTTGCCAATGGGGCAGCACTCTTATTGACATTTCCCTCTTCCTCCCAATCCTATACAGTCTCTCTAGTGCTCTTAGTGCCAGCTTCTGGTTTGTATTTCCCCTTCAAGGCAAACATACTTTGCATTTTATGGATGGACAGCTTACTTCCTTTCAGATCCGCATTATCCTAATAACTCTCAATAGTAGCAGGGAATAAAGGTTGAGCTTTTTGCTGGCACATGTCATAGACTTAAACTGTCATTCCTTGTGTGGTTCCAAGGAGTGCCATATGGACAATTCTCTTCTCTCTCCAGGATCCTTGCTGTTCAGTAACTTTCCTCTCTCTAAAGGGCCAGAAATCCAAAGTTTTAAACTTGGGGTTACATCCAAAGCAAACCTCAAGACAGACACTGACCAAGAAATACCCCTGGGCATTGTTAAGATGACAAAAGATAACTAATTAAATTTCCATGGCAGAGACTCTCCCTAAATGCTTTAATTGAATGGGACTCTTAGAAGGATGGCCTCTTATGGGAAGGCAGGGTTTGGGATGAGTTTCACTACTTGCCTATAAAAGAAAGCCAACAGAGTGCTCTTGGAAATTTCTATCGTGTGAAGGGATTTCTTAATGGCCTCCTTCACCAAAAGCCATTAATGGCTGCCTTAAGTCAGAAGTGCAAAAGAAATGTATGTGCTCACCCATAGCTTTCCAAGTAGTGGTCAGAGACAGAGCCCTCATCTTAATAGATGGCAGCAACTGGACCAACATGGGAAATAAAGAATTCCAGCAAGAGAATTCATGACAGAGGAATGTGGTAGCCCACATGACCCAAGAGAGGAATTCATAGACAATGGCACTCCTGTACTCCTGCCTTCTAATAAGAGGAGGGGAAATTTCTCAGGTAACATAATGTAGGAAGCCAGGCTCCAAGTCCAAGAAGGGAGATTTCTTGGGCATTGCCAATGTTGAGCATTCATATAATCCAAACCTTTCATTTTTCAGAGGGAAAAATTAACTAGGTAATTCATATAAGGAGTACAAGAGAAATACCACTACTATCCCCGTTATTCCTCTTTCTTACTATATTACTGGCCCACTTCCTTTTATGATTATATATTTTCGGGACTATATCTTTTTTAATATAACGTAATTGTGCACAAGTCATTCCTAGTAATCTAATATAGCTTCTTTGAACCTACTTTTTGTCTTCCCATTGTCTTTTTGTTCATCCTCAACTTTGATTCTTTGTAAATTAGTGATTAACAATTAAATTGAATAACTAGAATATTGGAGTTAAAAGATGGGTTTTTGTGTCAGAGAGAAGCTTGGGATAATTGAATGGACCACAAAATTTCATAAATGCAATTTAGTCTCCTCTCTTCATCTTATTCAGTACTTAGCCCAGTGTATTGGCCACCTGAACAATCTGTTCAAGATACATAACTGGCTTAGTGGGCAGTAAATCTAATTGCACATCTTGGTTTGGATAATAAGGTCCTCCTCATCAGTCTTCTTGCTTCACTCCAATCCATTCTCTACACAAATGCCAAGGTGATTTTCCTTAATCACAGGTCTGACCATATCTCTCCTATATGTATTAAACTTCATTGGATTCCTCTAGTCTTTAGGATAAAATACAATTCCTCACTTCAGCTTTTAAAATCCTTAATACCCTGACCACAACCGGTCTTATAGAATCCCTTCCTTCAATACACAGCTCAAATTTCACTTTCTACCTAAAACCTCTCCTGATTTCTACCCCCAACTAATGTCCTTTTACCCAAACCTACCTTATATTTATTATGTACATGAATATATGCATATTCTATATATAACACACATAGGTGGGTATGTATATATACACCTACATATTTATGCATAGTGTGTATGTGTGTGTATGAGAGAGAGAAAGAGAGAGAGAGAGAGAGAGTTAGCATATACTATACCATCTCATACTTATAGGTTGGTGAACCCAGAAGACATATGACTGCGTCTGTCTTTGGTATTATAGGGGTAACTCTGAGGGGATATTTTTCAAATATCATTATTCCTGGGCACACACCATTGTGTACCTCATCGATTATCATCTAATTGTCTCTATTAGATTGTAGAAAAGAGTCTTACTACAGAGGTTTATTAAGAAGAGTTAGTACAGAACACTTCCCCTAAAAAGTATACATCCTCAAACACACAAGCCTGGGGTGCATTCTTCCACAAATTCACATAATATCTGAGAATTGACTGAAAGACAATAATCTTTCTTCCTTGGAATTCCTTCAGTTCTTATTGTCTCTCAAATGTAAAGCTATTTGTAATGAATCCAAGAAACCAAGGGTCCACATGGGTATAAACTAAGATGGTAGGTTGATTTTTTTCCCTATTTTTCTCCTTCTTTATGGTGAATTGCTAAAGTCCTTTTAAACCCTAATATTTGGGACTTATTCTACATCATTTAACATATATTTTCCAATTACATTTTAATCTGCTTAGGGCTTCACTGTGGAGTTTGCTAGGCATTTGTTACCTATACTTTACAGTGTTCTGAAGGAGTAGACGTAATCAATAGAAACTGAAAGTATAAAAACAGTGAAGTACGTATAGACAACACATGTGACAAAAGAGTACCTCTCAACTCCTGGCTCCAAAGTCTGCTTCTTCCTTCATAAAATCCTTGTAAAGTTTTCCTTAGGTAAAACTCTCTGCTGAGTTCTGAGGGTCAATACCTCTTTAGATTCCACTATTCTCCAACACAAGTCACACACTACCTGAAGCTGTGGCTGTCCTCAGGTAACTTGCATTTCTGCATCCATATGAAGTTGTATCTATGGTTATCAGTCACAACTGCTCTGATATCTACTGTTACTGACACCATTCAGTTTCTAATGCAGCCTTTGGATTTCCCAAACTCTGAAGTTCACTTGGGCATTTCCACCCTGGAGTCCTCATTCATGCAAGATCAAGAAAGAATAAACATAAAGAGACAGAGGTAAACATATATTGATAGTCACCATGGAAAAGTAGGAGATAGGGCTATTGACTGTAAAGCCAAGCAGGAGCAGCTCTCCAGAGGACTGCTGCTGTGAATAGCTTTAAGGTCCTGATCACATAATATAGTGAACTCTTTATTTATTCAGCAATAAGGAAAGGCAAAACATTCACAGAAACCAAAGTACAGCATTTACACTGATGTAACATAACTTATCACTAAAGTAGCCACATGGTTTTAAACAAAAAATATCATTCAGTAACCATCCTTAAGGAGAAATCCTGCTTAAAGGACACAAAATGCAAAGGTCAAAGTTTTCCTACTCCTAGGTCACATTTGTCTTAGTCTCCCAGTCAAAAAGTCTCCTTCCTTCTTGATTGGAGATTAGTTTCTAATCATCCTTAACTCAATCATCCTTAAGGGGTACAAAGTACAAAGTTCCCCCACCCCTAGGCTACAGTAAATCATGATATTCTCAGTCGAAACTAAGTACCCAAAGAGAGGTCTTTTCATCTTGGCTCAAGGCTGGCTCCCAAATTCCATGGTTCCTCTTCCACGGGTCCAGCTCTTGTCTGAATCTACCCAACTGTCACCTGAATTCACAGGCACGCAGCTCTCAACTCCTTGTCCAGCTTCTCATTCGGTTCATCATCCAACTCCTATTCCATATTGAAGCTCACAGTGTCCAGTACACCTCAAGTCCTTTGCAGTTTCTGTTTTCTGGGAAGACAAAGCTTATCAGAGCCAAAACAACATTCAAGCACATTGCCAGAACCATCATCAATTCATTATCTGCCTGTGATATCAACACAGACCCCACAAACAAGGTCTGAGAACTCAACACAGACCCACAAACAAGGTCTGAGAACTCAACAGAAATCATCAGAACAGTCCCAGGATCTCTGAAGCCCTCTTCCAGGACTTCTGTGAACAGACAACAAGAAAATTCTCTTTCAGGGGTTCCAGTAAGGTCCCAGGGCTTCTATACAAAGTATTACAAGCACAAATCAACAGAGACAGAACAAACAGAGTGCCAGCCACCACAAGTGTTCCCTTCTCAGTTCTGCTCTCTCCCAGCTTGTGCTTCTGCATTATCTCCTCTCTGTTCTGCGCACCTCTTCTGTCCTTCCTGTTCTGTCTTTGGCAAGCTCCTCCCACTGTGGGTTTCACAAGTTTTGTTTCTAAATAAAGACTTCATATAATCATGGCCAAGGCTCAACTGAAACAAGATGCTAAATACAATGTTGCCATTACATTGACCCTCCTCAATATGACTCTCATGATCAGACCTACCTGTCTCCTTACTGTCACAAAAGGAAAAGAGAGTGACAAAAAGGTGGGTTTTCCTATGGTATATACACTCAGTTCCATCTCAGCAATGATTTAGTCTTCAGTTTCAGGCTCCATGGCTAATTAGAATACTTTTTATCATCAAGGAGTACCAGCCTCTCAGAAATGAATGGCTAAAAATGAGCTTCCTCAAGCACACACACATGTGTGCATGTACATATTATCTACACATTGTTTGTATAGATATGTGTGTATATACACATAAACACATGCATACACATGTGCATATAATACACATGTATATTTTTATTATATACACACATATGTGTATATGGATATATTTATACATATATGTGTATGTGTATATATTCACTTGGACTGAAACCAAGTAGGAAATATCTACACATATTTTAAGGACTGTCAACCTCTAATATATGTATAGGATGTCTCTTCATCAAAATATTAGCTCTTTGAAGACAGGATCTATATGCTTTTGTTTTTGAAATCCCAGCACCTTGCACAGTGCCTCTCATACAGTACTTAACTGTAATTGTTAAGTAAATAGTTAAATGTTTAATGATTGATCCATCTACTTTATTTTTGTATTTTAGGTTGAACTCTTGATTGGTTGTGGATCTCATTATAGAGAATCTGAAGCAGTGGTGTCAAACTCAAATAAAAACAGATCCCTGTGCACCATATATTGACTTAAAAATCCACAAATTAACATTATTTATCCTATATCATATTTTAATTTTTTTAAAAAATATTTCCAATTACATTTTATTCTGCTTAGTAATGCACTGTGGAGTTTGATGGGCTTTTGTTGCCTCTACTCTACAATGGTTCTGAAGAGGCTGATGTAATCAATAGAAATGTCATCCTCAAGCAGGAACATTCGTAATACCTCACCATCTATATGGAATGCTTTTTTGATTAAGACCCTGAACAGGACATTCTCCATGGCAGGGGTAAACACCTTTGGTGAACATATGTCATCCTTTTTCATGTCTTAGTTGATTTTGTTAATGATGATTGTTAAATACAACTATTTCTGTTTCATTTTAAAGGCAATTGGCATGACCTTAATATGTCTAGGAGAGACATTTTGTTGAAGAAGAGACTTTTGGGTTCTATTTTGCTCTTCTAAATAATTTAAAAAAAAAGTAGCAAACAATAATATAATGGGATATTGTAGATTTCAGTAAAGTGTAGGTCTGTGCAGCTATAGTCTTCTGTAGAAAATTATTTGAATTACCAATCAGTTACTTTCTCATTCGTAAATCAAGGATACCCTTAATAATCATGCAGGCATTTACAGAATTTGAGGACTAGAAGAGATCTTAACATCCATATAATTAGTAGGTATATGGGTCAGTTGTTATTAATAATATCACAAGTTGACATATTTAGACCTAAAAAAGACCTTATAACCCACTGAGTCCAACATTTCCTTCTTGTGCCCTCCCCCTTTTTATTCAGAACTTAAAAAATAAAAGAAACATTTCCATAACATAGTAGAATAGTATAGTTAATTAGTTAATAGTTTTCTTGGTGTTAAACCATCCCTGCATTCCTGGTATATATCCTTCTTGGTCATAATGTATAATCTTTCTGGGAGCAGAGAAATTAAATGACTTGCCCCGGGTCATTCAGGTAGTAAGTGTCTGGGGTGACACTATAACTGGCTAATGGCATATTGCTTCTCTATGTTCTTTTGACCACTTTATTTTTTTCACTAACACTAGCTATGATTCCAACTCCAACTACTCAATTGTTGTTTCTTCACTTCTTACTGATATCTTGAAAATCAGTCTGTCAATTCTTTGAGAATTCAGCCTTCCCTGCATGGGTTCCTTCTGTTTACTGGGTCTGATTCAACTATTTTCCCCAACTTCACCTTTGTTATAATTTCCTTTTTCTTATAAAGGAAACTAGAGACTAAAGCATGAGTTAAATGTAGTAGTTTACTGTTACTGATGATTCTAATAATTTAATTATAGGAATCATGACAGATTTTTCTGTTTTTCATCTGTTTGTTGTCCTACTTCCACTTTGATTTTTAAATGCTCTTGGGCTGAGTTGACTTAGCTGAATCTCATACCACATTATCTACAGACTTTCTTTTTTGTCTTCCCACTGATTTTTACTGTTTTGCCAGGTGATTACCTTCATAATGTATCACCAACCACCTTTATAAAACTTTTACTATTGAATTTATATTCTTGGTGGGTATTACCATGAACTTCCTAAAGCAATGGGTTTTCTTAAATGCAGATCTGACCATATCGTTCTCTTCCTCAATGAATTTCAGGGTCTCCATATTGCTTTTAGGATAAAATATATACTCACGCTGTCTATTTATTTACATGATCATTGGTGCCCAGTAAAGTGCCTAGCATTTATCAGGTACTTAAAAACTTTTGTTAATTAATTCCTACATTTTTCTGTTTGGTAAGAAAATGAAATATTTGTCAGCTGAAGCAAATGCTGGGATCTTTCGGCTTCCTCGATGTCACAATTGCTTTATTCTGTATGAAATGGTTATAGACATCAGTGTCTTTTTATTTATCTCTTCCCAGTTCTTAGTGCCAATAACTTAAAAAAATTGTCTTAATAGCATACCTTATCATGTTCTGATCTTTATCATTTCAAATAAATGTAGTTCCACTTCAATTCATATGAATATGTACATGCTGTCTAATGAGAGCCATTATAGTGTAGAAGAAAGTTGACTAGAAAGCTAAGAAGACAAGCTCAAGTCTAATCTCTTACATATATTTAGTGACTCTAGACAAGTCACATAATCTCTCTGTGTTCTAGGCAACTCTCTAAAGCTATGCATTGCTAAGCAAGTACAAACCTGTATAGTTAAAGGGAATTCCTTCACTTAGAGTTTTCCATACTAATGAAGTTAGAGGTCCAGTTCTAATCCCTATGCTGCTTAATAATAAGTGTAAGAGATACCCTTACTTTTAATCTCCTTTATGGGGATATGCTTCTTATAGTAAAGTCATATGAACATACATAATCGAATTTGATTTTCACAAACAAACCTATGAAACAGGCACTTGGGGAATTATTAACTCCATTTTAAAGATGAGGAAACTCAGAAAAGTTAATTTCTCCAAAGTTTCATAGCTAGTAATCCTTTACAGGTGGGATTAGAAGACATTCCTCAATCCACTGCCATTCCATCAAGCAAATGAAAACATAGTCTAAAAAAAGACTTGAGATGTATTGAGGAAAAAAAAAATCCAGTCTTATTGGCATTTAGGGAATATGAAGGAAGGATAGAGAGATGTTTGTGTATGTAGCATGGGACCACTTAACTCCTGTGGATATTTGATCAAGAAAATGACTTGAGTTAAACTTGAAGAAGATTACTGTGGCAGCTATATAAAGATTGAATTGAATTGCAGTGGAGGAATAGTGGAAGCATAAGGACCAATTAGGAGTCTACTGAAATTATTTCAACAGTTTAGGAAAGAAGAGAAGGGAGCCTAAATTTAGATATTTGTTATGGGAGCCATCATGTTAAAGAGGGCTCACTGGAAGAAATTATAGAGGTAGATTCCATAGTACAGGGATGGATAAGCAAAGGAAGGAATTCAAGGGGACAGTATGTAATATATATATATATATACATATGTATGTAATATATATATATATACATATGTATGTAATATATATGTGTGTGTATACATCTATCTATCTATCTATCTATCTATCTATCTATCTATCTATCTATC
>NW_027185712.1:2929297-2950316 GCF_028583685.1 Petaurus breviceps papuanus
ATCTATCTATCTATCTATCTATCTATCTATCTATCTATCTATCTATCTATCTACCTCTGTGTGCATACTGATTGGACATTTCCAGTGTTTTTGTGATTTATAGTCATGTGCATACTGTGAATGACAGTAGTTTAAAAAAAACAGTACATCTTTCTGTACTGGGAAGTTCTAGCTTGTAGTAGTTTACTGTTACTGATGTAGACTTTGCCCTCTGGAGAGTACCATGTATATGTGAATTCCATCTTCCATATGATAATTTTTTTGGATATTAAAATGCCTATGAACTCTGATCTAGAAAATAACTAAAACATCATTTTCTCCCACTTATGCTCTTGCAGGGTGATGCCAGCAGGTCAAAGTAGAGAAATTATTTCCCTTATAGAAAGATTTCTCCAAAGGGGGAGGTAGGGAAGGTGGAATCCAACCACTGAGGAGCAAGATCCCAGTCTATTTGTGGATGTAGAATCTGAGCACCTGTTGACCTAGGAAGGATGTTAGAATAAGGTCTATTTTATGGATGGGCATTTCAGAAATAGCACAGAATGGCTGGTGAGGAAAATGAGAGCAATTGAGTAAAAAAAAGTTATTTAAAACTCAGCTGACTAGAACAGTCAGGGATGTGCAGTCCTCTTGGGAACAATTATGCCCAGGCGAAGAGGCAGGCAAGATACATGAGCAAACAATCTCAGAAATTAAAGATGGAAAAGGACTATCTGGTCATCTTGCATGTTCCCCTTGATAATGGTGGATCATTCCCTCTGGTGCATTCCTGAGTGCTCTGTCTAGTCTGGTTTTAAATGATTCAAGTGCTGGAGCTTTCAATTCTTCCTTGGGGAGATTACACTGCAGTCTACCAGACGTCCCTTTTATTTTTTCCCTCCATCTTCATTTAAATTTCCCATAATTCTGTCCCATTACTTCTAGTTTTACCATTTTGGTTTACCCTAAGAGATGTGTTTTTCTCTATGGATCTATTTCTGTTCCCCAGGATCTTTTGAGTCATTGTTATTGAAGCCTATGGAAACTGCAAGTAGCCAAAGGAAAGATGAGTATATCTTCATCTACTCCTGCTGGTGAAATTCCAGGTTCCATTATTTCATTTGATTGACATAACAAGGAGAGGCAGGGTTATGTAATGGAAAATATGTCATACTTGGTGCCAATAGAATCTTGGTTCAAATCAAACCTCTGATATTTCTTAGCTGTGCATCCATGAAAAAGTCATTTTATCAGGATGATACAGAGAAAAGAGCATTGTACTTGGCGTCAGAGGGCATGAAGTACATTACCAGCTTGACCTCCTACTTTTTGTGTAATCATGGACAATTCTCTTAATTTCTATGGGCCTTAGTTTTCTCATTTATGAAATTAAGGGGGTTACAGTAGGGGACTTCCAATGTCCCTTTTATCTTTAAATCTGGGATCCCATGAACTCCTAGGAAGGATCTGTGGCTTCTTCCTTTGCAAATTGGAGATATACTTTTAGTATCTACCTCACAGGATTGTTGTGAGTCTCAGACAAGCTCATGAATGGAAAACACTTTGCAAACCTAAAAGTACTATATAAATGTCAGCTTATATTAGGTTGGGCAGCTATTCTCATTTCCGTTTTACAGATCAGGAAATGTAGCCTTAGAGGAAGTAACTTGTAAGGTAAGCTAGAACAGTAAAAACCAAGCTAGATGTGTAATCAGAAGACATGAATTTTGAGGGTAAAATATTAGGTCTGAAAGGGCCCTACATCAATAAGAGGTCTTTTCCTGTCTGTTAAAAGACAATATTTTCATTCCTTATAGTATTATTTCATGATCATCATGACATCATCTTTTCTTGAAGAAAGTATTTATGGTATAGAGGTATTTGATTTTGTAGAATCCTACCTTAAGACTCATTTATAAGTCTCCTTATAACCTATAGGTCAGTAGCCTCTCTCCTTCCTTTTTCCTGAACCAATTTTCCCATATATTTCTTCCTAGCTCTGTCTTTTCCCACGTTTCAACTGAAGTCACCAAATATCCAACTATATATTGATGTCATTTGTAGGTTCATATTTTCAAATCTTTGCATTATTTCTTTACTACTTTCTTCTGAGCAACCGATATTGCTGACCAAGTTGGAATTATTTTCATGGTGGTCTTTTGGGAGTACTTCTCAATCCAAATGAAACATGTGATGATCAGCTCTCCCATAAAATAAGGTTTCTTTTGCCTTTGGGTACATGATAAAACCCACTCTGCTGACTCCTCTCTTTCCTTTTCAAGGAGGACCAGTGAGTCATCCTTTTGTTTAGCTGCATCTTCCTTCTGGTTTTGTTTATAGGAAGAATGGCAAGAACAGTGCAATCAAACTCTTCCAGCAAAAATGTTCATTGTGGATTATTATCTCACACTTTATGTACCAATAATCAAAAGAGAGTTTATTGACAGTCTACAACTACGATTGTCAACACTGCCTACACTTTTGCAACTTTCCTGACACTTTGCAACTGTCACTGAAGAAGTAGGAGGGGAGCATATAGAACTGAAGAACACTTAAAATTATAATTTTTTCTTGGGTTGTCACATTCAAAAACAGTTTCGTTCCCAAGGAGCTAGACTGCTGGTGATGTGCCTCTGTACAGTTAGCTATGTTGGTTCTCAGAAAACTAATTTCATTTGGGAATTTAAACATGACCCCAGCATCAAACTTGCATTCCTAAATGAAAGGAGATTCCATTTTACCACATAGCCTTTTGGGTACAGCACATCCATTAACTAGTCATATAACCCTGAGAAAATCAATTCACCTCTCAAAGTTTTGGTTTCTTTATTTCTAAAATAAGGGCATTGGATTCTGCCTCATAGAATTCCTCACTCCCTTCTGGGCTCACCTCAAACACTTTTTCAAGCAAAAGCTTTTCCTGTTTCCACCCCCTCCCTACCTAGCTGTTAATGCCCCCTCCACAAATTTCTTTGTAATTAATTTAAGCAATGAAAGCTGTAAGCTGCACAAAGACTTGCTGTATATTTTTTATTTCTTTCCATGTCTCTATAATGTTTCCTCCATAGAAATTAAATTTCTTTAGGGCTGGGACAGTTTCACATTTAAATTTTCACCTTACTTCCTACAACCGTGCTTAGCACATGGATGATAATAAATGCTTTCTGATTGATCTATGGATGGCTGATCTCAAAGCTCTAACATTTAACTTTTATGGTTTATCTAATGGTCAAACAGGTAGCTCACAGAAAGGACAGGTTTCTGATCTCCTAACCCGACCTTCTTATTACTAAATCCATGCAATTCTGATATGCCCTATTGCTTGTGTATTCCATCCATCCACCTACCCACCCTTTCCACCCCCACTGCTCACCACCACCCTGTTCGTACCATTTGGCAAGTAGTTGTGAAGTGAGGCTCTCATGGTGATTATGGGTGTTGATAGGAAGTTATTTCTTTTCCTCTCTCTGCAGCCTTGGCTCAGAGATTTGTTTGGGCAAGTTGTCCCTGTTGTGATCAGTTATGCACTTAGTTATTTTTGTTCAGGTGCCCAGAAGCCTGTGGGGCATGGATGCCTGGGAAAAGAATTTCCAGCCAATTTAGTTCACTTGAGTGAAGTTTCACAATTAGTCTGAGCACAGAGAGCTGGCTTCTGATTCTCTAAAAAGAGTCGTCTCTGAGGCCACTCTGGTCTTGCCACAGAACTTGGTCAGCTGGAAGAGAACTTAAAAACCACCTAGCCTGACCCCTTCAATTGAGAAATGAACAAACTCATCCAAGTCCATAAACCCAAAAGTAGAACCTGGAGCTCTTAATTATTGAGCTGATCTTTCCATCAGACCAAACAGATCAGGTTCTTCTAGGATCACAGGTCAAGAGACATAAGGGACCCCAGAGGCCATCTCATCATCCATTTTAATCCCTTCATTTTATAGGTGAGGAAAACGGAATATGGGAATGTTAAATGATTTTCCTAAGGTCGCAAATAGTAAGCACCTGAGGTGGTATCATAGGTCCTCTGACTGGAGTCAATGATCTTGTGTCTGGCAACCCTTGTTCTTAATATGCTGGATCAAGCATGTCAAGGAATGGGTAGCCTTCTCCTAAAGCTGGCTGATTTTTCTATGTTCCATTGCCATCTTCACTGGAGTTCTACTCTCTGTCTGGTTTAGTCTTCAGGGGTGGTGGAAGGGGGAGATCCAACACTTTGAGCACACACTGCTGTCAAAATAAGCTTCCTAAAGTGCAGATTATATCAGTTCAGTGCTCGGAAATCCAGAGGAACTTCTCTTCATCACAGGAAAAAAAGTATACACTCTTCAGCTTGGTGTTCATTTATGTTGCAGAAAAGAGCAGTGTAAATAGGCTAAGGACCCGAATTCCAGTGGAGCATCTGCTGCTTACTATCTGTGTGGCACACATTGAAGTCCTAGCTTCTTTAGTGGTAAAACAAGGGAATTAAAGTGTGTGACCTGACAGATCTCTTCTAGTTTCA
Organism: Petaurus breviceps papuanus; assembly: GCF_028583685.1. Lineage (NCBI taxonomy): Eukaryota > Metazoa > Chordata > Mammalia > Diprotodontia > Petauridae > Petaurus > Petaurus breviceps. The sequence goes on from NW_027185712.1 coordinate 2,933,772, forward strand.
AATTCTATGATCCCAGAAGTCATAATCCACCCCAGGCTTTTCTCTTAACTACTCATCTTCACTCAATGTTCTCTTCAAACTGGAGCACTAGCTGTATATTGATCTCCTCCTCCCCTCTCCTCCCTCCATGTACTGGTACCAGTTTCCCCCCAATCCTGAAACATACATTTACCCACCTGTTTAAGTGCCCTGGCTCAGATGAACTGTCCTCAGCTTTTGAAAGACTAGACAGACATGTCACTTATCATAACTCACAAACATCCCTTTAAGGTTTGAAAAGGTCTTTACATACATTATCTTGCACAATACTTACAACAAGCTCCCCTGTGAGGTTACTGATATCCCTATTTTATAGATAAGGAAACTGAGGCATGTCCATAGTCATGCAGCTAGTATAAGAGTTTAGGCTCAAAGTGGACTGGTTCTTATGTCTCCAGATCCTTTACTTTTTACAAGATCCCACACTAATCTTAAAAAAAAGATGCTGGCATGATGGAACAATAGACTTAATCAAATCTGGTAAAATTTAATAAGAATAAATCGACTCAGTTTCAAAAAAAACCTCGCCACACCCAATGTGAAATGTGCCTAGAAAGAAGTAATATGAAAACAAAATATTTGAGGTTTCAGGAAACTACAAGTTCAATGAGTTAATAGTATGGTCTACTTGCTCATAAAGTTTCATTACTGGAAATGTGCTACCTAGAGAGGGAGAGCTTATTGTTTTGTTGTACTATGCCTTCTTTAGGTCACTTCTAGAGCTCCATATTCTCTTCTGGCAACCACACTCTAGTCCAGGTCATGCCAGAATGTATTTCTGGTTAGGTTACCAAGAGGTTGAGCAAAGTCAAAATCATTCCATAGGCCTATTAGTTCAAAGAACTGGGTGTGCTTAACCTGGAGAATTGAAGACCTGGGAGTGGGAGGTGGGGATACGGAGAATAAGACTGCTGCTTTCCAATACTTGAAAGGCTATCAATTTGTTAGTAGAGCTAGTTTTCTCCCCTGCCTCCCTTGCTTTGTCCCAGGGGACAGAAGTAAGGCAATTAGGGTGAAGTTACTTGGAGACAGATTTTAGTTTTCAGGATTGCAGAAACACAGAGTAACCTGATTTCAGAGTTGGAAGGAACTTCAGTGACCATGTATTCCAATCTACACAAAAATAAACTCCATTAAAGCATACTGGATAAATAATTATACAACTCTGCTTTAAAACTTCCAAAGATAGATAGTCTAATTTCTCTCAGAGGTAGCCCATTCTGCCTTCACCAGTTCTAAGAGATAGGAAGATTTTCCTAACATCAAACTTAAATTTTCCTTCCTGTTGCTTCTGCCCATTTATTTTGATTCTTTGTGCCAGGGCCAAATGGAACAAATCTAATGCCTCAAATACAGGGCAACTTCCCAGATATATTTGAAGGCAACTATCATGTCTCCTCTGAATAATAATCTTTTCTCCAGGTTAAAAATATTCAGTTCCTTCAGCCTCTTCTCATAGGTCATAGGATCACAGTGTGGACATTCTCCAACTCATCAACGTCCTCCTTAATATGTGCTTCCCTGAACTGAACATGATGTTCCAGATTAGGTCTCATAAGGGCAGAGTACAGAGAGACTATTAACTTCCCATTTATTTAAGGTATTCCCTCCTAATTTAGCCCAAGATCCCATTAGCTTTTTTGACTGTCATATCATTCTCCTACTATTGAACTTGAAGTCCGCTAAAACCTCTTTCTGGGTGGCCCCCATGTTATACTTGTAAAATGGATTTTTTATACCTAGTACAAGACTTTACGTTTATCTCTAATGATTTTCATCTTATTAGATTCATCCTAATGCTATTGCCTGGCAATATCTTTTTGGATATTACTTCTTAATTCACTGTGTTAGCTGCTGCTCTCAGTGTCTATCTGCAAAGTTGATGAACATGCCGTTTATGATTTTATCTAACTGCTAACAATGTTTAACAGTATAAGTTCAAGCACAGATCCCTAGTGTACTCCACTGGAGACCCCCTGCTACATTGATATTGAAACATTAACAGAGTAGTTGTTGTCTAGTCATTTGATTTCTGAATCCATCTAATTGTATTATTCTCTAATACATATCTCTTCATCTTCTCCAAAAGAATAACATGAGATACTCTAATAAAACCTTTGCTATAATAGTGATAATTCATATGCATGGCATTCCTATTAGTTTAATAAACTTATTTTATAGTTTAATAAATAGTTTAATAAACCTATTAGTTTAATAGTCCTGTCAAAAAAGAAAAAGTGGTTAGTCCGGCATGAATTATCTTTTTTTTTTTAGAGGGGAGAAGGTAGGGCAATTGGGGTTAAGTGACTTGCCCAAGGTCATATGGCTAGTTATTTTGTGTTAAGTGTCTGAAGCCTCATGAATTATCTTTTATGTAGTCAGTATTTCACTTGTAACTTCTGTTTCTCTTTCTATATGTTTGCCAACCATCTCTTTAATGATCCATTCTAGAATTTTCCCAGCTATCAAAATACATTTCACTGGGTTACATTTTGCACACTCTGTTCTCTCTTTAAAAAAATGACATTTATCCTTTTTCTGTCTTGTGGTACCTCTGTTGCATGTAATCAAAATTCTCCATTTTGAATTTATCCATTTTTGCATTTTATAATGCATTCTAATTCTTGTTTGGTCATAAAGTCTTCCCCTCTCCATAAATCTGACAGGAAAACTATTCCTTGCTTTCCCAGATTGCTTACAGTATCAGCCTTTATATCTAGATCATACACCCATTTAGACTTGATTTTTGTATACAGTGTTATATAATGGTCTATACCATTTCTGCCATACTATATTCCAGTTTTCCCAGCAGTTTTTGTCAAACAGTGAGTTCTTATCCCCAAAACTGGGGTCTTTGGGTTTATCAAACAGTATATTACTATAATCATTGACTGCTGAGTCTTGTGTAACCAATTTATTCCATTGATCCACTACTCTATACCTCAGCCAATAGCAAGTAGCTTTGATGACTGCTGCTTTATATTATTTTATATTATATTATTTTACAGATTAAAAATTTAAAAAATAGCAACCTTCCCTATCATTTCTTTTCATTAATTTCCTTGATATTCTGGACCTTCTGTTCTTCTAAATTAATTTTGTTACTGTTTTTTCTAGCCCTATAAAGTAATGACATGTCACTATATATGTAACTTAATTTAAGTAAAATTGTCATTTTTATTATATTAGCTTGACCCAGCCATGAGCAATTGATGTTTTTCCAAATAGTTAGATTTGACTTTATTTGTGTGAAAAGTGTTTTGTAGTTGTATTCATATAGGTCCTGGGTTTGTTTTGGCAGGTAGATTTCCAAATATTTAAAATGTCTACAGTAACTTTAAGTGGGACTTCTCTTTTTATCTCTTGCTGTTGGATTTCATTAGAAATATATAGGAATGCCAAGGATTTATGTGGGTTTATTTATATCCTGCAACTTTGCCAAATTTATTTATTGTCTCAAGTAGTGTTTTACTTGATTCTCTAGGATTTTCTAAGTATATCATCAAAACATCTGCAAAGAGTGATAGCTTAGTCTTTTCTTTGCCTAATTTGATTCCTTTGATTTCTTTTTATTTTCTGATTGCTACTGCTAACATTTCTAGTACCAGATTGAATAAGAAGGGTGATAGTGGACATCCTTGTTTCACCTCTGATCTTATTGGAAATTCTTCTAGCTTATCCCCATTACATATTGCTGATGGCTTTAAATAGATGCTACCTATTATGTTAAGAAAGACTCCATTTATTCCTATACTTTCTAGTGTTTTTAATAGGAATGGATGTTGTATTTTGTCAAAAGCCTTTTCTGCATCTATTGAGATAATCATGTGGTTTCTGCTAGTTTATTGTTGATATGATCAATTATACTGATGGTTTTCCTAATATTAAACCATTCTTGTATTCCTGGAATAAATCTTACCTGATCAAAGTGTTTACTCTTGTGATAATTTGCTGTAGTCTGTTTGCTAATATTTTATCTAAAATTTTTGCATCTATATTCATGAGGGAAATTGGTCTATAATTTTCTTTCTTCATTTTGTCTCTTCCTGATTTAGGTATCAGTACAATATTTGCATCATAAAAAGAATTTGGTAGGACTCTTTCACTAATTTTCCCAAATAGTTTTCAGAATACTGGAATCAATTGTTCTTTAAATGTTTGATAGAATTTGCTAGTAAATCCATCTGGCCCTGGAAATTTTTTCCTAGGGAGTTGACTGATGGCTTGTTTGATTTCTTTTTCTGAGATGGGGTTATTTAAGTAATTTACTTCTTCTTCAATTAATCTGGGCAACTTATATTTTTGTAAACATTCATCCATTTCCCTAAGATAGTCAAATTTATGTGTATACAATTTGGCAAAATAATTTCTAATTAATTGTTTTAATTTCCTCTTCATTGGAGGTAGATTCACCCTTTTCATTTTTGATACTCATAATTTGGTTTTCTTTCTTTTTTTATCATATTTTCTAAGGGTCTATCAATTTTATTGTTTTTTTTCATAAAACCAGCTCTTAGTTTTATTTATTAATTCAATAGTTTTCTTAAATTCGATTTCATTGATCTCTCCTTTGTTTTTTATTATTTCTAATTTAGTATTTAATTGGGGATGTTCAATTTGTTCTTTTTCTAGCTTTTTCAATTGCATACCAAATTCTTTGACCTCCCTTTTCTCTAATTTATTCATGTATGCACTCAGGGATATAAAACTCCCCCTAAGAATTGCTTTTGCTGCATCACACAAGTTTTGGTATGTTGTCTCATTATTGTCATTCTCTTAAATGAAGTTACTGATTGTTTCTATAATTTCTTGTTTGACCCACTCATTTCTTAGGATTAAATTATTTAGTTTCCAATTAGTTTTTAGTCTATCTTTCCATGGACATTTCTTGCATATGATTTTTATTGCATCATGATCTGAAAATGATGCATTTAATATTTCTGCCTTTCTGCACGGAATTGTGAGGTTTTTATGCCCTAGTAAGTGATCGATTTTTGTGTATGTGCCATGTATCACTGAGAAGAAGGTATATTTCTTTTTATCCCCATTCAGTTTTCTCCAGAGGTCTATCATATCTAGTCTCTCTAAAATTCTATTCACCTCCTTAACTTCTTTTTTGTTTATTTTGAGGTTAGATTTATCAAGTTCAGAGAGGGGGAGATTAAGGTCTCCCAATATTATAGTTTTGCTATCTATTTCTTCCTCTAATTCCTTTAACTTCTCCTCTAGGAATTTGGATGCTATACCACTTGGTGCATATCTGCCTCCATTTTATGGGAGTGTTCATCCCATTCACATTCACAGTAATGATTAAAGTTTTTGTCTTTCCCTCCATCTTATTCCCTCCCCTGTTTATGTTTTTGTTTATTCCTTCTCCCTTCCCCTCCTTAAGAGTTTTCCTTTTGACCACCACCTACCTCAGTATCCCCTCCCTGTGACCTTCCCCTTTACCTACCATTTCTCCTTACTAGTATTTCCCTCCCTTCTAACCACTCTGCTTTTGATTTCCCCTTATCCCTCCTACTGTCTGTAGGACACAATGGAATTTTATACTTATCAGAGTATGTTATTCCTTCTTTGACCCCAAGGCAATTAGAGTAAATTTCATACAGTACTCCTCTCCCTCCCTCATTTCTCTCTATTATAATGAATTTTTGTGTCTTTTCATGTCAGAATCTTAAACTTTCCTCTTTGAACCAGAACCAATGAGAATAAGATTCGTATGATGTTCATCTCCCTACCTCCTTCCCCTCTACTATAACATGTTTTTGTGCCTCTTTGTGAGGCATAATTTATCTTTTTCTTTCTCATCCTTTCCTTTTCTCTAATTACATTCTCTTTGAACCCCTTAATAAGGTTTTGTTTTGTTTTTTATCATCAGATGAGTTCATTTATACCCACACCCTCTATCTATGTATATCCCTTTAAAATATCATGATAATCATATAAATTTCAATATTGACATGTATCAGCTTCCACATAGGAATGTAAACAGTTTGTTCTTATTTAATCCAAGTTATGTGTATGTGTGTGTTTTTCTTGTTTACCTTTTTATGTCTTTCTTGAGTCTTATAATTAGAGACCAAATTTTCCATTGAGCTCTGGCTTTTTCGTCAGGAAAGTCTGGAAGTCCCTTATTTCCTTAAATGACCATCTCCTTGCCTGAAAGATTATGCTAACTTTTGTTGGGTAGTTGATCCTTGGTTGCAGTCCTAGCTTTTTTGCCTTATGAAATATCAAATTCCAAGCCCTCTGATCTTTTAATGTAGAAGCTGCTAGGTCTTGTGTAATCCTGACAGTAGTTCCACAATATTTCAATTGTTTCTTTTTGGCTGCTTGCAGTACTTTCTCCTTGACCTTGTAATTCTGGAATTTGGCTACTATAATTATTGGAGTTTTCAATTTGGGATCTCTTTCAGGAGGAGTCTGGTGAATTCTTTCAACAATTATTTTACCCTCTGATTCTCGGACTTCAGGACAGTTTTCTTTGCCAATCTCTTGGAGGATGTGGTCCAGGCTGCTTTTTTCATTATGGCTTTCTGGTTGACCAATAATTCTTAGATTATCTCTCCTACATCTGTTCTTCAAGAGTTGTTTTTCCAGTGAGATATTTTACATTTTCTTCTAATTTTTCAGTCTTCATATTTTGTTTGACTGACTCTCAATGCATCATAGAGTCCTTAGCTTCAATTTGACTGATTCTAATTTTTAGTGAATTATTTTCTTTGGTTAGTTTTTGAAGTTCCATTTGTAGGGAGATATTTTCTCCAGTTAGATTTTGAACCTCCTGTCCTAGTTCACAAATTTTACTCTTTAGGGATTTGTTTTCTTCAATGAGATTTTTTTTTTTCCAATTTGGTCACTATAGATTTAAATTTATCTTCTACCTCTCCAATTTGGCTTTAAAATCTTTCTTGAGCTCCTCCAAGAATGTTTTTTTGGGATTGATACCAGTTCATACTTCCTTCTGTGGTCTCAGGCTTGGATACAGAGTCCATGATATCTCCTGAAAGTGATTCTTCTCATTCATAATAATAGGATTCAATTGTTTTTTGTCTTCCCTTTGCAAGTTGCGTCTGGCCCATTATGATCGCCTATTTCCTGACCTTTAAAGTGTATTTCTGCTTCTGGGGTACAGAGGGCTCTGTCCCATGCTTCTCAAGCTGGGAGCTAGGTGCCTGGTCATTGACTTTGTATGCTGTAACTTCTGGGTGTCTAAACTGAGGCCAAGGCCAGGACTCTCAGTGTTTCCCCCCAGTTACCCTGAGGCTCATAGAGTAATCTGTGGGGGAGGTGTGATCTGACTGCTTCAGATTTCTGCCTCTATGCCCCCTGAGGTACAGCTCAGGCAGGCTCAGCAGCTGGCAACCAGCAGAGCTGGTGTCTGCAGATTCCCCTGGTGGTGCTAAAGCCCACCTGGTCTTGTGTGTGTTAGTGCTTGCTGGCTCCACCACCCTGGGGTTCTGGATCTCCAGCTGGTCAGCTGAGGTGGGGCTTGTTGGGACCCCTCCCATCCTTCACTTCAGACTCCTTGCTGCCTTAGTTGCACCCTTTCTCAGTGACTCCTAAGCCTGAAGCTATTTCCACTATTTCAGCATTTTACTCAGCATGTGACATTTTCTCTGGATTTTCTGGGTCAGGGAGGAGGAATCAGAGCAGCTAGGGTTTACTTTGCCATCTTGGCTTCTGGAAATTCAAGTAGATGATAGTTAAATTTCCAGGCTGTGGGCTGATAGCCCCAGGAGAAGCTGCCATAGGTGCTGTGGGCCCTGCATTTTTTCTTATCTTCTTCCTCTGTCTTGCAGTGAGACAGCTGTGAATTGCCCTTGGGATGGGTGAGTCTGCTGGCTGGGGCTCCTTCTCACTCCACTGTCATCTGCTCTCTGGTCCACACTAGTGTAGCCCCCTCATGCTCTGTGCTTCCCCTGTCCAGACCCACATGGGCACTTTCCTGGGCTGGGAATCTGCCATGCTCTGTCTCCCAAAGGATTCTGTCACTCTAAAATTCATTCAGATTCACTTTTTAAAGTTTAGCGATGGGATTCATGGTGGAGCTTAGAAAAGTTACTGCTTCCATTCCGCCATTTTGGCTCCACTCCCTGTGACCAAAATTTATTAGGGACAGCTAGGTGACTTCTTAGTCTCACTTTGCTTATCTTGAGTATTGTCTCCTTGTTAGTAATTTTTTCTACTGTCATTTTCATTGTAAAGGTCATTCTCTTTTGCAGAGTAAATGGAAACAAGAAAGTATATTATATAACTAGAATGGTCCTCAGGGGTTAACTAGTCTAAACCCTGATTTCTACAGATGAGAAAACTGGGGCCCGTGGAGGTTAAAGGATTTTCCAAAATCACATAGGTAGTAAGCTGCATAAATGAGACTCCATCTATATTGCCTCACTCAAACTTCTTAACTTTTAGAACTGCCTAGCGATTTAATAGTAGGGTAGCTAGGTGGCACAGTGCATAGAGTTCTGGGACTGCAGTCAGGAAAATTCATCTTAATTAGTTCAAATCTGGCCTCAAACATGTACTAGCTATTTGACCTTGGGCAAGTCACCTAACCCTGCCTCAGTTTCCTAATCTGTAAAATGACCCAGAGAAGGCAATGACAAATCACTCCAGTATCTTTGCCAAGAAAACCCAAAATGGGGTCCATAAAGAGTTGAACATGACAGAAAACTACTAAACAGCAATTGTGTAATGAGTTACCTCTGAAAGTAGTTTCATCAAAGGAGGCTTTAAGTAGAAGTTGGATAACCATCTGTCAAGGATATTATAGAAAGAAACTCATGTGTCCTGTAGACTTTGGATTATGGAATCATAAATTTACAGCCAGAGTCAACTTTACAAATTGTTTATTCCAACCTCCTCCTTTGGGACCCAGAGAGATCAAGCAATTTACCAAACTTTACATAGCTCCTATATAATGGGGTAAGGATCTGAAAGCAGGTCATTTGACTCTGGGGCCAATATTGTTTCCCTTGTACTGTGAGCAAGATGATCTCTAAAATCTCTTTTAATTAAAAATATAGATTCTATAAGACTGAGTATGAGTTGGGGCCATAATATTCTTAATTCTATCTTACTGTAAAAGCCAGTGACCTGACAGTCTAGTGTGGAGGGAAGGTCATGGGATTCACTGTCAGGAGACCCCAATTCTAGTACTAGTTCTGCTGCCTATCTGTGTGTGAACAGAGAACCACATAACTGGAATGAGGATAGTGTTGGAATCAGAGGACCCAAGTTTGACTTTCATTTCTGCTACTTACTAGCTGCCTAGCCATTGTGGTATGGTGGAAATAATGTTATGCCTGGAGTCATAGGAGTTGAGTTCAGATCATTATCAATGAAGGTATGACCCTTTGCAGCTCTATAACTATGACTTCAAATTAGTTCTTCTTTCTGAGTTTCAGTTTTCTCACCTCTAAAATGAAAATTTTGGTTTAGATAACTATTCTAAGCATCCTTCCACTTCTGACATTGTGTGATTCTATGTAATTATTTCCTCTCCTCTATACAAATAATAACAATAACAAATCATGTATAAGCAGTACCAGACTTTTTGTCATTGTGAAGAGTTGTTTATCCAATCTATTTTCAAAGGAAAATGCATTTATTAAGCACTTATGTGCCCAGTGAAACTAATTGTAGCACTTGTCAATTATTATTTTATTCTTTCTGAATATATAGGCACTTGTCAAGATGACCACTTGTGGAACAAAATATCAAACAATTCTGGGTTTCTTATTTCCATTTTGTTGAACAAGTTAGACTGTTGGCTCTTCCCATTAAGCTCCATAAGGACAGATATTTACCCACTCATTTCTCTCTTTGTATTCCCAGATTCTAGTACAGTAGCTGATTCACAGTATGTATTTAATAAAAAGCTTGCTTAAAAAAAATTCCCTTCACATACCAGGTGACCATATGCTTATTAAATTAAACAAGCTTTTATAAAATATCTATTGTATGTAGATCTCCCTGCTAAGGTGGAGGAGAGGGGAAGATATAAAGTTTAACTAAGATACAATCCCTCCCTTCATGGAGCTTACTCTCTTTTGGAATGTAATGGTAGGGGTTATTTTAAATTTTGTCTTCATATTACCAATGCATAGTACAGTACTTTGTATAGAATGGATACCATATAAAACTGTTAAAGTGAATGGAATAGGGAAAAATGACACAAAGAATTAACTAACAGAAAATAGTACATTATGCAGTCTAACAAAAAGTGTATATGAAGAGATTTGAGGGATCTGAGAGATCATTACTGGCCAGGTGGATCAAGGAAACAGCATTTGAAGATGGGCTAGATTTCAACAGATAGAAGAGGTTGGGCTGAGTATTCCAGGATACAGGGAACAGCATGAACAAAGACATTTACATAAGAGAGTTCAAGGTACAAGTGTGGGATGGTGTGTAGTTTAATTTAGCTGGAGCAGGTAGAGGGCAGGATAGTAAGAAGTAAGGTTGGAAAAGTAGGGTGAAGATAGATTTGGGAGGTCCCATGATGCCTTTGCTGTAAAATTGCATGTCAAAGTGTATACCACTGTGGACATTTCTGTTTTTGCTCTGATCTTTATGGGTACCTCCTTTTTCATCAATGTGGTACAGATATGGCTGCTCCAGATGCTTTTATCTCCCCACTATCCTTCCTTGCTATTATCTTACTGAAGATGGTCAATGGTTCCATTTTTCCTCCAACACCTAAACCTCTAGAAAATACTTTATTGATTGATTTTCATCACTCCAGACAAACATTTCCTGGGGAAAAGATATCTTTGAAAGGGTACTGAATTTGGAATTGGAAGAAAATAGTGTTCAAAAAAGCTTCCCTTAACTATTTGTTTTAAGCTAACTTTAAACATATCTGCTTAATGGAATCAATGAACACATTTTTTTAAGCACCTACTGTGAGCCAGGTACTGTGGTGTATCGAGGAAACAAAGACAAAAGTAAAGCAATTCTGTGCCCTTAAGGAGTTTTCAATCTAGCTGAAGGAGGCAGGTACTTATGTAGGCACCATATTTTGACACATTCCAAATAGATACTAAGCAATTTCGGGGAGAAGGCACTAGCAACCGCGGTGGTGGGGTGATGGTAAGGATCAGGAAATGCCTCATGTAGAAGATAGTGCTTGAGCTGAAGCTTAATGGAAACTATGTCCCAGGAGAATCTGAGGAGGACCACAGGGCCTTGTGTTCTAGTTGCTGAGCAAATAAATATTTATTGAATTGAATTCCATGTGATCTGACCCCTGACCTCCTCTGCTTCCATTCCCCAATTGCCATTCCTTCTTCTCATAAAGGCCTTAACACTTTAGAAAACTATTATTTTAAGATATCATCTGGTCTAGTGGTACCAAACTCAAATCATGATGGGGGCCAGTAAAACTGTTCGGATGTATATTGATGCAATTTTAAAATGCAAAGTTATCTACATTTTATTGCCTTTTTATTTATTTTGCTAAATATTTCCCAATTACATTTTAGTTTGGCTCTGCTACACTAGAGAGTGTTGGGCTTCAAACAGATGGGGCACCTCTGATCTATTCCAACCCCTTCACTTTAGAAATGAGAAAAATGGTCTTAAGACTTTATCCTCAAAATACTTTATTTTTACCATTTAATAATATGAGAACATTTGTTTTATTCCACATATTAAAAATATAATAGATTAAAAATAATATGAGAAAAAGGGCATTTTAGAATGGGAAGGGAGCAAAAGAGACATGCAGTCCAAATTGGACCTGAAAAGGAATCTCCTGTTATATATCTGATAAGTGGTCATCAAGTTGCCCCTAAAGGCTTATAGTTTTCACTAGGGATGTAGAAAGGGAAAAGCCAACATGAAGCTGAGGTAGACTGGTAACACATTAGCTGAAGGAGCCAGGATTCAATAACCTTTTCACAAATCTGAAACTTACTCCCTTCTGAGGAACTCAGGAGCTTATTTCCTCCTAATCAATCAACCAAAAAGATAAGATGCAGAAGGATAATGGTCTTCAGATAGGTGAAAGTTTATTATATGGGAAAGGAATTCAATTCAACAAACATTTACTGATGCTTGTTGGGCATGCTTGCCACTGCACTAAATGCTGGGAATACAAAGGCAAAAATGAAAGTCTTTGTCTTCAAAGAGATGCGTGTGTGTATGTGTGTGTATGTATACATACATACATGCATGCATACATATATATGCATGTTGTCTCCCTGAAGCAGAGATATATATGTATATATATTCATAATATATCAGATGCTTAATATGTACATAAATCTCAGAGCTAGAGACAACAATATTATCCACTGTTGGATAACACTAATTATAACAAAGTTTTTGAAACAATCAGTTTTCCTTGAACCAAGATCTGCTTTTGTAAATTTTCCTTAGTCCTAGTGGTGACCTCTGGGGTTACATATATACAAACCTAACCTGAGTTCCATGTTACAGGCCATCATGTATTTCAAGGCAGGGATTTTGTCACTGATAAATATTCTTCCAGGACAAATGAACTCTTTTTATAACCTACAGCACGGTGTGGTGGAAAGAGCTTGGAGTCTTAGTATAGTTCTTGGCACATAGTAGCTGCTTAATAAATTCTTATGAATTACTGACTCTAGCATCAGAAAGATTTTAATATGAATTCTTGCTCTGTCACTATCATAGGTTACTATAGAGAAGCCTCTTAATCTATCTGGGTCTCCATTTCTGTCTATAAATTAGGGGACTGGCTAGATGGTTCAATGATTCCATCCAACTGTGACTAAAGACATAGACGAGTGTTATTGCTCCCATTTAGGAGTTAGGGAAGATGAGTTTTTTTAAAGCTGCCTTCTCAATGTCACATGGCAAAATTTCCATTCTTAGCTCCTTATTTTTTCCATCATACCACACTTGTATTTGAGTTTGTGTTTTTGTAGTATAAAGCTTCCTAGAACCTAGCCTAGGATTTGCATATAACATGTATAATTTTGCTTTATAGTCTGTGAGCTGACAAGCAATTGGCAAGGGCCAATATATAAATGAGCAAAGAAGTTAAGAAAAAGATTTGAGCTGGTAGTCCATGTTTTGTTCAAAAATGAGGCAGCAAGCCACCAAGTCAAGCGGTCTGATAAAGTCCTAATTCTACCAGTTACTCACAGTTGAGAATCTCTGTTCTGACACAGGGCAACCTCTGATATTTGGGAAGATAAACTAGATTAAATTTAAACATCAGCTCTGAGAGCAAATGGAAGAGTTGGGAGGAGTCTTTGTGGAAGGAGAGACAAGTGCAGAGCAAGAAGAGGGAACACTGTGTTTAGCCAAATCCTGTGGGCCACATGTAGCCTCAGATCATGCATGCCAGTTACTAGCCATGTTTCAGGATTAACAGACAGGAGAATTTAAGAGGCCCATTCATCTCTGTTAATAGTGGAATTACTTCCATTTTTGTATGTGCTAATGTGGATGATAGAATCCCAGAATCTCAGTGGAAGGAATTTCTGAAGACATCTCATTCAACCTGTGCCTGAACTGGAATCTCCTATAGCAAACCACCAGCAATATTAAGCCCATTTTTTTTCTGTCTAGCTTAATATGAGGAAAATATTTCCTATCAATTCCAACCATCTAAAGGTGGAATTGGCTATCTCAAGAGGTGATGGATTCCCTTTCAGTAGAAGTCTTCAGGCAGTTGCTGGTGATTTGCTAGTTTCCTAGTTTTGCCTTCTGGGGTCAAGAAGAACACATCTAATTCCTTCTTCCAGTGATAGTCCTTTAAATACTGTAAAATAGGTATCATGTTCTTTATAAATACCTTCTCCAGGCTAAAGATCACAAATTCTTCATAGAGTATGAGTTTTAGTCCTTTTATGATCATTTTTAAAATAAAATTCAGAGGCCTGGGAAGAGAAGATAAATTGTTATTAACTGAAAAATAAAAGAATATAATGTGGGGACCTGAGCTGAACACTAATTCATTTGTACCTGAAGAGAGTAGAGCAGAACCATTGACTTTCTTTTCTGGCCTCTATATTCTTAACAATGTTGTCTAAGACTAAAGTAGTTATTTTGACAACTACTATAAAGTTTTATTTTAAAAATTTCTTTTACTACAAATTCAGCAGTCATTGTTAAACACAGACATTTTACATCTTTTAATATGGCAGGCATAAGATTTTGATGAGCAAGGTAAGTTACCCAGTGTATTTGATGGATCTAAACTAGCAAAATAACACTATGTAAAAGGACCTAAATCAACAGATATATTGTATATAATTAAGGATATAAATTTCCAGTTAAAAGAGGAAACAGAACTTTATGTTGCAGAAATTTTATTTCTCTACTCCTGTTAAGATGTAGTCCCATGGTAAGAATCATAGAATTTCAAGTCGGAAAGGACTTCAGAATTTAACTAGTCCAAAACAAATCTAGACTTGTTTTATAGATGATGAAACCCAGGTCTAGGGAAGAGAAATGAATGACTTATTCTACCAGTAGGGTCTTGGGCATCAGACCTGGAACTTGAAGTAAAATCTGTCTCCAAACCAGTGGTGTTTCTACCATATCCAGTTATGTATTTGGGTGCTTTTTGGCAAAAAAAAATGTTGGAAAGTAAGGGTTGACTAAAGTGGAAGAGGAGAACAGATCACATGCTGTTCTTATCTTGTCCAAGGGAAATAGAACTTTCCCAAGATGTTTTGCATGCTTCAGTGTTGGAAATTCTCTTTCTTACCTATTCACTATTGGTCATATGGGTCCTGCATGGATTAAAAAAATATTATTTAAAAGCAATTTAACCTCAACAAATGGGTCATCACACCTTTTAAAGAAGTAATTGCAGCAGTAAAAATGCCAAATTCTTTCTGATTATTAAATTAAGTTAAGCAAAATAAGAAAAAGAGTGAAACTTATCAGACAAGGTACTGGGGAGGCACTAGATGCTTGAACTTGCTCCCATATCTTTTTTTTTTTAATGACTGTTTTTTTGCCTTTTTTAGAGGGGCAATTGGGGTTAAGTGACTTACCCAAGGTCACACGGCTAGTAAGTGTTAAGTGTCTGAGGTCAGATTTGAACTCAAGTCCTCATGACTCCAGGGCTGGTGCTCTATTCACTGTACCACCTGGCCACCCCTCCCATAACTTTAAAAGGCAATAGAACTTGGGTGGTGGTCTGGTTATTCTATTTAGTTCAAGGCAGAGCTAATATACTTAATGGTTTAGAATGATCCTGAATAGTTTTCTACCCTTGAGTCACATAGAAACAATGTAGAAGAGTGGGTAGAACACTGAGCTTGGAATCAAGAGACCTGAATTGGAATTCAGACTCTGATATTTATTAGCTCTGTGACTATGGGCAAGTCACTTCAATTTTCAGTGCTTCAATTTTCTCATCTGTAAAATGGAGATAATTGTATGTGTGCTATCTACCTCCCAGGTTATTGTAAGGAAAATCTTTTGCAAGTGTTAAATTGCTAAAACCCTGTTATTATTATACAGTAAACTCAGAGAGTGAATTATTTGACCTCTGTTTTTGATGGGATCGAGAAATTGAAGAATGAGTTGGACTTTTATGAATATCAATGTCAAGACCAAATGAGATGATGTATATAAAATAAAGCTTGATATAAATGTGTTATTATTATTCCTGGACTAAACCCTCCTCCAATGTGTCATTCTATTATGCAGGTGACCTTGGATTCTTGAAGGATATGGCAAAGGAACAAGCTCCATATATTCTATCAACCTGGAAAGTTTATAGATAATTTGTCTATTATTGTACAACTGATTATACATAATTTGTCTACTATTGTACAACTAGCTGAAATTCTGGGAGACTTCATCCTCTCAAAGTTGGTCAGAGTGAATTCTTCTGTCCCTATCAACTCATAAGGTTGTTCCCATATGGAGGGTTATATTTGTTATGAAATAACAGATCTTGCTTTCTAGCAAAACCATCATAATCATTAACAACAACAGCAGCAGCAATAATGATAGATCTTATTCATTGAGTGGAAATACTACTTCAACCATGTTCAGATTCATAAATCTTTAACAAGTTTTATCCCCTTTGCAGATATGGTATTAGTGTAGACAGCACACTAGGACCCTGGATTAGGTATTATGTGAGTTAGTTTGTTGTCTTGTACAGCTCCTGGATGAAGGATTAGTTATTTTAAAGAAAATGATATTTCCATTTCAACTGTGGAATAAAAATTACATTTGTTGGCCTTTCCAAATAAAGACCATTAAAGCTTCATCAGTTACTGAGAAATAAATGTGATGACCAAGGAAGCACCAAGTCATAATACCATGAATCTTGGGATTATTGTAACCTGGGGGGAAGTGCTTAATTAATACACAAAATAAAGAACTTTTGCCAAAAGGGTAAAGAATCAACTTGACAGGGAGATTCCTTTTCTAAATTAAACAAGAAAGTAAGAAGGGGAGGGGAGAGAGAGAGGAAGAGAGTAAGGAAAGAGAGAGAGAGAGAGAGAGAGAGAGAGAGAGAGAGAGAGAGAGAGA
>NW_027185712.1:2950326-2970059 GCF_028583685.1 Petaurus breviceps papuanus
AGAGAGAGAGAGAGAGAGAGAGAGAGAGAGAGAGAGAGAGAGAGAGAAAGCACTAAGAAAGGGAGACAGGCCATATCAATGTGAGATAAATAGAGGAAAATATCAAGATGCCTTTAGCTATCATTGGCAGCCACACTGATGAACTGATGGAATGACATGAGTATTTTTTTGAACTCAGAGTACAAAGCATTATAAATATACAGCATTTTAATGATATATACAATGGGGCTGGGTCTGTAGATTACAATAAGATTAGAAATGGGACAGGAGAGGGAGATAGGGAAGGTAACATTCCAGACACTTAGAACACTGAATGTATTAGAATGAACCACAAACTACTACCAAGAGAACCTGATTTCCTCCCTCCTTCCCCATCAGGAGGAATCTGACTGTTGAAATTGTTCATAAGACAAGTGGGCCTCCTGTGAAGTCTAAAAGAGAGAGAATCTGAGGACAAATGAAAGGAAAGCCACAGGTGATATGAAAAGACCTATTCGGGGAGGCATTGTAGCATAGTAGATAACATCTTGACCTTGGTATTTAGAAAGATGTGTATTCAAGTCTTATTTCATATACGTATTGGCTTATGTGAATATGGGCAAGTTATTTAACTCCTTGGTGTTCCAAGGAACTCTCTGACTACAAGTTATAGTGAAGTGCATAGATACTGGGAGTCTTCCATATTAAGAAAATCAGAAGTCTGGACCTTCCTCCAACCTCCTACATGTTAACCAAATTCTTCTAAAGATGTAGTCATCTTCTAGATACAAATAAAGCACTGGTGTACCAGTTGTCTGTTAGTATTGGCATAGGCATTCACATCTTTCTTCAATAGTTGTATTCTATGATATCTAGCTTCTTTCACTTCCTCATTCTGCCTACTTACCTACCTACCAGAGGCATTGATGATTCTGGGGGAAGGTTTTTTTTGGGTCTTGTCAAGGGCAATTGGAGTTTCATGGCTAATTTTTTTGTGTGGGTGTTTAAGTGTCTGAGGCCGGAAACGAACCTGGGTCCTCCTGACTCTGGGCTGGCTCTTTACTCATTACACCACCTAGCCGCCCCAATTTTGGAGAAGTTAAAGACAATTCAATCCAAAAGGTTTTTTTTTAATCTGTGTAAAACAGAATTTTACATTCATGTTCATTCCCACACGGTTCATGTGGGAGTCCAGCCTTTGGTTGTCTGTGAGGAGTAATTGAGGTATCTGGGAGAAGGGAAATGAATGTCTTATATAATACAATAACTCCTCAAAGCAATTATTGTCTCTCAGAGACAAGCATCACGTGCTCCCTCAGACCAACCCCCCCCCAACCCGCTATTCAACAACCCTTTCCAACTCCACATATGTGGAAAATAAAGTTAGTTGAGCAATGTAGTATGCCAGTCTCAGAATTGCCATGTTTTCCTAAGTATTTGGCCTAAATATAGGACACAAATGATGCCTGAAGATCCATTACTGCATTGGTGTGCCTTTAGCTTCTGTAATGGTCTTTGTGAATAAGCAGAAGCAGGTTATCAGAGATCAGAATGAAGTGGTAGAATCGGGGGATGAGAAGAGAAGAAATGAAAGAGTGTGCATTTACCTGAGGTCACAGTGCAGTCAAGTGAGTCAGCTCCTCAAGCAGACAGGCCGACAAGTCAATGTGAGGCACCAACACAAACAAAACCTTGTGAAGTGACCAGGGTCAGGCCCAGCTAGGAATTTCTAGCATGTTCTTTTATGAAAAGAATCCGTTCCAGAATATTGTCATAACATAGTCTATCGTAAATCCCTAGTGCTCCCTTCTCCTCATTGGTAAAGCTCAGGTCAGTTTAGTAGCAGTGGCTGAATAAAAAGTCCAGTTATTAGTTTTTGTGTGTTTCTAACCCAAGATGGCTTAGAGCAATCCCCAGGTACCAAGGAAGCACTGCCTTGTAGACTGGACCTTGTTGTGACATTTTTGTAAGATTTTCAGGAAAATTCCTAACATCTCAAACCATCAAATCACAGAATGTTTGAGGTGGAAGTTCCTTAGAAAGCATTTCTCCACCCTGTCATTGTCCCCTGCAATTCTTTTACAAATGGAAAAACTGAGGCTTAAAGAATTCAAGTAATTCACTCAAGGTCACAAAATTCATCAGAGTTAGGACTGAGATTTGAAACCCATGGTTTTTCCACTGTATTTATCCTACTGTATGTGTATATATACAAATTTACATACCCATATACATATAATATATAAATAATACATACACAATCCACACATACATTTATACCTTCACATATACACATGTGCATATTGCATATTTACTCATGTGTATATATGCAAACATACACACATGTGGATGTGCATGCATGTGCATATATACATGTTTATGTATGTATATACATGTGTGCATATGCACATATCTCTGTATTCTTTCATAACATCTGGTGGAACTGTGCTCTTCTTAGCCCCTGATTTCATGGTCTACTATAAACATGTTTATAGATCTTAAATAAGTTATATAATCTGTATCTATATATAAAGGAAGTCAAACCTGACACAGGCCTGGTTTCCTCAAGTGAAGAATTGCATTTCACCTCACATAAAGAAAAGTCTGTTTTCATGCAACTATTAAAGAAATTTGCCTCCATTAACCGGGCAATTCCCTCACACAACCATGCAATTCAGTCAAGCAACTGCAATTTGTCAACTGAATCAATGGGTTGTTCGAATGAACTTCCTGAATAGCCTGGTTGTGTGGGTGTTGTAGAGACATAGCCTGGCTCTCACCAAGCGGGTAACCCAAGACTACAAAATGCTCAAAGGAATCTCCTATGTGAAGGGCCATTCCCTTAGTCTGCCCACCAAGTGAAGCATTGTACTTTATAACTCTGACCCATGTATGGAAATATTGGTCACAAACAGGGTAGGATTCCCAGCTGCTGACCAGACAGGCAGAGAAACTAATTAACCACTGGAGCTAAATCACAAGAAAGAGGACCCAATTTTTAAGTAATGTGGACTAGTTGGAAGAATTCCTAGTCTAGGTCTAAATAAATAAATACATACATGCTTACAGAAATAAATTTCAAGTCCTTGTCAGTTTGTAACCCAATACATTGCTGGCAAAAACTGACATCCACATTGGAATAGAAAGAGCAGCTGTAGTCTGCAGTAGCTACAATCTTCAGGTCTGGACAGTTTCCAAATTGTTCCCTTTGGGAGCTCCTTGGTTTTAAAATATAGAGAGGGGGAAAGAAAGCTGAATATAGATGTGCCCTAAGAGCATGTCTTTCTTAAAAGGAGATGGAACTATGTAGCAGCTAGATATGGGCAGCTAGGCAATTTCAGTGGATAGAGCGTCAGTTCATCTTACTAAATTCAAAAATTCTTACTTAAATACTTACTAAGCTGTGTGACCCTGGACAAGCCACCTAACTCTTGCTCACTTTTCTCATCTGTAAAATGAGCTAGAGAAGGAAATGGCAAACCACTACAGTATCTTTGCCAAGAAAATCCAAAATGGGGTCATGAGGAGTCAGACACAACTAAAAATTGACTGGGCAAAGCTGCTGAGAGGTACATTGGATAGCATTCTTGATTTGGTGACTTCAAATCTGGCCTCAAATGCTTACTAGCTGTGTGACCTTGGGCATGTCACTTAGCCTCAGTTTTCCTCAGCTGTAAAATGATAGCACATACCTTCTAGGATTGTGAGGGTCAAATGAGATAATATTTATAAAAGTATAAGCACAGTGCCTGCCACATAGTAGGTGCCATATAGATATTATTTTATATAATAATAATAATATTGGGAGGCAATTATTCTCCTTTTCATTGCTTCCAATAACAATAGTACTTTGATGTTAGGAGCTTTGGACAGACAATGTGGGACTGAGAGAGGGAGAAAGGATACACAGGTGGGTTTTCTTAGGGAACTTTCCTTCCCTTTCTATTGCCATGTGGGGTGATTACAGAAGGAAGCCAATGCTTATAATTGTGTGAGAAGTATTTAGGAGCTGCAGGAAGTAGCTAAGATTGCATGTCCATCAATCATTGATGAAAGTATCTGGGGAGCTGTTCATGTGAAATTGTGGGGAGAGTGTGTTCTGGGCATGTCCTTGTATGAGATCAGAGAGTGATCAAAGTACTCATTTTTATCTATTTTCTCTGTTGATCCTTGTGAAGTAGCAGATATTGTCATGCCCATTTTACAGATGAGGAAACCAAGGTCCAGGGAAATGTAAGTGACAACAGAAATAGCTACAATCTATTTGGTGTTCTAAGGCTTACAGACTTTGGCACAATGATCCTGTGAAATAGCCAGTATGTTATTATCCATATTTCATGAATGATAAAGCAGAGTCTCAGAGTTAAGTACATCCATAGGTCATAAGTATAAGAGCTGGCACTTAAACCTAAGCTGTATCTAGCAGGGCTTCTGGGTTGGAAAGTGTAAAAGGTACAAAAAAATGTAACATGCATTCCTTCAGAAGAATAGAAGAATTTGAAAAGAGCAGGGGCTCCAATGTGGGACTGAGTGATGAAGAGTTTGTGTTCCTGGTGTCATTTACTTGCTATTCCTCAAACCCTACCCTTTACCACTCTTCATGTTTTTGAACAATTAAATGAATAGACTGTCCTTCATTTCCTCCCTCTTCATCTCTACCTTTTGGAATTCCTCTTTTTCTCTGAGGGTCAGACCATGTTCCATCTTCTGCAGGAGGACTTTCCTGGTGCCCCCCCTCCAAGTAGTACCTTCCCCTTCAAGGACATTTTGTTTCTACTTTATATGTGTCATGTATATACCTACTGATGTGCTGTGAAGGTAAGCTCCTTGAGGGCAGGGACTGTTAGGCTTTGTCTTTGTATCCAACAGTGCCTGGTACATAGTGAACACAATAAATGCATGTTTGGTTGATTGAATCAGGACAGTGGACTAGAAATAGCCAGTGTACTTTCTACCCCTATCTCTCCATTCTCTGAAGAAGTCTGTGAAAGCCTCTTTTCTGTCCCTGTTTCTGGATGAACTAGTTCTCTCGCCCAAGTAAATTCTTCCAAATTGAAGGCTTTGATCCAGGCCCATCCTTCTGTACTGTGGGATGTGATTTCTCTGAGGCTTCTCTGGTAGAAAAGAATGTAAGATCCTGAATATTGTTAGTTTTAATAGATGACCTCTTGGTCCATTCCACTCTGAGATATTATTTACTAAGGTACTATAGCAATATTATTCTTCCCACTTAACTGAATTTATCTTAATTACTTCTATTAGCACCTTGAATTACAAAGCTGAATTGAGCCACATATCTTGCTGTCTGACCAATGGGGGATAGCTTGGTTTTAGTTATAACCAGCAATTTTGGTGTTCTACATGAAGCTAGGTCTTTAAATTCCAATCCTAAGCATTTTCTATTATATTAGCTAGAATCTTTTACCATACTACATAAATTTAATTCAAATGACATTTGGTTATATCCATCGATAACAATTTTGCCAAATGGAGATAATCATTAGAAAATGTACAGATTTCATTTTTATTTCCCTTTTTACCTTATTTGTTACAAAAATGTTGAATATAGGTTTTTTCTATGTAGGCTAATTTAGTAGAAAGGGGAAATAATAATTATAAAACTAATATCTCAATAGTGCTTTAGGGCTTGAGAAGTGCTTTTCAATTTTATTATTTCATTTTATCTTCACAACAACCCTGTTAAGTATATGCTATTATTAGCCTCATTTTACATGTGAGAAAATTGAGGCTGAGAGAATTTAAGGGATTTATTTTGGCTTCCACAATTTCTAAGTGACTGAGGAAGGATTCGAACTCAGGTGTTGCTGACTCCAAATTCAACCCTCTATCTCGTCTAAACCACCTTACTGCCTCTTGGTCATTTTAGGGTAATGGTGTTTGTAAAGTCATACAGGAGGTTTAAAAATTGGTATTATATAGTGATATAACTTGTTCTTTGCATCTAGAATTCCTTCTTCTGTCCTCTGGCCTTATTCAATTTGTACATATTCTGCAATGACAAACTGAAATCCCACATTTTTCATGAATCCTTTCCTGATTACTATGGATTTTTTTTTTGTTTTCCTTCTCAAATTCCCTAAAGCACTTATTAACTACCCTGGGGTGTATAGGGTATTCAGGAGGTTAGAACCTCTGATGTGAGAGCTTTCTGGGTCCCTTTCAGGGGTGCTCATCCAACTTCAGTGTACACCTTCACTCAACTCTCACCTGTGGCTCCAAGAAGTCGTAACATTTTTAATGGCTACACCTCAGTAAATCCATCTTGGCAGATGGACTAAACCAAATTGAAGGTAACCAACAGGCCTCAACCCTATCAGTGAGTTAGGGGATGTCTACCCCAAACATGTGAAGACTTCCTCCAGTAAAATGGAGGATGAGATCAACTTGTTCCAATGACCATGACGACGATTGAAGTAGATAATGTGGAAGACTTAGATTCTGGACAGTTGTTGAAGAGGCCAAGGTCATCTATTACATCCTAGACCAATGTCAGTTGTCTTGACTTTTGTCTTGCCACTGGACTTTGATGATTCTGGAAGAGAGTCATCTTTGGAAGAAGCTGACAATTTTGTGCAATTTTGCCTCACTTTTAAATCTAATTTACTTGCAAGTCAAGACATCACCTCAAGATGTCATTGGTCTTTTCAAAACTAAAGATAAACAACAATTAGCTATACCATGAAAATTACTAATAATAACACAAATATAAGACTCATCACAATGACATGAAAAGAGTGATTGTAGTCCAAAGAACTCAATTCAAATCCTGGCTCTGATACTTAGTATGTTGTTTGAGGTTGATCAAATAGTTTAAACTTGTTTAAGGCACAGTTTCTCTACCTATAAAAAGAATAGGGGTGGATTAGATGATAGCTTATGGTCCTTTCCAACACTTCTCATGAATTTCTCTCTTAGTCTGTTGAAGTTGCTTTTGAGGAGTTAAAAATTTCCACAGAAGATGTAAGCCAACCTATAATGCTAAGAGTGATATTATTTATCATGAGGACATTTTATTCTATGCAAGGAAAGTCACTTATAACTTAATAAACTTTAGGACTTGAGAGAGGAGGGAAAGTAAAGGTAGGGATGGTCCAACATGAGCACTATCACCTGAAAGACAAGAAAAAAAGTAGAGCTCTTGAGGGGTAGATTGCATTTTGGGGGAGTTTTAGACCATGAGTTGAGATGACCTTTAGAGCACAGCTGGAAAAGAAAAGTGCCAATAATGTTAAAAGTTTTCACTGGACCAGGGCATACTGGATCCAGCTCATATCATCTGTGAGTCTGTTTTAAAGTCTTCATTAATTCCATGGAAATCAGTAAATACTACAAATCAGGGCTTGATTTTTAGTTTTGTTGATTGTCTGGACTTTAAAAAGCAATAGAGAAAATATTTATAATGTAGACTAAAATTTTAAAGTATATTGTGCCCAAAGAACTAGTTGTTAAACATTTACCAGCATACCTCCGCTCTAGACCTAAATACCCAGGATATGACAGATTCTCATCTTTCCTCAACATTCTTACCCAGTTTGGTCCAGTAACTGCTGGGTCAGTCTTACACAACAAATTTACTTTACAATGTGGCAAGGTCTGGCATTTTATGAGGAGGAGTGCGGCCTTGCTCAGGCCCATATAGTTTGTTTCCCATCTCTGACATCAGTCAAAGAGTAATTTAGCTAGGAAGCTGGCAGATTTCAGATAAAGGAGATTCCAGAGATCTTAGGTTATGGCAAGGGGAGGTAGTAAGGGGAACATTATTACTAGGCTATTGGAGCAGAGGCAAATGATCACAAAAGAAAAACAAAATCTTCTGGTTTTCTGGGCTACCACAATTACGGTATGAATTACATAACTGAATTATGCCTGATGCTATATAGTTATCTAATCATTATATTTGCTTTAGTATCTCCTTCATTAGAATGTATGTGCCTTGAGGGCAGGGATTGTGTAATTTTCTCTATCCTCTAGTATTTGTTCCATAGAAATGGCACACAGTAGTTGCTCAATAAATGCTTGCTGACCAATTGATGTGCCTCTAAACAATCCCTTGGCATTTAAAAAAATTTCATTTCTTTAAAGTCAGGAATTGACAAATAGCATCATTAGTGCTTTTCAACTAGAAATGGAGGCAAAAAATACGGTTTGCAAACAATACAAATGCAGACCAAAGGAAGATTGTTCCATTCCTCTCAACCTTTCACTATCAAGTCAGTGAACATGACTGGAAAGGAATCCAGACCTCCTCTGCTTTGTCCATATTTTTAGAGCATTTTCAAATCCCTTCTATTACTTTATCCTCATAGCAGTCCTAAGAGGTGGAAAAGATTATATTATATTATATATATAAAATCTCTATATAACAGATAGAAAAGCATGAAGTTTAAGAGGCTTGTCTGATGTCACATGGCTGGGCAGTAGCAGGGTTAGGACAAGAACACTAAGCCAGAGGACACATGGACGTCCTGCCTAGCCCATATATCCCAGTTCTCCTTCCTTCCAGCCCATGTTCCCCCACCCTCCCTTGGGACTGGAATAACTGGTATCCTAATTAAAGCTGTCCACATTAATTGCAGTGTTTTTCCAAGTGTAGGGGATAGGACGGCAAACAGCTGCTTTCTGCCCTAAGGATGGAGCAAAAGGACAAATGAGGTCGAGTTGAAACAGGAAACATAATTCTGGCAATTAAACACTTTAGGCTAAGCCTGTTTCTTTATTGACAAACTAGAAGGGGAAGGAGAACTGAAATCTTAGGATTTCTATGACTGTCAACAACCAATCCCTGTGAAGCTTGCAACTGCATTACCCTAAGCTTCTCTCTTACCTCTTACTCAACAAATTATATGGGTAATGATATGGTAAATTGCTTTAAAGTAAGGACTACTTGCTTTACAACTGGGGGGATTAACTTAGTTGGTATAATGAGGTCAAGGTTGTGACCCTGATCCCCATAATAGCTATTCAACTTCCCCAAAAGAAATTCCATTCCTAAACTATATGCCCTATACTCAGGTCAACTATATTGCAAATGTGCGTTCATGGTCACAAGGACAATTAAGTGATCTGGATTGCCCTGATATACTCCCTCCATACCCTCCACCCCAGTTGCCCTATCCCTCCTACATATTGAAACTCTTTCTAACTTTTGAGGCCCATTGCAAGAGTTCACCTCCTCTATGAAGCCTTCTCTGATGCCTTAGATCCCCCCCCCATTTAATTTTCCCTTTCTTGAACACTGGCATCTAGAGCTTATACTACATGTTTAAGTATGTCAGCATATTCTGTTTTGAGTTTTTATTTGCCTATTCCATATGTGTAAGTCTCCTTTCCACTCTGGCCATCTTCTTGCCATGCAGCCATATTCTACACTCTCTCCTCTAGTAAACATGTCGGGGCCCTCCTGTGGGCCCTGTACTCCTTATTGAAGAGTTTACCATATCTAGGCATCTCCTAACCTACCATGCTTCACTACTGGCACATCTTTCCATAGCCCTTTCCATCTCTTACTTTGGGAATAATGATGATAAATAATAGTTAGCATTCATATAATAGAGAGCATTCATAGTTTGAAGAGTGTTTACTAATATTTTCTCTCTCTTTTTTGAATCTTTGCCACAACCTTGGGTGGCAGGCACTATTACTATCCCCATTTTTACAGATAAAGAAACTGAGGCAGACAGAGGTTAAGTGGCTTGGCCAGGATTACCTAGCTGATAAGTATATGAACTGAGAGTTGAAGTCAATTATTCCTGACTCCAGACCTCATGCTCCATCCACTGGCTACCAAGTGAGGAGAAAGGACATGGCCCTGGAAAGAGCATGTCCACTAATTGCTCTATGACCCTTCTTATCATCACTGTGACTTTCAATACCCAAGCAGAAGTTATGAATAAAAATGAATATATGTAAACATTCTAATATTTTCCCCTTAACTAAATCAGTCATCATCTTGGGCCTTCCCAATGATGTGTGTATTCAACATTGGGGACATCTGATTTAACAGAACATTTTCAGTTCAATATATTAGTAAATTCTATATGTAGTAAAACAAATTCTAGAGACGCAGGCCGGGAAGGCGTGGCGCGGCACGGCAGACGCAGGCCGATAAATGGTCAAAGGATATGAACAGGCAGTTTTCAGAAAAAGAAATTAAAGCTATATAAGCACATGAAGAAATGCTCTAATTCACTATTGATTAGAGAAATACAAATCAAAACAACTCTGAAGTACCACATCTCACCAGTCAGATTGGCTAAGATGACAAAACAGGAAAATGACAAATGCTGGAGAGGATGTGGGCAAACTGGAACACTAATACATTGTTGGTGGAGTTGTGAACTGATCCAGCCTTTCTGGAGAGCAATCTGGAATTGTGCCCAAAGGGCTATAAATACTTTCATACCCTTTGATCCAGCAATACCACTCCTAGGGTTATATCCCAAAGAGATCATAGAAATGGGAGAAAGACCCATATGCACAAAAATGTTTATAGCAGCTCTTTTTGTTGTGGCAAAGAATTGGAAATTAAGGGGGTGCCCATCAATTGGGGAATGGCTGAACAAGTTGTGGTATATGCATGTTATGGAATACTATTGTGCTATAAGAAACGAGGAGCAGGCAGTCTTCATATTTACCTGGAGAGGCTTAAAAAAACTGATGCTGAGTGAGAAGAGTAGAACCAGGAGAAATTTGTACACAATTACAGACACAAAGTATGTGTGATGACCAACTTTGATAGACTGGACTCTTCTCAGCAATGCAGGGATATAAGTCAATCCCAAAAGATGCATGATGGAGAGAAAAATGTGCATCCAGAGAAAGAACTAGAAAGAACTAAGTTTATATCCAGGTGGAAGCAAAATACCTGATCTTTTTCGTTCTCTTATTTGGTTTTGTGTCCTCTTTACCATTTTTCATTCCAGTTGGTACAATCTGTCCTTATAACCTGACCAATGTATAATGTGAAAGTATTTACAGATCCTATACTTGACTATAAACTGCCATGGGGGGGAGGGAAGGGAGGGGGACAAAATGTGAAATTCAAGGAATTGTGGAATTGAATCCTGTAAACTAAAAGGAAACAAACAAATTAATAAATTAAAAAAATAAAAATAAAAAAACAAATTCTAAAATTCCTCCCACTTTTCAATCACTCTATTTTTGTTATTGACACCAAAATAACTCATATTGATATATGATTTTAATATTTTAAAAATATCTTACAACAGTCCTGGAAGGTATGCAACATGACTTTCATTATCTCTGTTTCATAAAAAAGGGCCCTGAGGTTCAGTGCAATTATGTGATTTTCCTAAGTTCGTAAAATGTCAGAGCCAGGACTAGATTTCAGCCCTTTGGACACTTCCCTTTATCAGGAATAGACTTGAAGCCTTCCAGTCATTTTGGACTCCTCTTTATCTCTTCAATCTAACCAGTCTACAAATCCTGACATTTCTACTTTTGAATAATCTCTGGTATTTATCACTTCCTCTTTATTCCCTGGGTCTTCATTATCTCATGTTTAAATAACTATAATAGCCTCCTGGTTGGCCTCCTCAACTCCTCTAATCCCTTTTGTTCAGGTGTTGCATAAAAATGAGCATATTAACGTGTTGTTGCTGTAACTTTGCATCAGTATAACCACCTAGGTAGAGCAGTGGATAGAGAGTTCCAGGCCTGGAGTCAGGAAGGCCAGAGTTCAAATCTGGTCTCAGACACTTACTAGTTGCGTGACCCTAGGTGAGTCACTTAACCCTGTTTGCCTCAGTTTCCTCATCTGTAAAATGAGATGGAGGAGGAAATCATAAGTCACTCCAGTATCTTTGCCAAGAAAACCCCAAATGGGGTCATGAAGAATCTGAAATGACTGAACAACAACTGACACAGACCTCTTGGAGATACAATCCCAAAGAAAGCATACCTTTGTCCCTGGCTAGGGATATCCACTCCATCTCTTCTTGCAATTACTTTAATACACTTTTATCAAGCCTCTGATTGGTATAAAGCACTGTGCTATCTGCTAGAGGAGATAAACAATCTAGATAAAATCCTCTTTCTGTATTTATAGAATCTTTAGTATCGTAGGGTATTGAGATACACATATATAACTACGATAACTGCAATTACATAAGTGTATTAGAATGATACCAAACAAAATGCTATGTGGGCCTCAAAGGGGAAGTTCATTACTGAGATGGGATCTGGCAGGTTGTGTGGAAGAAGCAGCATTTGAAATGTATTTCAAAGGATAGGTAGGTATCAATGAGCAGGAGAGAAGTGGGAAAGGTAGCTAAGGCCATAGGGAGTGGAGGCAGGGTGAGATGTATGCCGGAGTGTACCAAGCAATCTAGTTTGGCTGGAGCATAACATAAGTGTGAAAAGGGAAGCTTGAACCTGATTGTGGAGTGCTTTCAAAGGCAGGCCTAGGAGTATGGTTGATAGGCAGTAGGGAACCACAGAGGAGGGATTTGCCCAGATCCATACATGAGAAAGATTATACTGGTAGTGCTATAGATAGACAATCAGAGACAGAGAAGAGAGGTTGGGAAGGTCTATTTGAAGGCTATTTTAACAGTCAAAGTGGGTGGCAATCAAAGTCTATAAGAGTGGTAGAAATAGATTTAGAATTGAGGGAGATAGATATAAGAGATGCTGTGGAAGTGGAATCTGTAGGTTTTGAAGTCCCGTCCAACTCATCACCAACCCTACTCCAATATGATCATCTACATGATACTACACTGTATTAGATGGTGCCTGGAATGTCTTTGGCTTCTTTCCCATCCTCCACAGACATGTCCAATTCTTTTCCATCTTGGGAAAAAAAATGCACTTGACCCTGTTACTGCCTCATGATAGCATTCTATAGCTCTTTTCCTTTTCACAACTGAATTCCAGGAAATAATGTCTATAATCATTGTCTCGATTTTCTTGTTTCACTTTCACTTCTCAATTCTTTGTAACTTAGCTTTCAACCTCATTACTTGTCAGAAACTGCTGTCTCCAAAGTTCTCTCTTTAATTTGATGATCTCTTGATTCTTATCTTTTGTGACCTCTCCATGCATTTTGACACTCAGTGACACTTCCTCTGGATACTTTCCTCTGCCTTTGCTTTCATGAAAAAGCTTTCTCTTGGTTCTCTTATTTTCCTGGATACTCTTTAGTCTCCTTTTGCTGGATCATCATTCATTTTCCACCTACTAAATGTGGGTGGACTACAAGGTTCTAAGCTGGGCCACTTTCTTTTCTCTATCTCTCTTTAATCTCTCCTTTGGCAACCTCATTAACTTGTATGAGTTCAGTTATCTCCAGGTAAATGGTTCTCAAATCTAGATATGCAGCTCTAATCTCTTTTGAGTTCCAGGCCTTTATATTAAGTGCTTGTTAAATATCTCCATCTAGTTATCCTGCAAGTATCTCAAACTCAGTCTGTTAAAAAAAATCATTGCATTTGCCCCCCCATCTCTTCTCAAACTCCCCCATTTCTGTTGATGGTACCAACAGCCTTTTAGTCACTGAGGTTTTAACACTGGATCTATCCTTGAATCATCTTCCTCCCCTTCCTTTTTGTTTGTGCTAAGGCACAATACCTGGCACATAGTGAGCGCCTAATAAATACTTGTTGATTGCTTAATTCCTTTTCCTTAAAACTTCACAAGCTCTCCACTTGATATTTCTTAACATAGAATAACCATGTCACCCCACAACTAAAAATCTTTGGTATCTCTGCATAGAATACAAAATCATCATCCTAGCACTTAAAGTCTTCCAAAATAGACTTTTACCCACCTTTTTCAGTATGATTTTAATTATTCTCCTTCACAAACTTTCTGTTCCAGTCAAACTGTAGTTTTCACCATACCTGACATTTTATCTCCTGCATTCTTACATTTGCCCAAGTTTCCCCAGCCTGGAATGCACTCACTCCTTAATTTTTTCTGCCTCACAAAATCCCCATATTCCTTCAAAGCAAAGCTCAAGTGCTTCTTTCCCAAGGAGGCCTTTCCCAGTCCTAGGCATTAGTGTTCTTACCTCCTGAAATGGATTTGAATTTCTTTGCATATGTTTTATATTTATCTAATTGTATACATGTTATGTTGCTCCAGTTGAATTCAAACTCCTTGAAGGCATGAGCTGTTTCATTTTTGTCTGTCTCCTTGGGGTCTAGCTCATTGTTGTTTTTTAATCATTTTTCTGGCATGTCTGAACCTCTATGACTCTTTTGGAATGTTCTTGGCAAAGATACTGGAGTGGTTTGCCATTTCCTTCTCCAGTTCATTTTACAGATGAGGAAACTGAGGCAGATAGGGTTCTTGCCCAAGGTCACACAGTCAGTAAGTGTCTGAGAATGGACTTAGACTTGGGAAGATGAGTCTTCTCCATCCACTGTGCCCCTAGCTGCCCCAGTCTAGTCCATAGGAGGTGCTTAGTAAATATGTGTTGAACAGAACTGAGTAAGAGTAAAGTAAATGTCTCAAGTTTCTCTCCCCTTCCTTTTTTTTTTTTTTTAAGCAATCAGGGTTAAGTAACTTGCTCAAGGTTACACGGCCAGGTGTTTCTGGGTGGGTGCTAAGTGTCTGAGCCCGGGATTCGATCTCCAGGTCAGTCTGACACTGGAGCCGGTGCTCTTACTCGCTGTGCTACCTGGCCGCCCCTCTCCCCTTCCTTTTTAATACTACCTCCATGTTGCTGCTAAATTTCCTAAAGAGTATATATGACCATGTTACCGACTCCCACAATAAATTCCAATGACTCCTTTTAACCTCTTAGATCAAATATAAACTCTTATGTTTGGCATTTAAAGTTCTCTACAACCTGACCTTTCCTACCTTTATGATCTTTTAACACATTCCTCCTCTCCATGCATATGTTAGTCCAACCAAGCTCTCCTTTTGGCTGTTTCTCACACACAATGCTCTATCCCTCTCATCTCTGTTTCTCTGTACATGCTGTACCCCATTCCTTATTTCTCCTTTCCAGTCTCTGACTCTTAGACTCCATTGCTTCCTTTAAGACTTAGCTTAAATACTACTTCCTGCAGAAGAAATTTCCTCATTATTCCTTTTGCTCCCCAAGATGCTTGATGCCATCTTCTCTACAGCTATTTTCCATATACCTTGCAAGCTATTTTGTGTGACTTTATTGATATATTGTCTTCCCCATTAGAATGTGATGTCTTTGATTATTTTTATTTATTCCTTATATTCTCCTGTATTTGACACAGGGCCTGGTATATACTAAGTGCTTAATAAATGTGTGTTGACTGACATAAATTGAAGACATGGATTTATTCTAGAGCAGGTTATAATTCTAGTAGCAACATAAGTTGAATACATTGAATTAGGAAATTATGAGTATCCATGAGAGGAAGAAATCAGCATGAGCTGGAATAGTCAGGGAGGGCTCCAGGGAGGAGCTTAAAGGATGACTCTTGTAGGGCAAGTAGGGTCATGTGGGATTTGGAGAGACAAAGAGAAACAGAGGGAACATTCTAGGCATGGAATTGGTAAAAGTCAAAGTGTGGATGAAGAAATGAGAGCTTCTTGTACATATGAATTGGGTGAGTGCCAGGGGCAACCTGACTCAAGTAGGGTGCTCTGAAGGGGAAGCAGAACAGAGAGGAAGATTATGAAGGGATTTCTATGTCATGCTGTAAGGTTTGGATGTGGTCCAACCAGCAAAGAGAAACCATTGTAGCTTCTTGGTCAGGGAGATGATATGATGAAAATGGTACTTTAGGAAGATTAGTATGGCAGTTCATATCTGTCAAAATGGATCGAAGAAAGGCAGGATTGGAGCCAACAGTGATCTGAGCAATAGGTAAAGAAGGCTTTAACTAAGGCGGTAACAGGAATATTAGAAAAGAAAGGACAGATCTCAGAGACAGTGTTAAGTGAGAGACAAGTGATTTTTGAGATTGATTACATAATAGGAAAAAAGAGGGTAAAGATTCAAAAAGGTCTCTGAATTTTCAAACCTAGGCACTTGGATGGATGCTGTTGCAACTGACAGAAATGGGAATTTGGCAGAAGAATGTCATTGGTTTGGGAAATAAAATGAATCAAATTTGAAACATTTTAAATTGAGTTGACAACTCAACTGCTAAATCTGCTGTCTTTTTCTCAGTACTTAGTTTTCTTTACCTCTTTGCTGTTTATTTTTAAAATATAGTTTATTTAGAAATAGTTGAGCTATCTCTTTTGTTTGTATGTTGCTGACATTTTCTGCTTTTTGTCAGAGACCCTTCCCTTCTAACTACCACCACCACCACCACCACCACCACCACCGCCACAGCAACAACAATAAATAAAAAGAGAACCCCCCCCTTACACAATTCAGCAAAACTTACCAAATGGATGAAAAAGCCTAATATTATTTTTAAGTGTTCTGCGCTTATAGTCTGATATCTCCATCAAGAAAATGATCAGATACTTTCTGATGGCTCTTCTTTGAAGCCAAACTTAGTCATTATAAATTCATTTTGTTCATAAAGGCATTTGTTTTGTTCTATATGTTTTCATTGCTGTAGTCCTTTTGTATACTGTTTTTCTGCTTTTGTTTATTTGACTTTGCCCCTGTTTATATGTCTTTATATTCTCTGTATTCATCATTTTTATAGCACTATTCATCATTTTTATAGCACAGTAGATTACACTCTTCTATCGAAGCTTGATTAGCCATTTTGTAATCAATAGACTCCTACTTTGTTTCTATTTTTTGATATTAAAAAGATATGCTGATATAAATATTTTGGTGTATATAAAATCTTTTTTTTATCATTGACTTCCTTGGGGTATATGCCTAACAGTGGAATTTCTGTCAAAAGTTATACAGACTTTTGTCACTTTTTGAATACATTTCCAGATTTCTTGACAGAAAAGTTGTTCCAATTCGCAACTCAACTACAATGTACTAAAATGTGCCTTCCTTTCTACAATTCCTCCAGTATAAACAATTTTTATCTTTTGTCATCTTTGCCATTTGTCAGAACATGAGGTGAAAACTCAAAGTTTGCATTTGTCTTATTGTTAGTCATTTGGAACATTCTTCTTGATGGTTGTTGGGAGTTTATAATTCTTTTGAAAAATATTTGCCTATAACTTTTGACCATTTGAGAACTAGCATTTGGTCTTGCATATTTGCTTTAGCTCCTGTATATCTTGAATATCATATTTTTTTCAGAGATGTTTTATACAAAAATGTCCTCCTAGTCAACCACCTCTTTTCCTAGTTGCATTAATTTTGTTCTTGCAAAAGCTTTTTAATTTCATAAAATTGAAATGATCTGTTTTATTATTTGAAATTGACTCTGTCACTTGTTTGTGTAAGGATCCTGCAGCTAGCCAGGATCATCAGGTGGGTGGGAAACACTTCTTTGTTTATTATTTTATCACCTTCTTATTTTCAAGTGTCCTTATTTCTCTACCTTTCAAGATTGCTCCACTTGTACTTGTTTTAGAGTTGTTGATTTATTTATTCTCTTGTTAAAAATTATTTTTATTATGACTTCAACATACATGAACATTTCACCATATAGAGACCAGAAAATATAAAAGTATAAACTTTTATTACTTCAATGTTTTAAAAGTTACATTAAATTTAACATAACAGTAACAAAGCATTCCACTGGGCTGCATCCTCTTCTGAACTTCCGTGTGTTCTTTTCTGTGTATTTTAAAATGTTTCTTTAATACTCTTTTCTTCTTTTTTTTATTATGCAACAACACTCTGCCAGACAACTTCAGTCTCTTCCATCAGAAATAGAAGCCCTCAGATTTTTTTTCTCATAAACATGGTTAATAAAACAAATCCATGCATTGATTGTGTCTGAAATTGTAGATTTCATTCTATACTTCTAGTTCAACACCTTTCTGTTAAGAGGTAGAAAGCATGCTTCATTACCATGGTTTTCCTTTATGTTATGATGTTATAAGATTACAAATTGTTCTCTTGATACTGCTCACCTTAGTCTGCATCTCTTCATACAAGACTTCTCAGGTTTTTTCTGAGTTAGTCTACCTTCCTTTCTAATTGCACAATTTGGTTAGCTATTTCTGAATTGATGAGTATCTACTTTGTTGTTGTTGTTGTTTTTTTTTAAAGCAATTGGGGTTAAGCAACTTGCTCAAGGTTACAAGGCCAGTTATTATTTCTGGGTGTGGTGCTGACCACCTGAGCCCGGATTTGAGCCAGGTCATCCCGACACTGGAGCCGGTGCTCTTACTCGCTGAGCCACCTGGCCACCCCTAAGCAATTGGGGTTAAGTAACTTGCTCAAGGTTACATGGCCAGGTGTTTCTGGGTGGGTGCTAAGTGTCTGAGCCTGGGATTCGATCTCCAGGTCTTCTCAACACTGGAGCCGGTGCTCTTACTTGCTGTGCTACCTGGCCACCCCGATGAGTATCTACTTCGATTCCAGTTCTTTGCTACAATAAAGAGTTGCTATAAATATTTTTTCACATGTGTTTGTTCCCTCTTTTATTTTTAACCTCTTGGGTATATAATGTTTTTACCATAAGTCTATACTATATGTATATTATGTCAGTGTGGATGCATAGAATAATGCTTTTTGGAATTTGAAAACTGCTTCGCAAAATTGATTAATTTATAACTCTTATAGCAGTGCATTATTAGGCTTGTTCTCTCACAGTTACTTCAAATGTTGCTATGTTTTAGTTTTTTTTGCTATCTTTACCAATCTGAAAAGTGTGAGATTAACAATTATATTCATTTTCATTGGTATTTCTCTAGTAATTTGGGATACTTTTTCATTTAAATGTTGATAGCTTGCATTTCTTCCTTTATAAATTGATTGTTTACATTTATTTTGATTAGACATTTCAGGATAGCTTTAATTTTCATATAGTTGCACCAATTGTATATTATCTTGGAAACCAATCGTTTACTGGGAAAATTTACTACAAAAAATTTCCCCATTTAACTGTTTTCCTTCTAATTCTAGATGCATTTATTGCTAAAGCTTTTCTTTTGTTTTTCTTTTTAAAGCTTTTCCATTTTATGTAATCAAAATTGCCTATTTTATTTTTTTTAATTTTCTTTCTCTCTTTGATTTTATATTTTCTTATTTCTATTGATGTTTTATTCCCCCAGTAGAAAGTATACCCCTTGAGGAACTGGGTATTGTTTCTATCTTTGTAAGCCCAGAGCTTATCACAATGTCTTGCACTTACTATGGAATCTTCCATTCCAAGTGAGCACACCAATTAAAGAAACCCTGCTTTAATGTTTACTGAATAATAATAGCTCACATTTATGTTGCGCATTACAATTTTCTTTACTTGTGTCCTCATTTTGTCTTCAGAACAAACTTGTCAGGTGTGCACTATAGGGAAAATTACCCAATTTTACATACAAGATAACTGAAATTGAAAGAGGTTTAGTGATTTTAGCATAATTGAATAGCTAGTTGAAGTCAATTATCAGATTCCCAATGTTCTTAAATTTTTTTATTCATTTTAATCTAAAATACAAAGCAAGAAAAAACAGGGTTTTTTTGTACACAGCAGAACAGAGAGAGGATTCAATATAAACAATGAATGAATACTATATGTTGTTTTCAAAGCTACCCACATTTTCTGTGCTTCCTTCTAAGCTTTCTTTTGTTCTCTGCTGTGTAGTTTTTACATTTTTCTTTCCTTCCCACTCTACCCTAGAGAATGCTAGAATTAAACACAAATATATATATATATATATATATATATATATATATATATATA
>NW_027185712.1:2970459-3004656 GCF_028583685.1 Petaurus breviceps papuanus
TCTCTCTCTCTCTCCATAATGTACATATTTCTATTTTCCTTCTTTTTCCCCCCTCTGGAGGTGGATAACATCTTCCTTCACTCATATACCACAACTTGTCTAGTCATTCTCCAATTGAAGGACATCTATCATTTTAGCCAATCTGATAGGAGTTAGATGATATCTCAAAGTTGTTTTAATTTAATTTTTCTAATCAATAATGATTTAGAGGATTTTTTTCATATGACTATATATAGTTTTGTTTTCTTCATCCAAGAAATGCCTGTTCACATGCTTTGACCATGTATCAATTGGGAAACACATGCTCTTTTAAAAAATAATATTTTATTTTCCCCCAGTTGAATGTAAAAACAATCCAATGTTCATTCAGTGGTGGTGCCCTAAAGATAGTTCAGGGTTGTGGACTGAGTGAGTGTATTGGTATGACTGCATAAAGTCCAAATGGTGACTGATAGATAAGCCCCAAGTTGTACAAGGTTTGAATAGCACATCTGTAATGACATGAGTGCCTCTGTTTTGAACTGCTCCCCTGTATACCCCATGTTATTATTCCTGTAAGCACTTGCTTCTATAAATATTCTTTTTTTAGATCACATTTTAAGAAAGCTTTGCTATTTCTGATGGAAATGCAAAGGCAAAAACCCAGTTTGATAGATTCCTCTCTCCTTCTCCTTTCCCTCCTTCCCAAACAGGAATGTGTTTAATTTTGTAAATCTTTGCTAGTAATACAATAGATATTTTCTTAAAAATGCCCACATATACATATATTTATAAACATATGTGTATTTATACATATATAGATATATATGATATATATTGCCTATGGTTTTCCCCACATAATCATCTCACAAGCAAGTGAATTTGCAATGGAGATAGCTCTCAAGAAGGGAGTATAAAAAATGGCAGAGGACTGAAACATCAGACAGTGCCTCTTTTAGGTATAGCTGCAATACGGCATATGACTACATAGTCATGGTGATGTGGCCCTTGGAAAATGAACTAGTTGTATGGGGGTGTATGGGAAGGGTCACCACATTTCTCCCTTTCTAAGACCAGGTGTGTGTGTGTGTGTGTGTTGTGTAACAGAGCACATATCCTTAAATAAATAACAAATAAACAACAAAGAATAAATAACAATAAGCATAATAAAACAATAAATAAAAATAAATAACAAATAAAAGTTGATCCAAGGCTATGTCACTGTGAACATAGCACTATTTCCATTCTAATGGTAATGACGCATCTCCCTATGGTACAGATTTAAAAGGTAGGAGGTACAGAAGACCCTGTTCACATTGATTGAACTTGACCTGCCACTTGCCTATAATGTGAGTGCTCTGAAATAGGCTCTTGCCATTTAATACACTATGAAGATGACTTGTTCCTAAATATCGGCAGACCGTTCTCTCTGAGAAGAAAAAAAAAGAATAGGAGGGTGATTAGCACAGATTCTCTGTGTATTTAAAGGAAGAAGCAGGGACATGTACTGAACACAGGAAACCTGTCTCCTTTTAGATTTCTAAGCTCTATGTACTCCCAACTAATTTCTGGTAAGTGGACCGCTGGCTTCCATCCTAATTCTTTTGTATTGTCCCATCTGCATTAGCTGTTCCATTTATTTTTCTGGCATCATTCAGCCCAGCTTGCATCTTAGCATTGGCTTATAACTTCTTGCATAGCTTGGCTCCATCCCCCAATCTCTAGGATTCTCATCTATCAATACAGTTAGGTCCCTGACCACTTCTTCAGCTGACTTTTCACCCCCTTTCCCCTGGAGGACATATTGAGCTACTGAATTCCATGCTGAAGCTCCAGCAGCTTGTCTGTTGTGATTTCTTAATAGTAAGGCTGTCAGGAGTTCCCAGGGCATGGAAATGACTTTATACCATTTGTGAATTCCTTCAAATCACTTTTTGGGCACATCTATACTGGGGTCACTCCTCTATTTCTATATATGAACAAAGTTCTTATCTCTGGGAAACAAGGAAAGGAAAGGCAGAAATATAACACAGAATTCCCAGTCCCCAATCCTAACCCACCCTCCCACTTCTCTGCCTCTGGCGAGTTCTTGAATCTGAGGGCTAAGGCCAGCATTACACTCTGTTTATCCATTGGGAGATCCTGATGAGACACTTATGATTGTCAAGATAGCTGGGCAAAGAGGTCATCACAGCTCTCTGAGACTTCCTTGGAAGCAAGTAACTGAGCATGCAATGTCAATTTTACAAGCAGATCAGGGCCACTGAAAACAAAGTGGAGGTTGAGACCATCATCTTGATGATGGGCTCCCAAGCTTCTTGCTTCCAGAAGCAGCTAGAATATCTTGCTGATGTGTTATGAGATTTGCCTAGAAAACAGCTTTATTTTCCATTTCCACTTATTAATGGAGCTCAGGGTTTCTTATGATATGCAGAATTGCTTCTTAGTCATGGGAGTGAGATGTTAAAAGTAATGTTTGGAGAGATTGGTATGTCAGTGACTCTCAAGGCAGAGTAGGGAATAAAGGCATGAGATAGCATCAAAGTCCTGCTCAGGCACCTCATTGTTGTGTGGGGGTGACCCTGAGTTTCTGAAGGCTATGCCAGCTGGGTACAAGCTCTGGCAGGTCTTGTCAAACTGGAAAGGCTTTGATTTGATTTTGATTTGACCCAAAGTCAATCTATGTCAATAATTTAAAAATCAACTTAGTCAAAAATGGAGAATTTCACCTACAGATAGTAGACCACTGGGTAATAGTGACTCATAAATCAGATGGAAATATAAAATGAATCTGAACTTTGTGTGTAATTGTCTTCTACACTCTTACATTTCTGCATGTGAAATACAGAATTTCAGAAAAGGGTGGAGGGTGCTAAGAGGTACACAGTTTTTATTTTCTTTTTAAGATCATTGACAAACTATATTTCTATTCTAAATGTATGCTCTTTTTTGATAAACAATAAACTGAATTGTATGATTATTTATAGTATTAATAATAGTAGCTAACATTTATATTGTATTTTAAAGTGTACAAGGTGTTTTCCATATAAAACATAATATATTACATTGTTATGTTAAATATAATAACAGCTAAGATTTATGTAGTACTTTAAGATGTGTAAAATATGTAACAAATTATGAAATATATAAATTATATATTGTATATAATAAATCACACAATATAATTTTATATTACTATATACTACATATTGTTTTCTTATACTGTATCATATAGAATAGAAAAGCTCATCATATTCTAGTAGAGTATACATGAATATATTATTAAATATAAATTTTACATAAATATATAATTATATAAATACATTAAATATATTAATAATATATTTAATATAATATATTATTAAATATAAATGTATATAACATATATTCAGTGCATATTAATTAAGTGCCTACTATGTACCAGGCACTGTGCTAAGCATTAGTGATACAAAGAGAAGTAAAAGATGGTCCCTGTCCTCAAGGAGCTTACTGTCTAGTAGGGGAGACAATGTGCAAAGAAATACAACAGCCAGAGAAAATGCCTGAAGCAGAGGCATTTCGTGTCTTGTTCCTGAAATAGCCAAGAGGCCAGTGTTGCTGGATCAGAGCACATGTGTCGTAGGGGTGTAGGAAGACTGGAAAGGTAGGAGGGGAATAGGTTATGAAGGCTTGTGAATGACAGACAGAACATTTTGTATTTGTGTCTGGAGGCAATAAGAAACCACTGGAGTTTATTGAGTAGGGAATGTGTGTGTATGTGTGTGTGTGTGTGTGTGTGTGTGTGTGTGTGTGTGTGTGACATGACTGGACCTGTGTTTAAGGAAAATCATTTTTGTGGCTGAATGGAGAATGAATTGAAGATGGGGAGAGACTTGAGACAGGCAGCCCCAGCAGCAAGTTATGACAGTAATCCCAACACGAGGTGATGAAGGACTAAACTAGAGTGGTGGCAGTGTCAGAGGAGAAAAGGGAGATGTTACAAAGGTGAAATCAATGGGCCTTGGCAAGAACTTGAATATGGAGAGTAAGAGTTAGTGAAGAATCCAGAATGACTCTTAGATTGTGAACCTGAGGGCCTGAGAGGATAGAGTGACCCTCTGTAGTAATAGGGAAGGTAGGAGGGGGTAGAGTTTAGGAGGAAAGATAATACCTTTGGTTTTGGATATATTGAGTTTCAGATGCCTACTGCAATGCAGTTTGAGATGTCTGAAAGGCCACTTGAGATGTGAGAATGAAGGTTAACCGAGAGATTGGGGAAGGAAAGGTAGATCTGAGAATCATCGACATAGAGATGATAATTAAATCCATAGGAACTGATGACATCACCAAGTGAAGTAGTATAGAGGGAGAAAAGATAAGAACCCAGGTTGGAATTCTGTGGGACATCTATATTTAGTGGGCATGATATGGAGGAAGATCCAGCAAAGGAGACAGAGAAAGAGAAGTCAATTAGATAGGAGGAAAACCAAGAAAGACTGATGTCTTACAAAGCCTAGAGAGAACAGAGTATCAAGGAGGAGACAGTGATAAATGGAGTCAAAAGCTCCAGAGAGATCAGGGAGAAAGAATTGAGAAAAAGCCATTGGATTAGAGATCCTTAGTAACTTTGGAGGGAGCAGTTTTGATGGAATGATAATCAGAAGGCAGATTGTAAGTGTTAAGAAGGGAGAGAAAGGAGAGAAAGTGGAGGCACTTCTTGTATACAGCCTTTTGGAAGAATTTAGCTACAAAGGGCAGAACAGATATAGGACTATAGTTAGCAGGGATGGAAGGGTTGAATGTTTTTTTTTCCAGAATAGGAGAGATATGGTCATGTTCATGGACAGTAGGAAAGGATCCAGTAGAGAGGGAGAAATTGAAAATAAGTGAAAGAGTGGGGATGACAGAGGGAGCAATCTATTGGAAGAGACATCATAACCCTCATTATATATAAATGGAAATGGAATCACAAAGGTCAAGTGACTTGTCCAGGGTCTATTCACTCTGCCACTTAGCTGCCCTTATAATTGAGACAAGAAGATACAAAGAAGTTATATGTCATGACCATTAATAAATTCTCCTCAAAAAGATGATTTAAAGAGTTGGTGGAGCCAGTTCAATCTTCCACCCAAACACAATAAGAACTTTCATTTCAGGAAACACTTGATCATCTATACTTTGTAATTCTGATGATAAGTATGCCACCACAATTGAAAATAACTATAGCTTATATACCAATATCTGTTGCAGAGGATTAAGAAAAAGAGAAATTTCAAGAAGAATGTGACAATATTCAAACTAAGTTAGCAGATATTCTCATTCTTGTTAACAACAAGGTGAAGTTGGCTATATTGTCACAGCAACGACAACGACAAAGCTGGGACATAGGGGTAAAGATCAAGAAATGAAGAAAGCCAAAGTATAAAATACTCAGGAGTCTTATGCCTGTAGCACATAGCAGG
Organism: Petaurus breviceps papuanus; assembly: GCF_028583685.1. Lineage (NCBI taxonomy): Eukaryota > Metazoa > Chordata > Mammalia > Diprotodontia > Petauridae > Petaurus > Petaurus breviceps. Next base: position 2,975,880 of record NW_027185712.1, read on the forward strand.
AATGTGATCATTTATGTCTGATATTGCAGTTATAATGAAAGGGCTCCAATATGGAGTTACTTAGGCTAAATGATTCAAATTTCCATAAAGCATATAGGCAAAGACAGACAAAGTTTATGCTTTTTCACTGTTCTGATCTTTATTAACTCTGAGTCTGACAGATAATGTTCATAGCTTTTGATTGGATGATTTTGATTAAACTGGAGTCTTGAGTCATCTTCCTCCTGATACCTGTGGTGGGTGAAAGATAGTTTATTTAGATTCTCCCTCATACTCTTACCTTATCCAAGCCTGGTATTGATAAGCAACCCTGAGACCTTCTCCACCCCATCTGGATCTGATTAGGAACATCCCCTCCTACATCTTGCACCAATTGCCTGTTCTAAGCTAAGCTCATTTTGAGGGTATAAAATTCCATCACATGAACCCCAACTCTAAGTAAGCTTCCTTCCTGACACATCTCCCTCCACTTTATACTGGATGAATTTGCATTCGTGGGAACAAAGCTTTGTCTGATTCAATTGCCATATAGTATGTATGTGTATGTGTATGTATATATGTATATTTTTGTTTACCTGCTTGCTGTGCCACAAAATAATAGAACTCTTATTTGTATCAGTTTCCTGAGTACCAATTTCCTGTAAATTCCAAGAACCAGGTTTTTTGCTTTAACCTAAGCTATGAGGCCAAATAAAGCAAGGAATATTTTCTTTAAAAAGAAAATTGAAAGGCACTGGCTATGGTGAGTACTCACCAATATCACAAAAAGAAATTTGACTCTGTTTCAGCAGACAAGAAACCAGTGTGGCAGTCATTTTAGAATGTGACCTAAGGAGCCAGGTCCTCTCATCCATATCTGCTGCAAAGATGGTGGGGGATTCTGAATTCCAAGCCTTTGTCTGTGGCAAATAGAGAAGCAGACTGGTGGAAATCAAGGTGCTTCATGTGAAGTTCAGAGGGAGCAGTCTTTGGAACATACCAAGAGGCAATCAAATCTCAGTGCTTGTGAGGGACTTAGGACTGACTGTGCTGCTTTATTTTATGGATTTAAAGAATAAAATTTTGACAAATTCCATTTTCCTCATACTTTAGGGTTTTTTTTGAAGTTCCTTGCATATGAATGAAAAAGTCTTTGTGCTAAATAAAGGAATAATTTATTTTCTTGCCTATATTTTTCCTTCAAGGTTCTTTGATTATGCTTCTACCTTTCAGGCTGTCTGTTCAAGGAATGCCACCAGCTCAAGAAGAACTCCATTAAACTGAGGTCATCCAGGTAAGGTGGAAACGCTGTGAGCCTCTGGTTTTTGTTAATGCTTATTGGAATATCTTTAATTTTCTGATACTTCAAGTTATCTAGCTGACTCATATTTTTCAGAAGTCTGTATTTTTGCTTAGAACTGACCATGGAGGCATCAGAGTTGTATGATGTCAGCTTCAGTGGATTCAGAGACCTCTTTAGTAATCTCCACCAAAGCATCATCTAATGAGAGGAAGAGAGGTGTAGGTGGGAAAAGGAAAAGGAAGGAGAAAGTGAGAGAGATAGATGGCAGAGACAGGATGGAGGAGAGTTGAAATGTGAAGGTGATAGAGGGAGGCAAGTGAATGTGAAAGAAGAGAAAGGGGGACAAGGAAAGATTGAGGAGAAGGGAGAGGAGGAGGAAAAGAAAGGAGAAAAAAGCAGAAGAGTGAAGAGAAGTGGAAGATAAGAAAAAGAGAGGAGGAAAAGAAATCTGGTCCTCTCAACTTGTTTTTAGAAACTGTTGACATCAACAAGTTGGAAAAGGATAAAAATAAAGATAATGACTCTATCACTCACCATTTCTTAGAAAGTTTAACTGACGAAAAAGAGTCATTAGAATGAGGAGCCTTAAAGATCTAAGAAACTAATTCATGTGGGATATACTTCATCTCTTTGCCAAGTGGCAGACATGGCAGCCAAGGAAAGCAATGCTTTTGAGTACAAGTTCATATGTAAAACATTATAAAAGAGAATGACAGAAGATATTGCCTCATAAAATATTGAAAAGCACTGGGATATATTTGACACGAAGCTCAGTTATGCCAGATCAGTCCATAGCCATTTGCAGATGAAAATAGTCAAAAAATCAACAACAATAAAAAATCTATACAATTATATGTATAGACAAGTCCCCTTCCAAAAGCTACTCCAAGGTTCAGGACATGCTTTGAGTCAGTACTTAGTCTACACTATAGCTCTTAAGCCCCCACTAATGTTTCTTTTATCAGACTAATACATAAGACATACAAGTTCCAAATAAAAGGCAATTATACAGCATAGCGAAATCGATGACAAATTCCCACCATGTGTTGATTGTCCCAGAAAGTCACACAGCAAAAAAAATCTCCTTATGAGGGAATAACTCAGTCAGTTACAAGAGGTGATAGAAAAGCTTGCTGCAGATCTTGAAATGCTTTGAGAAGCTCAGTACTGGAAATTCAAAGCATTGCATTCAGCAGTATTCTGAACAGGAATTTCAGGAACAAAACCACCAGGAAACAAGCCATAGATCTAAGCGAAGAATAAGGGGGAAAGCAGCCTACCAACTCCCTCTCCCAGAGATTCATTGCTCTGGCATGGGGTTTCTGCAGCTGCAGGAAAACTCTCCTGGAGAGGGAAGCAAACACCACACCACATTTCAATGTTCCACTACTGCTTCTGACGGCTATGCCAGTTCTGGGTGGGAATAGACACAACAACCATAATATTCCTCTTTTTCTAGTTTCTCTTTTCCACCTCTCTTTCAAACCCTTCTTAGCTCAGACATCCCTGTGTTGTGCATTTCCACATGTCTTTCTCTGGAATGTGATGTTTAGATCCTGTCCTGATAAACATTGTTCTCTGAGCTTCAAGCATTGTGTGAAATGTAGTGTGGAGGAAAAGTGGAGTGAGCCTTCCTAGGCACAGCACATACAAAGGTAGAATGAAACCCATCTGAAAGTAATTCTATGGAATTCTTTTCTCATAAGTAATGCTTGTGGAGCCACTGTATTTGAATGTCACCACCACAGTATCTTATGTGCTATTTGAGGAAATGGAAATGCAATAAAGAGGATGAAGTCAAGAACATGATCAAGTTTTTTTTTTTAATATGCACTGGAGATGACACAATATTAAAGGCCCACAGAAATAGATTTTCACAGAATCACATAATTTTATAGCTAAAAGAGACCTAACTGAGCATCTAGTCCAACCCATAAGGAGTCTGTACTTGGACATACTCAACATGTGGTCACCTAGAATTTGTTTGAAGGCCTCCAAAGAAGGGGAACATTCCAATTTCCAAGACAGCCAATTCCACTTTTGGATAGCTCTAATTGTTCTGAAGATTTTCATGTCATCAAGTCTAAATTTGTCCCTTTGCACCCAAAGCACCATTCATTGCTCTTGGTTCCACAATCGGGGGCCAAGCAGAACAAAGTCTAATCACTCTCAGTTTATGTTTTAGTGGACTCCAAGCTCTATGTGAGCCCATAGTGTTATGTGGCAGCCAAAAAAGCCAATGTGATCTTGGGTGGCATTAAGATGAGGCATAGCTTCCAGGAATACAGAGGTAATAGTTTCATTGCACTGTGTCATTGTCAGAACGCATTTGGAGTACTGGGTTTGTTTCTGGATACCACAGTTTAAGAAGGATATCAATAAGATTGAGAGTGCTCAGAAGAGGCCAACCAAGACAGTGAAGGACCTTGAGTCTGTTACCTATGAGGATCAGCCAAAGAAACCGGGATTATGAGGTCAAGGAAAGGAGGGGTGGGGCATGATTGCCATTTTCAAGGATTTGAAAGGCTGTTTCATAGTGGATTTGTTTTACTTGACCCTAGAGGGCAGAACCAGGAACAGTGGGTTGCAAAAGGTCAGATTTAGGTTAGATGTCAGGGAAAAATTTTTGAACAATTGGATCTATTCAGAAATGGAATTAATTTTTAGAGAGGTGGTAGGTTCACCCTTCTTAGAGGTCTTTAAGCAGAGGCTTCAAGATGACTGTTTATCAGGTATGCTATAGTGCAGATTTCTTTTGGGACTCTTCTCTTCAGTCCTCTTAGCTGCCCTCCTCCTCTCCTGCTCATCAATGTCTCTCTCAAACTGTGATACTCAGATCTAAATGACAGTTTGGCTTACCCAGAGCAGAGTGCAGAGGAAATATGACCTCCTTACTCCTGAAAGCTCTACCTTTAAATGTAGCCCAAGGTTACATTAACTTTTTTTTGGCATCACATATCTCACATATTCAATATATTTCCAAAGGGAAAATTCCAAAAAATACTTTATGAAAAACATCATGGATTCATCATCAAGAAGCAGTTACAGTGATCCTCTCACCCCCAAATCCTAACTTCCCATGCATGAACTATAAGGTTATTTTTAGAAAACCTTTCTGACAATGAACTATGCATGCTTCTAGGGTCTGCTAGAGGAAAATATAAGAAGAGAATGGTAAGGCTTTCATAAATAGTTTTCTGTAACAGATCATATCCAATCCAGTCCAACAACTATTTACTAAATACTGCCACACTCATGACATTGTGCTAGGTTTTAGAAATACAAAGATAAAAATGAAAAAAAAAGTCTTTAATGTTACATTCTAATAGGGGAGAGAACAAGGACATATAAAAATGTATATATCAGGGTGGCTAGGTGGCACAGTGAATAGAGCACCAGTCCTGGAATCAGGAGGACCTGAGTTCAAATGTGGCCTCAGAAACTTAGTACAAAACTAACTGTGTGACCTTGGGCAAGTCACTTAACCCCAATTGCCCTACCTTCCCCCCTCCAAAAAGAAAAAAAATGTATATGTCATAAATGTAGAATTAAACATAAACATTTAAATATAAGTCAAATATAAAGTCAATAAATATAAATATATATGGAGTAACTAAGTACAACGTAAGTTGGGAGGGAAAGACTAGTACTTGGATAGATCAGAAGATGGAGCCTGAGCAGCAATGCAAAGGGAGAACGGAACTCTATGAGGGAGAGATAAGGATGGGGCTCAGCCCAGGAATGGGGAAATACCAGTGCAAAGGCCCTGGCAGAAACAGATGATGGCACAGCTGGGGAATGACTGACGTGAAGATTCAGCCAATGGGATTCAAGGAGATGGATTAACTGCTAGGTGGGGGTGTGTAATGGGAATGCAAATTTGGAAGATCTTCCCTGCCCCTAGGCTAAAATGCACCTGAAGCCTGGGGAGGGAGGCTTGTTTTTCAGTAGATACTTCTTGATTGGCCAGTGAGTCAATAAGGTTGTTACATTCTCTGAGCCAGGAGAAGGCTATATAAGCCCTGATGTGTAGCTTTGTTTGGGGACTCACTTTGAGAAGTGTTCTGTGATTTGATCTGAATTCTGGGAAGCCGTTGTTGAGAGTCCCCCGGCTTTGAAAAACCCAGATGTGGAAACCCAGATGTTGACTGGGTATGGATGTAATGGTTGGACAGTTTGGAAATCTGTCTACTTGATCTGTTTCTGTCTTGATAATTCTGCCTGTATGCTTTGAAGTTCAGGGTGCTGACCTTTTCCCCCTGAACAAGGTAAACGATATATGTCTGACTGATTAAAGTAAGCTTGTTAACCCATTTTGAGTTGCTTTCCTTTAACAAAGCAGATCCAAGAACCTGTGGTAGCTGCAAACCCTGAGGACGCTTGGGGTGCTTGCTGCTACAGGGTGTTCCAGGGAACTTCTACATGCATATTGAGAGGAAGCCTGCTGTTAGTGAATAGGGTGGAAGTCCCGAGCTGAAGCCTGCCTCAGATACTAACTGTGTGACCCTAGGCAAGTTACCTAATCTCTTTGCAGCTCAGCTTCCTCATTTGTAAAATGAGATAGTTAGATTTGATGGCTTTGGAAGTACACTGCAGTTATGTCTATGATTTCTGTGATAAGCCCCCAAACACAAATCTACCGAGGCACTCAAAAAAGCAAAGTCTGTTTATGTAGAGTTATGTTCTTGCCATTTTGGTCTCCCCAAAAGAGCATTTACTCCCTTCCATTTTTACACTTTCATGGTTGCCACTGCACTTTCATATATATGAACTTGTTTATTTCTCACTACAACCTTGAGTTTGTTATTATACCCACTTTACATTTGAAGAAACCAAGACATGGGGAGGGACTAAATGACATGTACAAGTCTAGTCAGGGGCAGAGATGATCCTAGAATCCCTGTCTGAATTATTGCAACCATTATTCTTCTGGTCTGAATTTTCTTGTTTCTTTCCCCCTACAATTTGTCTTACTCCCCATATCTAGATTTATTTTCTGAAAGTGTCATTTTTTAACACAATCTCCCCAGCACAAAAAATTTTTAATGGATCCACATTGCTAGCAGGACAAATCCCAACCCATAATTTGATGCTTTAAACTAAACTTGCTGCTTTTAAACTTCCATACATCCTTTGGCCTTTGTCAAAGGCCTGTGCATGTGCATGTGCACATGTGCGTGCACACACACAGACACACACACACTAAAAGTGATTCTTAAAGTTAAAGCAGTGGCATCTAAGCAAAATACATAGAGTCATTGGAATGGCATTAAAATTTGAAAGACAACTGGGTCTCCCAGTCTCACTATCTCTGGGATAATCTCTCAAGCACACTCTCTAATTTCAGTATGTAACCTAAGGAAAAACTTCCCCACCCATTCTCACTTTTCTTTCTCTACCATTTCAGGGTCCCCATCATTGCTTTTGGGTATGTTTTGCAAATGAGACTTTCAGCAGGTAACTGGAAAAGCTCTCCCAGGAGGAGTATTGATTTTGATGGCTGCTAATTTGCTGCCGCTTGAAAGACATTTAATAGCTAGCCAGCTGCTTTTGTTGTTTTTTAGATAGATAGAGGTGGCCCTGGGCTTTATTTTGTAAAGAAGAGGAGGAAGAAGCTCAGCAGCCTTGTAAGTCATTTGGGGTTCTGTGTACATCTTTTGCTAATTTGGGGGCTTCTAGCTGCCATTTTACTAGTTCTTACTGAATTTATTGTTTCATCAACCAATAAGTAGTTACTTATTAGTGATTACTTATTACTACTATTAGTACTACTATTAATAGTAATTACTACTTATTAGTAATTACTAATTAGTAATTACTTATTAGAAGCCATACTATGTGCTCAGCCTTGAGTTAGCCAATCATGGGGATCCTCCGATATTTTACAAGAGGAAAATATGGCCCCTGCTCTGAAGGAGCTTATAATCTAGTCAGGAGATAAGCCTAACAAATATGAAAGTTATAAAGGAACCATGGGCTAGAGGACAGATGGAATTCAGAGACCACAGAGGAGGAGTCAGCATGCTAGCAAGTCTCCCTGTGTGCTTCCTGCTGAGTAGTGGCAAGAACACTGGTTTTAAAGTTAGTGGACCCGGGTCTGAATTTGAACTATACTATGTATTTCAGCAGTGAGTCCAGGAAGTCACTTTCTGTTTCTGTACCTCAACTTTCTCCTCTGTAAAATGATGGGGTTGGACTAAAAGATCTCTATGGTGTCCTTCAGTTCTAAATCCTCTGATCTCTAAGTCCCCTTTAACTCTGAAATGCTATCATCATCGAGGTGGAAACTAGAGCAGGATGATGACAGTCTGGAGTAGAAAAGCGTGTATTCTAGGGAAGGTACATGGAGTAACCCAGACACAGAGACAGATAATATGTGGGGAGGATAGTGAAGAAAGTGACCTGATTGGAGCAAAGGATTTATATTTAGAAGAAGTTGAAGGAAAAAGACTAATAAACTTGGATGGGTGGTGTGGAGCCAGGCTGTCAAGTGCTTTGAAAAAGAGGAAGAGGGTCTGGAACTTGAACTAGAAAGTCATTGGGAGCCATGCTAGATGCTTGAACTGGGAGTGACAGAACAAAAGTAATATTTTAGGATTATCAGTGCAGCAGCAGTGTGTAGGATGGAGATTGAATCGCAGCATGTGAAATTCTGGCTGTTAATAGTATGACTATCGACAGGTCATTTACCTTCTCTAGGTCTCAGTTTCAACATCTGTGAAATGGGAATAACACTCACCTCCCTATTTCATAGGATTGTTGCACTGGTCAAATTGGATAGTATGCAAAAAGTCCTTTATAAACCTTAAAGTGCTATATAAATGTCAACTATTGCTATTCTTATTATATTTTATTGTTATTATATCATTTTCATTATAATAATCATATTTATGTTCATCATGGAGTGTCAGAATTGGAAGAGATTTGAGAGGTCATCTAGTCTAAACCGTTGCTGAACATTTAGCCCCTCTATAATATCTATGAAAAATAATCTCCAATTATGGGATGCTGACTATTTTTCACAGCCTGATTACCATTTGAGTTACCTTGCTTTCTTCTGGAAGCAGAAACTGCAGTCAATCTTTGGTTTCTTGTGACTTATTATTATGGTTCTCTATTGTTGTTTTGTTGTTACTTTTGTGATCATTGTTATTATTATCCTCTAACACTCCAGGTAACATGCCTCTACTGGAGATATGCATACCCAGAGTTAACTCAAGCTGTTTGAGTTTGAGCATAATAGTCACAAACCTTCTTCCCTGCTTGGGAAAAATACACAAGGGCTATTTTACAACTTGGTCATGTTGGGGACTGCTGTTTTCAATGTGGCAATGACCCAGGATGCAATTGCAGTCAGGTGAGGAAAGCAGTCTGATGGGTTTCACAGAGAGGGACAGCATTTGTTTCATTGGAAAGATTAGAGAGTGATTCAGCATTCATGAGAAAATGCTGTAACAAAAGGTTAGGGGAATAGTCCTAGGAGTGGAGCCATATTGGGAGCAATTGAGGAAGGAAATGGTCTGGATTTATTGTCTACATTAAAGATATTGTGGGTCCCATGGATACCAGGAGTGTCATGGAGACACAGCTAATAGGTTTTTTATTGGATTATTGTCAGACTGCTGCACCTGCTTCTAAAGAGGGACAGTTTGCTTAGTTTCCTGGCAAAACCCACGAGCTGGGAAGCAAGAACAATCACTGGAGTTAGAGATGGAACTGATTATTTTTCAGAAACTTTCCCAAGGACTGTGGAGCTGATCTCTTGCCTGTAGAAGTGTGTAAGGCATTTGAAAGTCCAGAGCTTGAAACCAGAGAAGAAGGCACTCAATTTCCTTTCCTAGATAATCAAATGATTCATGACCTGTGCATATAGAGAAAAATGAGTACAATAAGACACCCAAATCACCAGCTTCAGGCATGCCTTCACTGTTCTGGTGCATAGGATACCCTATATACCTTCTCCCTCCAGTTCGACTGATTTCCTCCAATGAATTGAATTAATCCAGCTGTTTTGTTGTCGTACCCACTAGAGTGAAACATAGAAATGAATAGTAGGAAAAATTTGATCAAAATTTATAACTGGTGTATATTATTGGACTGGGAGTTGGGATACAAGAGTTCTGACATCCACTTTACTAACTGCTAAATGCATAACTTGAGACAGATCACTAGACTTCTCTGGGACTCAGTTTCTTCATTTGTAACATAAAGCTATCAGATGGTGTTTAAGACATTCTATGATTGTTTCAGGTTTTCTTTTTTCAGCATACATGCCTTGAAATTTCCCCTTCCATTTCTCTCTATCTAGACAGTTTGTGACATAATTTGGCTGGCAAAATTACCCAAGGCAAGGCAAGAATGGTCCATAATCATAGGATGTGAGACAATATTTTGCCAATCTCTACAGCTTGAGGGGAAACACAGTGATAATCATTAAATTATAATGGTTGTCCACCATATTATATTCAATTTTTGTATCCATTTTATAGATGAGGATACTAAGGCCTGGAAAATCTGATGACTTTTCCAAACTATCAGGGATAGTAAATGGCAGAGTTAGGACTCATTTCAGGTATATTGAATCAGGAATCACAGTGCTGTAAGAGGCCTCAGAAACCATCTATTATAACCCACACTGGAACGTGTATCCTCTAGAGAATACCAGTCTTTGCTTAAAAGATCTCTAGTGAGAGGGAACTTACTGCTTTCTGGCTGCAGTTCAGAAGCATAGGGGTCAGTAATATCACCCTAATCTCAGACATGGCCCCCTAGGGAATGGCTACCTTGGCTTCCAGAAATTCTGTGAGGCCACATCCCCTAAAACAGTATTTCATTAGGTCCCATCAATGTGGGTGGGATTTACAATCAGCTGGAAGATACAATTAGTTAAAAGTAAAGGCATTTAATGAAAGGGCATAGTTATAAAAATAGAAATAAAATGATAGAACATTTCCCCTATATTCCTGGGTCATGCTTTGCCATGAATTCACCCCCAGTGGAAAGAATGACATTCAAGGGAACATATATGGAACACATGTGGCCATTCTTACACATTTGGAAGGATGTCTCATACCTGACATGGTAGGGCCTTTGCTTCTAGTGGTGCCATCATGCTACTCCCTCCCATGCTACTCCCCTGCTTCCTGCTAGGCTCACAGTCTTCTACATGCAGCTCATTTGGAGGTATAGTGTCCACCGGATTCTCATTTCATCAGATGAATAGTCTTCACTGAATGCTGCTCAGTTAGACGTCATTTTGTTGTTATTCAGTTGTGTTCAGCTCTTTGTGATGCCATTTGAGATTTTCTTGGCAAAGATACTGGAGTGGTTTTCTATTTCTCCAGTTCATTTTATAGAAGAGGGAACTGAGGCAAACAATATTAAATGACCTGCTCAGGGTCACACAGCTAGTGTCTGAGGTTGGACTTGAACTCAAGTCCTCCTGACTCCAGGACTGGCATTCTATCCACTGTGCCACCTAGCTGCCCCTCAGTTAGGTAGCATAGTCACTCTTAAAGCTATTTCTTGGTTGTACATTGCTCAGCTAGATGTGTAAAGCTTTGCTACTCTCCTTGTTCCTCTGATAGATTCTGTTCTGCTAGATACTGCTATCTCTGCTGGATGCTAATCACCACATGGGCTACGACCCCTCTGACTATTGGCTCTGCTGAAATCCAATCTTCCTAGATTATGAACTCCCCAAGGGACGAGGCTATATTTTGCCTCTCTCTCTATTCCTAGCACTTAGCACAGTGCCTGGCAACTGACTCTGGAAGAGTGACCTCTGCCATGCTCTTAACTCAAAGCTTTAGGGTTTTGATTTTTCTTTTTTTTGCTTTAGTTCTGTTTAGAAAAAAATGAAGAAACCTTTGTCTGAATCCAGTAAAACAAACACACTCCCAAAAACAAAACAAAGGAAAAATCCCCCTTCTTTCAGGTCCTGCCGGGTAGCCTAGCATCTTGGCTACTGAAACTTTTCATAGCCCAGTGATGCCCTCAGATTGAATCTTTCTTCTTTGTCCAAGTGCTTGGGTCGCTGGGTTAGATATTTCACTTCAGTTTATAGAGAATATCTCATGTACCTCCTAATCAGAATTTGTGAAGGCTAAACTATAAACCAGATAATGGTTGTTTGTTTGATAATTACAAAGCAGCTACGTCGTCTAGAGTTTCCTAGTTTTCAAGACCTAAGTTCTCTTGCCAATGAGCCATCTGGGACAACACCAAAATCACTGTATTTCTTGCCTGCCTTACTGCATTCCTAGTCTGTTCACATGTAGATAGTCAGTCCAGAGCCTGAAACCCTCTTTATGGTACTTCTTTCCTGAAAATTTTAACATTTAGGAAGGCTGTCTTAACATCTAGCCCAAACATAGAGTTCTGAGTCTTCCACTCACTGCTCCCAGTTCTGCCTTATAGGCCAGCCAGAACAAGCTCATCCCTCTTCCACATGGAAGTCCTTCCAATTCTTGAAGACAGCCATTGTGTCCTAGCTTAATTATCTCTGTTCTAAGATAAGCCTCATAAGTCCCTTCAACTAGTCCTCATTCTCACTTATTGGCAACAGCTTTGTGTAGTGGGGTTTTCTTGGCAAAGATACTGGAATGGTTTGTCCTAGACTTGGAGCCAGTAACCTGGGGGTCAGAATCCACCTTAGTTACTTACTAATTAATTGTGTGAATCTGGGCAGATTCTATAATCTTTCTGTGCCTCAATTACTTCATCTGTAAAATGAGTAGGTTGGACTTTTAATGGTTTCTACAATGCTTTCTGGCTTTGAATCTGTTCCTGTGAAAAATCAGGCCATTGCTGTGGGTGAATTAAGGAAACAAAAGGGAGAATTAATGCTGAGGCAAGGAGAATCTAGAGCAGAGAGGAATCAGGCCCTCCAGAGGTCAGGCATGGATGGACTGACTGGTGACAGTGGTTAATAGAGAGTGAAGGGACTGCCAGTCCAGCCTTCGGATCCAGTACAGATCCAGTGAACAAAAATCTCAGGCTGGCCTGGTCTTTTCTCACCTGGCTTTGATTTTTTATTTCCCAGCTTCCTTGCAATTCCTTCTCAGCATATCCCTGGCAGTTCTGCTGAAGGGGCATGGAGTACGCAGCACAAGGCAATGAATTTCTGATCCTCCCCATCCACTGACTGTGTCCTCTTTGCAACAGAGGACAGACTCTTTAATAAGGAGGGACAATTACTCTGTCATACTTGCACTATCCTTCTTAGAACACCTTCTTGTTATTGTTCAGTCATATTCCAGTTGGGTCTGACTCTTCATGACCCCATTTGGAGTTTTCTTGGCAAAGATACTGGAGTGGTTTGCTATTTCTTTATCCAGCTTATTTTATAGATGAGGAAACTTTGGCAAACAGGATTAAGGCAAGTGACTTGCTCAGGGTGACAAAGCTAGTAAGTGTCTGAGGTTGGATTTGAACTCAGGAAGATTACTCTTCTGATTCCAGGCTCACCACTCTATTCACTGCACCTCCTATCTGCCCTTAGAACACCATACTGAACCTAATAAAGAGGCATTAACAAAGGTTCAACTCCTGTCATAGTGTTTGCAGAGATTTGCCCTTTTCCTAGTCCTATATTGATAAAGAAAAACAATTATCCTAATTCTGTACCTGTAACATCCTTCTCTCTGGATCACACCATTTGTTGTATATAAATAAAACCATTGAAGGATTAGGAGGCAGGTTTAACTTATTAAAAAAATGATGATAATAACAGTGATAAAATAAAAATAAAATAAAAACTAAAACTAAAATAAAATATTTAAATTAAAATTATATTAAAATTAAATAATAAATTTATTTATTATTTAAATAAATGGATAAAAATAATAAAAATAAATTAAAATTATATTAAAATTAAAAACTGAAAAAAAAGGAAAACAAGACAATAATGTCCCAACCCTTTTCAAGATTAAGAAAAAAAAATTATGGCACATTTTATGAGTACTACTACCAAAAGTAATAATAATGTGTCAGGTGCCTCAGTGGACAGAGCACTGGGTCTAGAGTCAGGAAGATAAGTTTAAATCCAGTCTCAGAAACTTATTAATTATAAGTGGGCAAGTTATCTAACATCTGTCTGCCTCAGTTTCTTCACCTATAAAATGGGATAATAACAACTTCCCTCCAGGGTTGTTGTTAGGATCAAATGATATATTTATAAAATGCTTGACACAATGCCTAGCACATAATAGATATTATATAAATGCTAGCTATTGTAGTGATTAATATTAGTCACTTTTGAGAAAGGAAGAGGTTTACAATAAACAGAAGTTTGTTATTCATGGAACAGGCATTTTAGAAGGAACAGGTGGGCAGACTTGGAGTAAGTCATAGAGAGGAGGGTCAGTTGAATAGGAGTAAAGGGATGTCTAGTCTGGGATGGGTAATAAGAATGACTGAGATGGATAAGGTATATATAAAGAAATGGGAATATGCAAACTATTCAAGGATGAGTCTAGGAATAGTATAAATTGTTAATTCTGTTGAAGGAGATGTGATTAGACTGTTTAAAGTGTTCCCTTGATTTTAAACTTTGTGGCAGGTAAAAGGCCTCAGAAGGCCTACCTTGGAGGCAGAAGCAGGAGAAAGCATGGGAATCTCAAGCTGGAGACAGGGATGTCTTGCCTTCCATGCAAAAGGCCTTTATGGGGAGAAGGGATTAGAGGTATCTTGGTTGCACGATGGCCAGAGACTGCCACTGGAATTAGGAAGACCTGAATTGAAATCTGGCCTCAGATACTTATAAACTGTGTGACATTGGGCAAGTCATTGCCTCAGTTTCCCTGACTATAAAATGAGCATAATAATAGCACCTTCCTCCCAGGGTTTCTGTGAGGATCAAATGAGATAATATCCTTAAAGCTCTTAGCACAGTGCCTGGCATATAGTAGATGTTATATAAATGGGATTATAATTATGATTATGATTACTGGTCTTATATAATGGAGGTAGACCTGGGGTGGGGCCCACAAAGACTGCAAGCTTGGGGGTGGAGTGATTATCCCTCAGATTGCTTCCAGTTCTAATGCTTTTTAGCCAAGTTGGGGAGAGCGTAGTTGATAAAGTTCTGGGCCCTCAAATTCTGGTTGGAAAGCCCTCAGATCCTTCCTGACATTCAGTGTGAAGGAAGGGAGGGAAGATCCTCCCATGATCCCAGGTGTTTCAGCTGGGGCATGTGTATACTTTTACTTTTTCAGTGGTAGGACCCTTGCCATGTTTCTTTACAGATGGAAGACACTTGCACAGCAGCATGAGATGGTTCTCCCTAGCCAATGCTGTTTAAAATGAGGACTTGGCTAATTTGAATTACTTGAATTACTAGTGACAGTCAGAAACTTGAGCCTTCTGGCAGGGTGACCACTGTCTGTAGAGTTCTCTTTTACTCAGTCCCACCTCCTTCTTCCCTTAAATACTCAGCCTTGGGATATTTATTTATTTGTACTTGACCATGAGAGAAAGTTTTTCTTCCCTGGGCTAACAAATATTCTTCTCGCCAATCCTCAATTTCTCTTTTAGCCTCCAGTTTCTTTTTTCCGACTTCTTCATTTCTGGTAATAGGACTTTTATTTGTTTGTTTTGTTTCCACAGCACAGAATTCAGGAGTCATTTTTTACTTAATTATAAAAGAATGGAATTTTCAAGTTGGAAAGGGACTGTGGGGAACAAATATCCTAATTCATATCCTTAAAAGGATATTATAAACTATCAAACAAATGGTCGGTCAGCCTTTGATTAAAAACTAATGAGGGAGAGAGCCCATTACCTCCAAAGGCAGCCCATTACATTTATGGAGATTTCTAATTCATAGCCCCTCCCCCCTTTAGATTAAGCCAAAATTTGCTTCTTTGCAATGTACACATATTGTTCTGCCTTCTGGGGTTAAATAAAATGAATGGAATTCTGTTTGGCAACCTTTCCCATACTTAGAGACAAATGTCATTTGCTACTTAGTCTTCCTTTTATCATGTCAAACATTTCTTGTTTCTTTAATCAGTCCTTACAAGGCATGAACTGGAAGTCCTTTGCCATCCTGTTTGCTTTTCTCTGTATACTCTCTTTCCTAAAGGTGGTGGCCTGGAATTGACCAAAATATATCAGATGTAATCTGACCAGAGGAATACAATGGGGTTATTGTCTCCCTAGAAATATTACTTCTCCTCATTTAGCCTAAAGCTACATTGACTTTTTTGGCTGCCATCTCACATTGTTGACTCATATTGAACAATTGAACAATTGACTCATATTGAACAATTCAAAACTCATATTGAACAACAAAACAACAAGAACCTTTTTTTGTATGAACTATTATCTAATGATTATTTTCTCATATTGTACTTGTGAAATTGATTTTTTGAACCCAAGCATGACTTTATATTTATCCCTATAAATTACTTTGTATTATAGTGATCATATTTTTCTAGTGTTTTAGAATCATTTGAAACTTCCCATCATGTTTCATGTACCGCAAAATTTTGTATTACCAGCAAATTTAAGACAAGGTTCCATAACTAGTGTGTCTCTAGGTGCTTTTAAACTCCTTGAGAATGTCTATTAGATCAATCTCTTACTCTTTGTCTCGCTGCCATTATGAAGTCCACATTCTTACCTTATGTGTACATTATTAGAGAAGCCTCATAACTGCCTCCAGATTATCTCTCCTTTCTCTAATCCATTCTGTATGACATGACGAAATTCATCTTCCCTAGATGGCACTTTCATTGATCAATAAATCTAGAAAGCATTTATTAAGCAAGACACTCTTCTGTACAAGAGTCTATAAGGGCTCCCTACTGCTTATTGAATCAATGATAATAATAATAACAGTTCTCATTTATAAAGCACTTTGAGCCTTATGAAGCACTCTTCTATTCATAACCTGTGTGTTAGGGAGTACAAGTGTAATGGGAATTGATCAAGTGCATTTCTGCCTGGAATTTCAAAGGAGAGAAATCATAGGAAAAGGAAAGGAAAAAGGGATAAAATGAGCTAGTCATTTCATAGCTTTCTTTTTTCTGAACAACAGATGGGGTGGCTCTTCTGATAAGAGTCCATCCTCCTGTGCCTCAGTTAGCCAATCATCAAGATGTAACCCCAAACATTGATGTCCAATTAATAGTATTTCAAGGTATAAGTCTGTCATTATGGGAGGTACCCTTCAGACAAAAATCTATTCAAGTTCATCTATGGGAATCCATCAGATTGATAAAGGGCTTCCTGGTCTACCTCCATTACGTTCTTATCAATGTACTCATTTACATAGGGGGAAACTGAGGCTCAGATAATTTAAATAATTTATTCATGGTTATACTGATACTAGTGGAATGGATCCTTGAAGCCAGAACAATTATCTAATCCTATAACTATGTTTCTCTTATACTATACTGCCCCTCAGTTTCAAACTGGCCTTCAAAGTCTGACCTTTCTAATCTGGTCTTACCCTACCTATGACCATCCTGATTATCATGTA
This sequence comes from Petaurus breviceps papuanus, assembly GCF_028583685.1. Lineage (NCBI taxonomy): Eukaryota > Metazoa > Chordata > Mammalia > Diprotodontia > Petauridae > Petaurus > Petaurus breviceps. Next base: position 2,992,649 of record NW_027185712.1, read on the forward strand.
CTCATTGCCTCCTAACTGGTTTCCTTCCAATGCACTCTGTATCACTATCAAAGTGGTCTTAAAACATTATTTGCATAGAAGGACTACATAAATATTTTCAGGATATTGAATATTTTATCCTGCTACTCCCTTGTTCTAAAATGTTGTCTTATATCACTTGCCTATGAGATCCTCTCCATTTTAGTCATATTGGTTCCTGTACTGTTCCCAGAACATGCCATATATATTTCCACCTTCATGTTAATTGTCTTACCTTGATTACCTCCCTGCCCCTTTTACAGATCCATATTTTATTCATCCTTTTAACTCAATTCAAGCTCTTCCATGAAATCTTCTCTGATCATTCCCATCCATATTAATATCTTTCTTCTCTAAGTCTCTGAACTATAGAAATGATTATACCACTTATATTGGCTTCGACTCCCATGTTACCATGTATCATTCTCTATTCCATATGCATTTGTCCTGTCATTCTAATGAGAGTATAAAAGGCCTTGAGGTTGAAGATCAAGTCATATGCCTTTGTATTTTACACACAACTCTCCTGGACCCTATAATCAGGACTCTGTTTGACCCTCAGAGTATAACAACAATAGTTAAGAGGATGATGGAAGCTAGTGTTTCAAGCTTCTAAGGTACTTAGATCCTCCTCTGAGCTCCTATGTTGAACACAAAAGTAACTTTGCCAGAGAATACATACCCTTAAGAATAACCTGCCTAAAGACTAGTGGCAGACTTGAAATATAGAAAGACTGGCCATGGAAGGCAGGACTGAGCAAGTAAATGGGTGTCCCTTTTATTTAGAGTAAATAGTATTCATAATTCATTTTATGTCTTGGATAGCCAGGTGAAGCTTATGGCTCCTTTCTAAGTATATTTTTAAATGCATAAAATAAAATACATAGGATTACAAAGGAATCACATTGAAATACAAATATAAAAATATTTTCAAAGTAACTTTTTTGACCCCAAGTGATGATGGCTTAACATTAGGAAAATGCAATCACATAAATAACTAAAATATTGAAGAGGAGTTCATCTTTGAACCCTACCCAAGAATGTAATTAGAAGATGTCAAAGAGGTGGGAAAGAAATTGAAAAGGCACATCTATACCATGATCCCTTTATGATGTGTAAACGCTTTTTTCTTCTGATGCAATTTTAAAAAGCAAACTCGTTTGTTGAACTAAAATCATACATGACTTTGTATTGTTTTAAATAGTTAAGTTTTAGGGTTATAAGTTCAATTCCAGGGAGTGCAGGCTTGGGAACATTTTGTTAAATAGAATCCTCAGGGGAGAAGAAGGGATTTGCGACACCACTCCCATTTACCTATAGTAATCTAGCAGTGACTGGACTAGAGGGAGATGTTCAACCCCACAGTTCAAGAGTTCATCAATTCTAGAGATCTTGAGGCATGATTCAATAAGTAGAGATAAATATTCAAGGCAGATATGAAAAGGCAGTCATTCAAGGAAGGAAGTAACTTAGATAAATAAGACTCCTGGCAGTGGAGAAAAGAGCTATGGGGAAGAATTAATCTGGGGAGCTCCGTTCAGTGATCTGTTCAACAGAGATGCTTTGCTCAAAGGGAACTTAAAGAAAATGCTGCCTTTGGCATAGATCTATCCTACACTATGCTTCATTACCACTATGCTCTAACTTTGAGTCCACTTTCTTCATGAGCACTGGATTATCTTTGTAGCCATTAGTCTTACTTTACTATCTTAGAAAGGACCACTGCTAAGAACTAATTGCATGTCCTACATGATTGTTAATGGAAAGCATACTGTTGAGAATTCATGAACTCTAGCATTAGGAGAACATACCAGTAAGATTAAGTGTAAAACCTTGAAGTAGCAACTAATCTCTGAGGTACCAACATGAGAGCGCAGGTGCAAATTGGGAGAGTAACCTAGAGGGGAAACTATAACAATACAACCCATGTGATTTTTTTCAATAGACACACAAAAAAACCATTGACACAGCATAAAACTCATTTATGTAAGAAATTCTGAAAATCACAGGCATGGAAGGACCATTTTAAATATATTCTAAAGGATATCTTTAAAATCAAGAACTAGTACTGCTTACAATGGAAAATAACTAAAAGTATTCCCAGATAGAAGCAAGAGTATAGCAAAATAGATTTTCTTGCCATTATTATTTAACAAGAAAGGTGATTAAATTGTCAATATCTTTTGTCTCAATAATCCCCTTCCTAGGGACATATGACCTCTGAGAAAGTCAAAGACAGGTCAATATGTAACAAAATGTTGATAGCCACAGTGTTTGTGGTTGTGATCACCTGGAAATTAAGTGCCCTTCAATTTGGAAATGATGGAAAAATCTGTGACTTATGAATGTAGCCGAATATTATAGAGTAAGAACTGATAAGTATGGGAAGTTATTAGAAATATGGGGAGATTTGTGTGAACTAATTCAGATGGATAAGCAAAGTAAAGAATTCAATGACCACAACATTGTAAATGAAAAGATCACGGAAAACAAGTCAAGCTCTGACTATTAGAAACCCAGTGGAAGTCCTGAGAATAAATAATGAAACATGTCAGAGAAGAGAAGGAATACTAAGATAGAAATTGTATATCTTGTTAGAGGCAGTTGCTGTATTCAATACTCTTGCTTAGAGTCTTTGTTTGTTATAAACAAGAAGTGTGTGTGTGTGTGAGAAAGAGAGGGAGATTGAGAAATGACTGTCATGTAAAGAGAAAAAGCAGTGACATAATATAAAATATCAATTATATAAATAAAATATCAATTACATAAAAATATATACATGTAAAATATATAAATGTATCTAATATCTTGCCTTAAAACCCACACACTTAGAAAACAAGAAGCTGTGTAGTCACACACTTTAGCAATTGGATTTTTTAGAAGAGAGCAGCTCAGCAGCTAGAAAGTCCTGTCTTTTTCCATCCCTTCACTTCCCTGAATTCTTCATTCTCTCTGGCTTTCAGTAGCCAAGAGTTCTCTCTGGCTTTGGGAAGGGGAATGATCTGTGATAGAGAATCAATATAACAGCAACTGGGGAGCCAACCAGTCTTGAAGTTAGAGGATTTTGGTTCCTCTAAGACAATAAATTTCAGAGAAGGAGCTGATTTGCAATAGTAAGGGGTTTACCTTAATGAGAATTTCCTATGCCAATAAAATTACAGGTTGAAAAGCACCCACACACCAAACCCCTCCCTCACCCCCAACATACATGCCATACTGCAGTATAATTTGTTTTGGAAAACACTGGTTTATGCCTGGGAACTTGGATGGGATCTATAGAGATAGCCCTGTTCTTGATATACCCAAGGGAGAAGATGTGGGACAAAGGGACTAGGTAATCCCCATAAATCCTGTTACTTCTTGGCATTCACAATTTGCTTCAGGATGAGAAGTTATGGCAGCTTCTGTGTTTAACAAGGAAGCAAATTACTATCTAAGAAATGCTATTTAATGATGATTAAAGCAACAATAATTAAAGTGAAGAGAGGGCTCTATCTATGCACGTGGGAGCAGTAAAGTTCCCTATTAATCATCTTGTTATTATTAAATATTTATTGAACGCCCATGATAGCAGCAAAAAGTATAGAGCCACCATGAGAGGGCTCAGATAAGATGGGTTCCTGTCCTTTGGTAGCTTCTATTCTAAATAAAATTAAATGCCCCCTTAGGACAATATCCTCTGGCAGAAGCTCTTGGAAAGATAAAATAATAGGAGGCTAAAGCAAATTCCTAGTTCTAGGTCTGATCTGCCTTTGGAGACTCCCATGTTAGACATATGTGAGCATCTTGATTTTCTTCTCTTTATTAGAAGAGCTTTTGATAATTTCTTTCCTATGTATAAAGCATCTTAAAGACAGAAAGTAGAATGTTATACTTTGACACCTAGGTTCTGACCTTGACCCTGCTACTATTTTGGGAAAGCCAATTGCTCCCGACAACTTTTCAAAATTAGCTTCTTGATCTGTGTGATGGAGAGAATCGTATGTGACTTACCTATTTCATAGTGTTGTGGTACAGTGGAAAGAGGCCTGGCTTTGAAGTCAGAAGAGCTGGATTCAAATCCTATCCCTCTATGCCCACTTTGGGTACATTCTTCCAAAGGTTACTATGTTACCATTCAGGGAAAGCATATATAGAGAACATACATGATTAGAAAATATGTATGGAAGGTACACATGGAAGGAATATGTGGCCAGGAAATATATACAAAGTCATAATGAAGGAATTATATACATAGGGCCTAAGGGTGGCTCTGACAACCCATGTCTCTGATTTGCAGGCCTATTGATAGCCTTTGATGCTGTCCTCTGGCAGTGATGACATTTCTCTCTGCTGGGCATTGTGTCTCTGATTTCCCTAGGGAAAGCTGTCCTTTCTAGGTATATCATCTCCCTGTTGGGCATCTTCTTTGGGCATTGTGCTCTTTCTGCTGGGACTCTCTTCTAAAAAATCCACTTGCTGAAGTGTCTACAGCCTTTAGCGACAAGGGCAATTGTCGGTTTTCTAGTTCCTAAACAAGGCTAAGAGCTTCCATAGATGGCTAATGGCAACCAGACAAAGGGCATAAAGATGACTTGACCTCAGGTTAAACTCATCTCTTCTTTTTATTCTGTGTCTGGTGCTGATTTGAAGTCCATTGTCTCAGACAACTATCTGATTTTGGGTGAGCATGCTTCTTCTGATCGTGATTCTGTGCTCCCAAAGCCATTATGGGGAGGGTCTGGTCAAGCAGCCAAAAAAACTTTCAGAGACCTTGTGTAAAGGAAATCTTTTGATGTAGAAGAATTCTTTGACATGTAAAAAAGTTCAAAAAGGACAAAATCAAAATAGATTTCTGTCTTTATTATATACACCATATAAACAAGCAAAAACCCCTGGCTTTTGAATTGTATTATGACCAGCACAAAATCTTTCTTCCCACAGGTATTTATTTGTGTACATGTGGTATCCTCACAAGAGATTGTACCCTTTTCCACACAAACTTCTCAAAGACTGGAAATGTTTTTTTTTTCATTCTTGTATACCTCCCCTGGTAATTAATACTATGACTACTACTAACAACTAGCATTTATATAATGCTTTAAGATCAGCAAAGCACTTTAAAATTTTTATTTTATCCTCATAGCAACCCTGGGAGAAAGGTACTATTTTTATTATCATTTTTGGATGGGCAGAGAGAGGTTAAGTAACTTGCCCAGGATCAAATAGCTTAATGGGTAACTGAGTCAGGATTTGAACTTCCCTTTCCCATCCACTGAACAACCTAACTGTTTAGGGATGCTGGTAGGGAAAGTATCTGTGAATTCATTGTTAAAGGGAACCTTTTTGGACAAAACTTCCTCTACTGGTGTATATCTGCACCTGCTTTGCAAATTTACAGTTTCAGAGAGCTGCTTAGGATACACTTAGCTAGTCAATAAACATTTAATAAATGCCTACTATGTGTCAGGTACTGTAAATGCTGAGATGGGATGTATAATGCAATGCCAAGCAAAGGCAACTTCCCAAGGTTCAAAATACCAGCATAGGTGCTCTCCATTTTATTAAGTGACAAATTAAGAACAGAGAAGATCAAAATATGACATCATTCAAAATACAGCACTTACTAAGTGTGATTAAATAATCTCCAAGTACTACCCCACCCCAGGACCTTACATTCATTCAATCAATTACAAAGTCCCTGTTCTAAATACTACTCCACCCCTAGGCTGTACCTTCATTTAGTCCATCACAAAGTCCCTCTTCTCAAATGGAGATTAGTTTCCAATCATACGTAAAGTATATTCATTTGTTCAATCATAGAAAACAAAAAGGTCAAAAGTTCCCCATCCCTGGATCACAATTGAATCTACCCCAGAGTTACAAGTTTAAGCACAGCACTTAATACCCAAATGGAGGTCTTTTCTTCATCTTCACACAAGGCAAGTTCTCAGCAATCTTTGTTCCTGGGGAGACAAAGCTTAGCAGGCCACAAGATACATTGCCAGTGTCTTCATTAATTCATTCTCTGTCTGCAGAACAGTCCTAGGACCCCTGAAAACATTAGCAAAACCTTCTCCCAGGATTTCTGTAAACATACAACAAGAAAATCCTTCTTCAGGGCTTCGGAACCAACAGCAAGATTCCAAGAATTCTGTAGCAACAGCACTGTCCTTCACCAGTGGACAGTATTCACTCTCTGTTTGCAGAGCAGTCTCAGTAGCTCTGAACCAACAGAAAGGTTCCCAGTATTCTGCAACAACAGCACTGTCCTTCACCAGTGGACAAATCTGGCAAAACAACATCAAAACAGACAAAGTACCAGCATAACAGCCATGTCTCCTCAGTCCTTGGCAGCTCTGGGGGCAGGTCTCAAAAGTCCTGGGCAATTCAAAGTGGCCCCCGAGCAATCCTCTCAGTCTCTCTCTGCCTCCAAAAGGGTGCTGCTTCCAAAAAGTTCTTCTGCCTCTCTCTTGTGTCTTTCCAAATCTACTCACCAGCTCCTCCCAGTCCAGCCCTCTCTTTTCACATCAAGAAGTCCATCCCACAAGTGGGATTAAGAAGCTCTGGGTTTTAACACAATCAATTTGAAAACCAAGCCAATACAGGGGGATCTTTATTTTCCATTACTATCACAGGATGTGAGCTTCCTAGAGACACAAATTCAGTATGTTTCAGAAGCAGGTTTTGTTGGAAAGCATGTTTTGTTAAAACAAAATGTTATCAATAACAAAATAAAATTAAAGTAAAAATGTATACAAGGTGGTCCAGTGGACAGAGCATTTAGCCCAAAACCAGGAAGACCTGAGTTCAAATTCAGCCTTAGACACTTACTAGTTGTGTGATCCTGAGCAAATTTACCCTGTTTGCCTCAGTTTCCTTATTTGTAAAATGAGCTGGTGGAGAAAATGGGAAACCACTTGAGTATCTTTGTCCAGAAAACCTCAAATGGGGTCACAAAGATTCGGACATGACTAAAATGACTAAACAACAACAAAAAATGTAATTAGAATATGAGAGAATGTTGGTTATGAATCTCACACTAAAATGTTATGTTCCTACTTGAATACCTTTATGAATCTATGATCTCATCAGTATGGATATTGCCTTCACTAGTACAGATTGTAACCCTTCCAAGTAGTGTAATTCTTGATCATGTTTTTCTGTAAATCTTCCACAGGGGACCAAAAAATGCACTAGAAGTCTTGTTTGCATTTTTATAATATTTTTGTGGGTACTAATGTCTTAAGGGAGAACCTTTATGAAAAAGGGAGGTGGAAAAATAAACCAAGAAAACTGTGGAATGAGGCCATTTAGGACAAGGGAGATAATTGTCCAGAGTGGATAGAATTCTAGTATTATTATTATTATTTTTTTTACAGAATGCTGAAGACATAAAGTAGAGACCTTACTAGTGCATCTCTTTTTAAGATAATCTCATCTGGTATGGGTGGAAGAAATGAGGACCAGTGGTCTCCCTAATGTCCTCTGATTTCTACTTTGTCCAGAATGTCAGCCTGTTAAGGTGGGACAGATAGAGTAAACAGAGAAGCTTTCCATTGCAGGGATCTCATTTCATCTTGAAAGCAGCAGGAGGAAAAGGAGTAGAATTTATGGGCTCTGATTGCTCACTGGTTTGTTCTAAGTGCATTTCTTCTCTCTTTTCCAAGTGCCTGGAGATGATGTGGAAGTGAACACACACGTGTGTGTGTGTGTGTGTGTGTGTGTGTTTAATTTGTGTGATCTCTCAGAATTCACTTGCACACATATTTACCATATTTATGCTACAGCATGCATTAGACCCTAAGTGCCATCTTGTCCATTCCTTAGTGTGTGTTTCTACCTTAGTGTGAATTTACTTATTGGGCTTCTCTCTTTTCTGACATTGAACTGAGAACAAGGCATTTAGGGCTTTGACGTTTTGAAAGAGGGTAGAGATTATAATTTTGGAGTGAGAGGTTCCATTAAGGGAAAACTTGCCTAATACCCAGATCAGTACATGGAGGTACTTGGCACTTGGATGAAGAGTTCCAGTAAGGAGGAGAGATTAGTAAAGGGAGAATTTGGGAGAGTCTTTTCTACTCAAAAGGCAATCTTTCTCCTTGCTTCCCTCAAAGTCATTTGAAAGCAGTGAAAATAGGAGCGGTCCCATGTACATGTTAATGCTACTCTCTAGCAAACCTTATTAGGCGGAAGATCTGGTAGTTGGGAATCAGACTTGACTGATCACGTCACTTCCTTTCCAAAAAAACTTCAATAGTTCTACATTACTAGGAGGATAAAAAAATATTTAAATAAAATATAAAATATGCTATAAAATTATTTTAAAAGCTTAGGTTTCAGTGTCTTCTACAATCTGGTCCCATGTAATCCTCCAACTTATACCTCATTGTTTTATCATATAAAGTAACAAGACATATATCATTACATGCCTCAAAAACACTAAATGTACTTGAAAACCATATTGAGGCAGCATGGAATGGTAGGAAAAAATACGGGATTTGAGTTCGAGAATCTCTGTTTGTCTTCTACCTATGCAACCTTGGCCAACTCACAGAATCTTTCTGGGTCTCAGTTTCTTCTCTTACAAAATGCAGGGGTTGGGTTGGGTTGCACTCAAGGTCCCTTTTAGCTTTAAATTTGTGATCTTATAAGATATTACATTTGAAAACCTTGTCACCAAATAATTGTACAATAATTAAGTACCTGCTGAATGTAGAACACTATATTAGGCATAGAGAGAGTACGTTTAGAAATGAAATGGTGCCTGCCTTTATGAAACTAATAACCTAATAGAATGATATGGTATATATGCAAGTAGATACTCCACAAAATAGTATTTAAATGCAGAAAAGAGGTTCAAAAGGAGTCAAAATGGGGTGAAAAACCATTTGTGGCTGTAGGAATCAGGGGTGGTTTATGAAGGAGATGCCATGTAAACTAAGACTGAAAGGAGGCTAGAATTCAACAGGTGTGAGCAGAAAGGAGGAGTTTCATGCAAAAGAATAGAATGAGTGAGGTATAAGGGTGAGAAAGTGTTGGTGGGTATGGAAGATGTTGAGTAGTATGAATTCATATTGAAAAAGCAGCAAGATATGATATTGCAGAGGAAAATTGTGACCCATAGTAGGACTGGGAACAGATGAGTAATTTAATGTGAATATTGAAGAATACTCTGGCATTGCTAAGGCTATATTGAAATGGAGAGAGAGTAAAAATGGGAAGAGTTTGTAGGCTCATAGATCTAGAGCAGATTCCCCACCCCTGAACTAGAACTATTAGAAGGAGGGAAAGAGAACAAGCATTTCTCAAGCACTGTCCCCATGTGCCAGGCACTGTGCTAAATACTTTACAAATATTATCAGATCTGATCCACTTTATACACATTACCTCATTTGATGTTCACAACACCCTCGGAGGTAGATGTTATTATTATTATTATCATTATTTTACAATCGAGAAAAAAAGGTTTAGTGACTTGTCTGGATTCTGAAAGCCAGATTTGAACTCAGGTCTTCCTGATTCTAGGCCTAGAACTCTTCCCACCATGCTGTTTAGCTACTTAGGGAAGCTGGGATCGTGATAGTTTAAGCAGGCAATAATGATGGTCTAGTGAAGAATGGTAGCAAAAGGAATAGAAAGGAGATATTTGGAAGAGACAACGTGGGCATAGAATTGACAAGACTTGGTAACTAATTGGATATAGGGAAAGTTAAATATAATATAAATAATTTGAACATGGGACGTCATGCATGATGTTATGGGTCATAGAGGTGGTAATGGCAGAAGGAGGAAAAGTTCTTTGGAGAAAGAGAACTCAGATGAACAGCTCAAATTTGAAGTGCCAGCAAGACAGGGAGCTGAAGAGGTCCTGTAGGCAGCTAAAAATGTGTATCTGGAGTTCAGAGAAGAAGTCCAGGCTAAAGAGAGATCTCATTGTCATCCACATAAAGGTGACATTGAAGTCACGGGGGTAAATAAGATCTCAGAGAGTAAGAGTGGAGAAAAAGACAACAGAATCATGGTGAATATCCCTTATATAAGATGCCACAAATATAAGATATTAATAATACATTAAAAGATACTATTACTATTATTATCACTATATTTAGATGAAATAACAGGTGAAATCAGAGAGCTACTAAAATTTGAAGAGAGAAAAATAGAAGAGGCTGAGGTCACTAAAAATCTTCACTTAATGTGAATTCCAGAAAGGATATTTAATAATGAAACAGATGACAGATACCTAGAAAGACACAATCAAGTAAGTAGAATTATACCTTAGAAGTTTCCTATTCTTTATAAATTAATATATAGCAAATATTTGATCTACAAGAAATCCTAAATGTATACTTGAAGATTCAGCAAACAAACTACTGAAACCAGAGCATCATCACAGACAGAACTGGTGACTCAAATTGCCTGGACCTAAGACTAAGTCATAAAATTTTAAGAAAAAATGTTTTTAAAAGATGTTGCCACATTACTCATAACTTCCAAGCTATATGGAATGAAAAGGTTTCAAAATAGAGAGACCTACCAGAAGAAGAAGAAGAAATAATGTAGGAACACAATAAGGTACATATCATTCTTCTTAGTCTGTTTTCTAACAGAAATTTTATTCAATTAAAAATGTACAATGATCTGTAGAAAATTAAATTTAAAAGAATAATAGCAGGATAGTAACTTCTACCTTAACCCCATTGAAAATGATTAAAAGAAGATAATTTTTAAAATGAGGTCAAATTGGGCCAATTGTAACTATTTCAACTAACATAAAATAATTCAATTATATAATAATATGATGAAGTCAAATTAAACAATTCTAATTGGTTCAATTGTATTATAATAATTATTCAATTATATAATAACTACTATTACTAACTACTAATCATTTCCTGCCCCCCTTCCCCTGGCAATGGCAACCTTTCATCCATAAGAAAAAGGTGAAAAACAATGGGGACCTTGTTTTCTCTCATACTCAAAGGTAGTTTTCAAGGCCTAGCAGAAACCCTGAGACATTGGATAATTGGCCTCTTATGATACCACTGACTGGGTTAGTGCCTTGGAAAGGATGAAAAAACTCTTACCATAAATCTAAGAAATAGTTGGGGTAGCATATTCACTTAAAAACATTTATTAAGCATCTACTGTGTACCAAGCACTGCGCCTAGTGCTAGGGATACAAAAGACAGTCTCTGCTCTCAAGGATCTCACAGTCTAATGAGGAAAAAGACAATATATAAATAAATATATGCAAACCAAGCCATAATCAGGACAAATAGGAAATAATTAACACAGGGAAGGCATTACGATTAAGAGGGGATAGGGAAGTTTTCTTGTAGAAAGTCGGACTTCAGTTGGGACTTAAAGGATGCCAGGGAAGTCAGTAGTCAGAGAGGAGGAGGGAGAGCATTTCAGGCATGGGGTGGGGCAGTCAGAAAATGTCTGGATCTGAGAGATGGAGCATCTTGCTTGTGGAACAACCAGGGGTCCAGTGTTACTAGATCATATTTGAAGTGATGATCAGTTTGACAAGGGGATAAGTGAAATTAGTGGGGCTAATTTGTGTCTGGTACCAGAGGAGACTATAATATCTCATTTCCAACTCAGCTACCTCCATTTTGATCTTTTATGGTTTCTTCCCCATGTCCTCTTCCTCTTTTCCACCCCATCCCTTCTCAACTTTCTTTTGTGTGTTATCCTCCCTCATTAGATTGTAAGGTCCTTGAGGACAGGGAGTGTCTTTTTTTCATATTTGTATTCCCAGAGTTTAGCAAGTAATTGGCACATAGTAAGTGCCTAAAAAGGGTTTATTGACCATTAAGTATCTGAACAAACCAGAAAATGAATACTTCACCTTCTGGAAATGTTTCTGTATTACTAAAAACATACTAACTACACTCACAAGGGAAAACTCTATGTATCTATGTATCTATGTATCTATCTATCTATGTATCTATGTATCTATCTATCTATCTATCTATCTATCTATCTATCTATCTATCTAT